>NW_027551557.1:1723539-2044178 GCF_008692635.1 Crocuta crocuta
AGACAGATAGACAGAGACTTTTAAGCAGGCTCCATGCTCAGTGAAGAGCTCAGTGGGTGGCTTGATCCCATGACCCTGGGATAGTGACCTGAGCCGAAATCAACAGATGGACAATAAACTGACTGAGCCACCCAGGTGCCCCTCCTCTGCATTTTTAAATTGTTTTAATTGGGTTATTTTTTGGTATTGAGTTGTATAAGTTCTTTACATATTTTGGATACTAACCAATAATATTTAATCATTTATCTAATATTTATTAGATATGTCAATTCCAAATATCTTTTCCCATGCAGTAAGTTATCTTTTAGTTTTGTTGATTATTTCCTTTTCTGTGAAGAAGCTTTTTATGTTGTTGTAGTCCCAATAGTTTATATTTGCTTTAGTTTCCCTTGCCTCAGGAGACATGAGCAGAAAATGTTGCTAAAGCTCATGTCAGAGAAATGGCTGCCTGTGTTCTCTTCTTTTTTTAAGTTTATTTATTTATTTATTTGGGGAGGGGGCAGAAAGAGAGGGAGAGAGAGAATTCCAGGCAGGCTCTGTGCTGTCAGCCTGAGCCTGATACAGGGCTTAAACTCACAAAACTGTGAAATCATGACCTGAGCCAGAATCAAGAATCTCATGCTTAACCAGTTGAGCCATGCAATCTTATTTTTGTGCAAGAAACTGGTCAAGTTTCATTCTTTTGCATGTAACTGTCCAGTCTTTCCAACATCATTTGTTAAAGACTATTTTTCCGATTGGATATTCTTGCCTCCTTTCTTAAAGATTAACTGACCACATAATCTTGGGTTTATTTGTGGGCTTTTTGGTTTTGTTCTGTTGATCTATATATCTATTTTTCTGCCACTACCATACTGTTTTCAATCCTACAGCTTTGTAGTATATCATAAAACCTGGGATTGTGATACCACCAGTTTTGTTCTTCCTTTTCAAGAATACTTTGACTATTTGGTGTTTTGTGGTTCCATTTAAATGTTAGGGCTATTTGTTCTAGTTCCATGAAAAATAATGTTGGTATTTTGATACAGATTGCATTAAATCTGTAGATTGCTTTGGGTGGTATGGATATTTTAACAATATTTGTTCTTCCAATCCATGAACATGGAATATCTTCCAATTTGTTTGGATCATCTTCAATTTTTTTCATCACTGGTTTCAGAGTGCATGTCTCTCACCTCCTTGCTGAAGTTTATTCCTAAGTATTTTATTATTTTTGGTGCAATGCAATTATAAAGGAGATTTTTTCCTAATTTCTCTTCCTGCTGCTTTATTATTAGTTTATAGAAATGCAGTGGATTTCTGTGTGTTGATTTTTGTATCCTACAACTTTACTGAATACATTTATCAGTTCTAGTAATTTTTCGGTGGAGTCTCTCATGTTTTCTATATATAGTATAGTGTCACTGCAAACAGTGAAAGTTTTATTTTTTCCTTACTGATAGGGATGCCTTTTATTTCTTATTCTTGTCTGATTGCTGTAGTTAAGATTTCCAGTACTATGTTGAATAAAAGTGGTGAGACTGGATATCCTAGTCTTGTTCCTGACCTTAGGGGCAAAGCTTTCAGTTTTTAAGCATTGAGTATGATGATAGCTGTGGTTTTTCATATATAGCCTTTTTATTAGGTATATTCCCTCTAAACCTACTTTGTTGAGGGTTTTTATGATGAGTGGATTTGTACTTTGTCAGATGCTTTTTCTTTTTTTTTTTTTAATATAGTTTATTGTCAAACTAGTTTCCATACAACACCCGGTACTCATCCCAACAAGTACCCTCCTCAATGCCCACCCATTTTCCCCTCTCCCCCACCCCCAATCAACCTTCAGCTTGCTCTCAGTATTTAAGAGTCTCTTATAGTTTACCTCCCTCCCTCTCCCCAACTATTTCTCCCCTTCCCCTCCCCCATGGTCTTCTGTCAAGTCTCTCCTGATCTACATATGAATGAAAACATATGGTATTTGTCCTTCTCTGCCTGACTTATTTCACTTACCATAACACTCTCTAGTTCCATCCATGTTATTACAAATGGCCAGATTTTATTCTTTCTCATTGCCATGCAGTATTCCATTGTATAGATAAACCACATCTTCTTGATCCATTCATCTGTTGTTGAACATTTAGGCTCTTTCCATGATTCAGGTATTAATTGAAATTGCTTCTATGGACGTCAGGGTACAAGTGCCCCTATGCATCAGCACCAATATCCCTTGGGCAAATTCCTAGCAGTGCTATCGCTGGCACATAGGGAGTTCTATTGTTAATTTTTTGAGGAACCTCCACACTGTTTTCCAGAGACGCTGCACCAGTTGGCATTCCCACCAACAGTATAAGAGGGTACCTGTTTCTCCATATCCTTGCCAGTATCTATAGCCCCCTGATTTGTTTATTTTAGCTACTCTGACCAGCGTAGCTGGTCACTCAATGTGGTTTTGATTTGTATTTCTCTGATGATGAGTGACATTGAGCATCGTTTCATGTGTCTGTTGGCCATGTCAGATGCTTTTTCTTCATCTATTGAAATGATCATAGGGTTTTTATCTTTTCTCTTATTGATGTGATATATCACACTGATTGATTTGTGAACATCGAACCACTCTTGAATCCCTAGTATAAATCCCACTTGAACGTGGTGAATGATTTTTTTAGCGTATTGTTGGGTTCAGTTTGCTATTATTTTATTGAGGAGTTTTGCATTTAATATAGAGATGTTGGCCTGTAGTTCTCTTATTTTTTAGTTTCTATATCTTATTTTGATATCAAGGAAAGGCTGGTCTCATAGAATGAGGTTGGAAGCTTTCCTTCCTCTTCTATTTTTTGGAATAATTTGAGAAGAATAGGTATTAACTCTTCCTTAAATGTTAGGTAGAATTTGCCTGTGAAGCTGTCTGGTCTTGGACTTTTGTTTGTTGAGATTTTTTTTTTTAATACGGAATCAATTTCATTGTTGGAAGTCACTCTGTTCAAACTTTCTATTCCTCCCTGATTCAGTTTTGAATATGTTTTTAGGAATTTATCCATTTCTTCTAGGTTGTCCACTTTGTTGACATAATTTTTTCATAATATTTCCTTACAAAATGTTGTGTTTCTGTGATGTCGATTGTTAATTTCTCCTCTTTCATTTCTGATTTTGTTTATTTGAGTATTCTCTCTCTCTCTCTTTTGATGAATTTGGCTAAAGGTTTATCAGTTTTGTTTATCTTTTCAAAGAACCAGCTCCTGATTTCATTGATTGATTGATTTTAGTTTCTAACTCATTTAGAATCTAAATTTCTGTTCTAATTTTTATTATTTCCTTATTTTTACTAATTTTGGGTTTTATTTGTCCTTTTTCTAGCTCCTTTAGGTATAAGGTTAGGTTGTTTATTGGATTTTTGTTTTCTTCTATAGGTAGGCCTGTATTGCTATAAAGTTCTCTTAGAAAAGTTTTGCTCTATTCCAAAAATTTGAACCATTATATTTTCATTTTAATTTTTCTCTATGTACTTCTTATTTCCTCTTTGATTTCTTGATTGACCCATTAATTATTTAGTAGTATATTATATAACCTCCATATATTTGTGTTCTTTCCAGATTTTTTTCTTGTGGTTGATTTCTAGTTTCATCCATTGTGGTCAGGAAAGATGCATGGTATGATTTCGATCCTTTTGAATTTGTTAGGATTTGTTTTGTGGCATAATATGTGCTTTGTTCTAGAGAATGTTCCATATGCACTTGAGAAGAATTTGTATTCTGCTGTTTTATGATCTAAATATATCTTTTAGATCCATTGGTCCAATATGTCATTCAAAGCCACTATTACTTTGCTTTCTGTTTGGATTATCTATCCTTTGATGTAAGTGAACTGTTAAAATCCCCTACTTTTATTGTATTGTTATCACTTACTTGTTTAATGTTTTTTTTCTTTTACCTGCTTTATGTATTTAGGTGTTTCCGTGTTGGTGCATAAACATTTATAATTGTTATATCTTGTTGGATTATTCCCTTTATGAAACATATAGTGTCCTCCTTTGTCTTTTGTTAGTCTTTGTTTTAAAGTCTAATTTTTCTGATAAAAGTATTGTTACCCTGGCTTTCTTTTCACTTCCATTTGCATGATAAATTATTTTCCATCCCTTCATTCTCAATCTTCATGTGTCTTTAGGACTAAAATCATTCTCTTGTAGGCAGCACATAGATGGGTCTTTCTTTTTTATCCACTCTGTCACCCTTTGTCTTTTGATTAGAGCATTTAATCCATTCACATGCAAAGTACTTATTGATAGGAATGTATTTATTGCCATTTTGTTACTTGTTTTATGGTTGTTTTTGTACTTCTTCTCTATTCCTCCCTTCTCTTACTCTCTTCTCTCATGATTTGTTGACTTTCTTTAGTGATGTACTTGGATTCCTTTCTCTTTATTTTATGCATATCTATTACTGGTTTTTGATTTGTGACTGCCATTACGCTTAAATGTAACAACTTATGCATATAGCAGTCTGTATTAAGTTGATGGTAACTTAGGTTTGAACCCATTCTTTATTCCTCTCCCCTCCATGTTTTTGGTATATGGTATCATACTTTACGTCCTGTTATTTTATAAATCCCTTGACTGAGTTTTATAGATATACTTAATTTTACTGCTGTTGTGCTTCCTACTTTTCTTACTCCTGCTTATGGTCTTTCTCTTCTACTCAGAACTCCCTTCATATTTCTTATAGGGTTGGTTTAGTGGTCATGAATTCTTTTATTTTATTTTATTTTATTATTTTATTTTATTTTATTTTTTGGTCTGGGAAACTCTTTATCTCTCTTTCTATTCTGAATGATAACCTTGCTAGATAGGGTATTCTTGGTTGCAGGTTTTTGTTTTTTTGTTTTGGGGGTTTTTTTGTTGTTGTTATTGTGTTATTTTTTTTCCTTTCAGCACTTTGAACATATCATACTACTCCCTTCTTGTCTGCAGTTTCTGCTCCAAAATCAGTTAATAGCCTTGTGGGGTTTCTCTTGTATGTAACTGTTCCCTTTTCTCTTGCTACTTTTAAAATTCTCACTTTATCATTGCTTTTTTTCCATTTTAATTACTATGTGTCTTAGTGTGAACTTCCTTGGGTTGATTTTGTTGGCGGCTCTTTGTACCTCCTGGATCCAAATTTCTGTTTCCTTCCACAGATTAAGGAAGTTTTCAATTATTATTTCTTTGAGTAAATTTTATGTTCCCCTTTATTTTCTTTTTTTGGGATTCCTATAATGCAATGTTATTACACTTGATGGTGTCACCAAGTTCCCTATGTCTATTTTCACTTTTTATTCTCGTTTTTTTTCTCTCTTGTTCAGCTTGATTACTTTCCATTACTCTGTCCTCCAGGTCACTGATCCATCCTTTTGCTTCCACTAGTCTACTGTTGTCTCTAGTGTGCTTTTGGTTTCAGTTATTGAGTTCTTCATCTCTGATTGGTTCTTTTTTATGTTCTCTATCTTTCTTAAGTGTCTCATTGAGGTCCTCCACTCTTTGCTCAAGTCCAGTAAGCATATTTATGACCATTAATTTAAATTTTTTATCAAGCATATTATTTATCTCCATTTTGTTTAGCTCTTTTGCTGTGATTTTGTCCTGTTATTTTTTTCTTTCATTTGGAATATATTCCTCTGTCTTTTATTTTATCTAACTCTCTGTTTCTGTTTCTATGTGTTAGGAAAGTCAGCTGTGTTTTCTGCTCTTGAAAGTAGTGGTCTTATGAGGAAGAGGTCCTACAGTGCCCTGCAGTGCAGTGTCCCATGTTCATAAGAACCTAGTGCCTCAGGGTGTCTCCTATATGTCGTTGCATGTGTCCTGCTTTTGTGGCTGAGCTGGGTTTGCCTTCAATCCAGTCTTCTGGATGACATTTGTGGACAGGGTTTGGTCCCTGTGTGTTGTTAGTGGGCCAGTTCGGGACCACCGTGGTCTTTAGTCAAATAAGACCATATGTTTGCCAGAGATAAAGTAGCACTGACCTATAGGTCACTTTCCCTGTGTTGCCCTCTGAGCTTTTGTTGGTGGACAGGGCTTGCAGTGAGACTAAATGTCTGCTCCCAGCCCACTTCTGGGCTGCAGTCAGACTGGCGTGTTTTTATCTTCTCCTTTCCCTGAGGCAGGAGTCACTTTGGAGTGGTGCTGGCCGGTCTCAGGGCTGCTTGTACACTGCCAAACTTGTGACACCACTTTGGATGGGCTCTGGCCAAGGGAATATTGAAGATAGTGGATCCAGAGAAGCGCACAGGGGCAGAGTGTGTAGTTCCAACAAAGTCCACACTAGTCCACTGCAAAGGGGACCTACAGTAACCCAAAACTGAGGTCAGACAGGTTGGAGAGGTAGATCCATAGAAGCACGTAGGGGCAGGATGTGTGATGTTTAGCAAGGTTTGCACTGGTCTGCTGTGGGAGGAGAATTGTAACTGAAGCCTGGCTGAAGGAGATATGTCTGCAGGAGAACACAGGGACAGGGTGCAGACTGTTGGTGCTACACTGGTTCCCACGGGTATCCATGTGTCTAGGCCGGGAGTGCATGGGAAGAAAATGATGCCTGCCAGCTCCTTTGTTCCTGGAGAAGTCTCCCCACAATCCATGCCTCTCTGGCACATGCCCTGGGATTAGTAAGCAAATCTCCCTCTTTTATTCCCCAGGCATTTTTCAAACTGCTGCTTCCATGCTGTATCTCAGCAGGGCTCTTTCTTGTGTCTGAGACTAGGACTCAGTTTCCTCTCTCCCTCCTGGCTCTCCCAGAGTTGAGCCTGCTGATTTTTAAAGTTTCAAGTGTTAAGCTATACTGTGTATAAGAACTCATGAAATTCAGCCCCTCTGGTTTTCAAACTCAAATGTTATATGGGGATTTGTCTTCCATGTGCGGGTTTCTTGTGCCTGGGGTGCCTGGCATGAAGGTCTATTTCTCTCCTCTCTTCTTGCCTGAAGTGTCCCTCCCTCGGACAGTCCCACAGCTCCATTAATCTCCTGACCAATTTTCTGTCCTTCCACCCTTTTCTTCTTCTCTATATTTAGCTGTAGATACTCTGTTCTGGCAGGAGATGGGTCATTTTCCGGATTATTTACACTGATGTGGGTGTTATCTAGTTGTATCTGTGGGACAAAGTGAAACAAAATTGTAAATGGAACTTTAATGAGGCTCAAGGGCAGTCAGAAGAGACTAGGGGCCCATTTAGCAAATAGAGAGCAAATAGAGGAAGGAAGTACATACAGTGCAGTAGTGAGGTGTGGGAGAAATGGACTGAGTGAGGACAGCTATGTCTACTGAGTTGTGTGACCCTGCATACTTGCTGTGGGTCTTTATTTCATCATCTGAGAAAAAAAAGAAAACAAATTCATGGCCGTTAAGATCTCCAATAACTACTATTTCTTAACTTGGAATCCATGGGAAGAGGCCTGGAGACATGGGTGGGGAAAAATCTTTATTTTTACTAAACTTTAATTGAAATAGAACGTTTCCTTCAATTATGAATGTAAGTAATAAACCATAACAGTAATGGCAGAAATACTTACTTAGTCATCAATAGAAACCACAGATAGTTTTCTATTACATTACAGTTATGGCAGATGTCTTTTAATATCATTTACACTCATCACGACTTTAAAATTATGGTAGTAATTAGATGTACCACTGGATCCTTATTATACAATGTGGGTAATACAAAAATATATTACTTTATCACAAATTTATCTTTTTGAATTTATATAATTATCTTTCAAAAGTTTTTTAGTATATATATGTATATACTATATATTATTTATGTATATATATTAATGTATTAAATATATATATATTAAAATCCTTTCCTGAGAANNNNGTATTTACTTATAAATAAATATATATATAATATATATATAAAATCTTTTCTTGAGAAACATTTTATAGGCTTAATCAGAGTGCCCAAAAGATTCATTGCAAGGAAACTAATGACAAACTCTTGATATAACTTGTGCCTCACAATGTGATATAATATAAATAAAACAGATATCCTTCTAACACACTTACAAATAATGAAACAGAGAAAAGGAAATTAAAATCTCATTTAATGTCATATACACTAAATCTTAGACCTCTTTTAAGTTTTCTCACACATCCACCTGAGCATCTCTGACACCAGGTGCCAAAATGGTACCTAGTCACATATCTTTAAAGTGTTTTGAATTACACTAATCTATTCATCTCAAAAACTTGAGGAACAGACTCTAAATACCTTGAGAACCAGGCATGCCATACTTTCATACTTCCTCAGTTGTACTGGCTTCAAAGTCAATTAATGGTTTGTATAATCCCACAGAATAAGCTTACCTCTCAGTTAAGGACAAGGGAGAAAGGGAAATAGCAAAATCTAAAATAGGCAATACAATTGAAAAGAAAGCTTTGAAATAGGATACAATCCTCTGAACAGCTTCCCACAGTGTATTTGTTCCTATCATACTATATGGTTTGAGGGAACTTTGAAGTCCACATTTCCAACTGCAACTGTTTGAATGTGGTGCAACAAGATAGTCTATGAAATTAGGGTAGATGGATGCATTAGTCCATGGATACCCAATGATAGATGAACCATACATGCTTGGGAGTTCAGAATTAGTTCAAATGATCCTCCAAAATGTTATCTGTTCATCCAGAACTTATCCACACAATCTGAATTTCTTCACCATCCAAAATCCAGCTGACACTCATGTGAGGAATTACTTTCCCATGTGATCTCTCTTTCTACTTTCAGCCAGAAATACTCCACACACTTTCTCAAGGTCACACAGCTGACAGGTCCCAAACTGACTGGAAAACAAAAACAGATGAAAAAGTAAATAGCAATAAATTCAATATGGAATCTAGTTGTGGAGATATGTGAATACTGCAGGTCTCAGTTAACATCTGTGAGGGATGCTACAGGTGTGATTACTTTAATGTGTTAGTACTGGAGAATAATAGTGGCTTATTCATTATCATTGCATTGTCTAAAATGTAGATTCTACTATGAAATAGCAAAATGGGAGAGGTAGAGAGGTAAGAAGAAAGAGCTGCAAAAGCGATTAAGGCCTAAGGATGTAAATCTAGAAGGAAAGATTCAGAGAACAAGGAAGAAAAAAAAGAGAGGGTAGCTGAGAAACCTGATACTTTAGAATAAATAAGACAAAGATGAAAAAATATCCCAGGCAAGGATAGAGATCAAGTGTGGTTCACTTACTCTGAGACCAAAACCAAATGAAAACATTGTAGCTGATCTGAGAAAAATACTTATCTTCAACTCGCTCAGTTTCAAGGGGAATTACTATGGGAAAGTGTGTAATCTCCTCTCTGAAAATATTGATTGAAGTATTATTCTCATCATTCCAATGTCTCTGTCTTGATTTAATAAGAAGAGGAACAATAAGATATTGTCAAGCGCTTTTCATGTTAATGAATCCTGATATTCTCTCCATTATCCTATGATGAGAATAAATGCAGTCATCAAGAAACTGCTTATAGAAATTGTCATGTTCAAAAAGTTACTCTATTGAGAAATCATGATATATAATGGGTATTCCCACTAGTGATGGCTGGAAGCTTTTACATTAAGAAAGGAAGAAACTAGCCCCCCAAATCATTTCTCAGAACCACATTCTAATTTGCTGAAGTTGTACATAACTTTTAGTTTTAATATAAAATGTGCTATACCCTCCATATGCCTGCCTTATTGAGAGAATTTAAAATGTCATTGGAGTTGTGATATAGCAATGATACTTAGTGTTCTGTTACCCAGATATCTATGAGCTTCTTCATATTTCATATCCTCACTGCTCTTCCATTGGACCATGTAGCTGATTCTGGCCAAAAACCTGTGAGGAATTTTGTATCCTTTGGGTAAATACCTGGTAGTGCAATTGCTGAGTCATAGGGTAGTTCTATTTTTAACATTTTGAGGAACCTCTATACTGTCTTCCACAATGGTTGCACCGGTTTGCATTTCCACTAACAGTGTAGGAGAGTTCTTCTTTCTCTGCATCCTCACCAAAACCTTGTTGTTTCCTGTGTTGTTACTTTGCCCTGGTGTTTATAGCAGCATTAATAATAGCCAAATTATGGAAGGAGCCCAAATATCCATCCACTGAAGAATGGATAAGGAAAATATAGTATCCATAAGCAATAAAATATCATTCAGCAATAAAAACGAATGAAATCTTGTCATCTGCAATGACATGGATGGAGGTAGAGAGTATTACTATGCTAAGCAAAATAATTCAGAGAAAGACAAATACCATATCATTTCACTTATATGTGAAGTTTAAGAAAGAAAACAAATGAACATAGCAGAGGAACAAAGAGTGGCAAGCCAAGAAACAGACTTTCAACCATAGAGAACAAAGTGATAGTTATTGGAGGGGAGATAGGTAAGAGGAATGTTAAATAGGTGATAGGCATTAATGAGGGCACTTGTGATGAGCACCAGGTATTGTATGTAAGTGATGAACCACTAAATTCTACACCTGAAACTAATATCGTACTGTATGTTAATTAGCTGGAATTTAAATAAAAACTTGGGGCAAAGAGGAAAAAAATTAAAAAACAAAAATAAAATTCTTATCTAACAGATATAATAATAATAATAATAATGATAATGATAATAACTACAAGGAAGCAACAGGTCATATTTCTAGGTCAAAATATAGATGATGAGGTGTAATTTCTTCTTATCTCTCTTTTATGTAGCTGTGATTCACATAGGGCCCATGTGCTAAGAAGATAATTCAGAGAGGGATGCATATTGGATCAAGTTATTGTCATAGCTGCATTGTTCTTGGTGTGAATAATAAATGGAAGAGTTAAGCGTTGCCCAACTGTCTGAATAGTTATGATAGTGCTTGAGATGATAGTTGAGAGAAAACATTTCTACTGGACTGTCACTTCTCACAGTAGTTACCCTTGGAAAGCATCACAGTGTTTTGGCTAAGGACAAGGAGCTGCTTTTTTATTGGTTCATGGGAACTTGAAATCATCTATCAGTCATAGCCCTATACCAATTATACCTACCACAGAGGTATAGATATATCATATGATATATTTAAGTACTTATAACAAGGGGGTCTATTTGAAAACACACATATACACACACACGTTCCTAAATTTACCTAGTATTAAGGAAATAGTAATGCTATTCATACATATTTAGCATTTTTTTTCTATTTTTGTGTTGTATAAATTTACTCACAGAATTTACACAAAGAATCAGGGTGTGTGTGTGTGTGTGTGTGTACACACAATCATTAGTTAGGGATTCTATTACTTTATATAACAATCATATGTATAGACCTTACTATGGAGTTAAAAGAATGGATTTTTTTTGGCCATAATGGAAAAATATTTAAGTTTCTTGAAACTATTTTTCTGGAATAAATAATACCCAGGGAACTGGGAAGCACTAAAATGCTGCTTAAACAAATTAACATGCACATAGAGTTTTATAAACAAAATACTCACCACCACCACTTTACCTTTTTACTTCTCACAATTTCTTGAGGTGGAGTTCTTTATTCTCACTTTATAAAAGATAAAATAAAGCTTGCACAGCAAGAAGAAATGAAATTAGAACTTAAACTTAGATCTCCATCCTTTATTTAGGCTGTACATCCACCAAGCACTAAAATGTTTCCTTATCATGTCATCTGGATCCTAACAAAAGGTCATGGAGGGTTCAAGTAGAGACCTGCTCAAATGAAACTTAATGAATTGACTATTTGAGGATACAGTGCGGTTAAAGGAAACCACAGGCATGATAAAGCACTCAGGAGCTTGAAAGAGCAGGGAAGACTTGACAACCATTAGACAGAAAGAGACAAAGGAGGAAAGCAGTCACAGGGACCTGCAAAAACCTTTAGCTGTAAAGAGGGCTGTCCCATATCACTTGAGGTCCTCAATAAGAGAATGACACCACCAACCTATATTTTCTTCTCACTTAAGAGTCCTTGCTTATGGATTCCATTGACCAACCCGAACTAAGGCCAGAAAGCAAAAAACCCTCCTCTATGTGATCTATTCAGGTCACAGACTATGGGTGGAGAAGGAGAGGGACAGCGGACCTGGAAAGGCAAAGAAACATTATCAAGCCCATGTGCCAATCACCTCTACAGATGGAGAAGCCACTTAGACATACCTGTATGGGAAGAAACTTATAATGCTATTAAAAATGGAATTGAGTCAGTGATAAACCATTTCCTAGGCAAGGGGTTTTCCCATGTTAGTCAGAGACAGCTGGGTGTGAAAAAGAACACTTCTGAATGTGAGCAGGTGTGTGTTCTGGTGAGGACAGGGATATGAGTCAAGAAAAACAGCTGAATAAAAGAAAAATGTTGAAGGCGGAGGTAAGGGATTGAAGCAGAGTTTGGCTGTATGACGTGGAAAGGACAGACTGGTGACTGCCACCGTCATAACAAAATGACCGTTGGAGATAAGATCTAGTTAATAATCAATGCACAAACAAGTTTTTCTCTAATTGTTATTCACAGCTTTGTGGAAAAACAAGTCTGTATTTATTAACCATAATGGAGCATCTGGCTTTGTAAATAATAATGAATTCTGAGTGAATGAACTGAATGAATACAGTTAAGATAGAGAAGGGCAAAAATTCTGTGTTACTCACATTGACTCTTTTCTCTTTTTCTTTAATATAACCCTCTTCTGTTTGCCTGAGTATATAATGAGATCAAAGATCTTGTTTAAAAAAGCAGAAACAGACCCATAAATTCAGAGAACAAACTGACAGTTGCCAGAGGGGAGAGAGTGGGAGGATGGGCAAAAAGTGTGAAGGGAGAGGGAGGTACAGGCTCCCATTATGGAATGAATAAGTCACAGGGATGAAAGGTACAGCATGGGGAATATAGTCAATGGTATTGTAATAGCTTTGTATGGTGACAGATGGTAGCTGGACTTGTGAGCATAACATCTCTATGCTGTGCATCTAAAACTATTGTAACATTATACATTATGTGTCAATTACACTTCAATTAAAAACAACAACTATTGAGGGCAAAAACTCATTCTCTTTCCTCCTAGCAAAAAAAAATCTTGTTAGAGAAAGAGAGAGGGACTGAAAAAGATAGAAGATATCCCTTCAGCAAAAATGTGGGGGATATAAAGATGACTACAAGCTTTGACTTAGTTGCATACCACCAAACTACAAGTGGAAAATCTGACAGCAATTACTTGATCCCACATTTAAGCACCTTCAGAACAGAATCAGTTTGAACTAAGCCAAAATTTTAATCCAGGCTAGAGCTAGTTCTGGGTGCCTAGGCCTTTGCCTTTCAAAAGTAACCACTTTATACCCCTTTGTTACATCAAAAACAAATCACCATACATGCTTACAAGTTCTGTGTTAGTTCAAATGTTAGTTCAAACATTTACCTCTTCATCCAAATCATGTTAGGATGATCAGAATTTTGTTAGCCACCTCAAACCCCCCTAACTAATAAATCATACCTTCTTCAGAACACTGATGGGCATTCTCCTAACAAATGACTCTTGGTGGCTTTACAGGTAGTTGTACTCCTCTTCCTCCTCTTCCTCCTTCTTTTTCTTTCTTTCTTTCTTGAAGTAAAACTCTGGGAAGATACAACTTTCAAGAATTTAGTTTAACCAGAGAGCTTTCCTTCTCTTCCTCTGCAAGAAGGAAAGTATTTTGAATCACGGTACACTCAGAAGAGCCACAGATGGAAGAGTTAGAAAGAAAGTGCTAAAAATGAGTCCCATTCCCCAGCTTGGTTAATGGTTTGTTGAATGTTCTAGCAGCAACCTCTGCAAGGCAGACTTTACAACCCAGAAGTAAGTAAGGTTCAGCCCTTAGACGTATTTGCTTCGCACAAAGACTGTTTTAAAATAATTGCGACTTGGTCAATTACTGTAAACATTGGGCAGCTTCACACCAAACCCTCATTGCCATCTTTTCTTGATAAGTTGGTAGATTTGGCAGAAGTGGGCCAGTGTTCCTGATATAGAAACCCTGGGAGAAATTTAGGTTGCTCTACTCCCTATTTATTTTTACTTTTTTTAATGTTTATTTTTGAGATAGAGACACAGCATGAGGGGAGAAGGGCAGAGAGAGAGAGAGAGAGAGAAAGAGAGAGAGAGAGGGAGACATAGAATCTGAATCAGGCTCCAGGCTCTGAGTTGTCAGCACAAAGCCCAATGCAGGGCTTTAACCCATGAACCATGAGATCATGATCTGAGCTGAAGTCAGACACTCAACCGACTGAGCCAACCAGGCACCCCTCCTGTACTTTTTATATGGTGCATGTTCTGTCCTTTACTATATACTCCCAACCCTTCCATATTAATGGTCTTATTCTGTTTAGGTTCAGTTCTATTTCCTGCCTGATACTTAATGACAATTGATTTTGTTGATAGTGATTAGTCTGTTAAAATGTGTGGTGTGTAGTGTATTGTAATCACATGTAATACTATGGACACACTTCTACTTTTAGGGAATCCATATAGGGTTCTGCATAGAATTCACAGAGTTCTTTAAGATTCCATTAAGTCTTAAGTAAACAAACTGCAGTGTTGCCCAACAATCTCAATGACTTACACAGGAAAAGGCAGGCACAGTGGCCTCAGTTAATTGTTGTTTTTAATTTTTATTTTTTACTAATACTTGTTTGGTTCAATATACCACTGAAGTAATCTGAACATGGAGTTCCCTTTGAAACCAATGGATGATCCAAGGACAGATGAATTTATGTGTGAAGTGGGCCAGTTTTTCCCTGTGTAAGCGGTATTACCAAATATTGTTTTCTGTTCCCAAATAATTGCTACCAATTAAGCATCAAGCTGACAATAGCCATTTGGCTGTCGTTTGCTTTCCAGAATCATCTGGCACTGTGTTTGTTCATTGTGTATGGGTGTTCCTGTCACCCTGACATGGAGACCAGCCCTAAAGTTGCACAATGCAAATTAAGGAAGTGAAAGAAACTCTACTTAAACTAGTCCATTCAGATTTCTCCTTAACCATTCTGGCTATTTGTTAGGATTTTCCACGGCCTGGGGTCTCTGCTTGGACTTGACCACTGGCCAGGATTGTATGACTGCCCTGAAAAATAAATTTAGTTTCTCTATCAGTAGCCACATTATGGGCTATCAAGAGTTCTTAACCTTTTTTGGTGCCATGGCCCCATGTCATTGGTTAACTGCCTCAGAATAATTTTTTAATGAGTGAAATGAAGTACACAGAATTACATCGGAAACAATTATACTGAAATATAGTCATCAAGATATTAAAATGTGATATATATGCTTATTTATGAGTTTGTCAAATATAAGCATTTTAAATATATTATCATAATTATCATAATTTCAGGGTCTGGGTGTGCTGAAGTAATCCTCAGAGATAGTTGCAGCAACCTTTCTATGGTTTGACAGAATCAGGGGTCCTCTTAATATGCACTTTGCTACCTATGTTAAAATATTGAAAGATATGCCTAAATTTCAGTTAGATTCCAGTGAAAATAAAGGCATAACTTTTTCTATTCAGGTTCATAGAACCCTTGAATTCCTTTCACACACCCTTTTGAGGTCCTTAGACCCCAGGTTAAGAATAGTCCAGCCTAGGGGCGCCTGGGTGGCTTAGTCGGTTAAGCGTCCGACTTTCGCTTAGGTCATGATCTCACGGTTCATGGGTTCGAGCCCCGCGTCAGGCTCTGTGCTGACTGCCAGCTCAGAGCCTGGAGCCTGTTTCAGAGTCTGTGTCTCCCTCTCTCTCTGACCCTCCCCTGCTCATGCTGTGTATCTCTCTCTCTATCCTAGAAATAAATAAAACATTTAAAAAAAAAAATAGTCCAGCCTAGGCTAATGCTATAAAAATTAAACACCTCTGTTGACAAGTTCACTTTGGTGGGAACAGAAGACAGATGTGGGGTAATTTTGGAAAACAGTTCAATCCACTGAGCCATCTAGGGGATTGAAATATAAATTAAATATATTAAACTATATTATTAAACTATAATATTAAACATCTTGTTATCTATTACAGCAAAGACAAAGAACTACTTAAACGTACCACTTCCTAGTTAGTTGACTGATCTTCCTTCCACTGAACTGGCCAATGTCTGGGGCTCAAAGAAATAGTCAGAAGCCTGGCTTTCTAAATAGGCTCACTTGATTTACAGAATAGGTGTTGACCTAGTGACAGATTGAACAAGGCTCCAGCTGTCCATCAAGCAGTCTTCATGTGATCGTGAATGGCTGACAAAATATAATGATATCAATGTGCTTTAGTGCTCTTCACCTGATTTGGGAGAAAAGTAATTACGAACAGGAACTGCAGTTGGTCATTCCCTCTAGCCTTGCTTGCCCTCCACAAATCTACCATGTCTGAGCTTTCTCTTAGCTACTGCCAGACAAATTGTGATAGACATGGGGTAAGGTGCAGCAGCAGGGCGAGTCCTGGTGGAAGAGCAGTGCTTTCTTCTTAAAATGCATTTTTGTATTTTGAGAGAACACTTATGAGCGAGTGGGGGATGGTCAGTGAGAGAGAGAGAGGGAAAGAGAGTGAGGAAGAGGAAGAGAGAGAGGGAGAGAGGGAGGGAGAGAGAATGCCACAGTCAGTGTGGAGCCGGATGTGGGGCTTGATTCCACGAACTGGGAGATCATGACCTGAGCCAAAATCGAGTCAGGCACTCAACCAACTGAGACACCCATGTGCCCCAGAGAACAGTACTTTTTATTTTGCTATAAGCCATACAAGTAAATTGTACACTATTTAATAGCCCATGAAAGAATTAGAAATCCTTTATGGAAAAGAAGAAACCTAAATAGGTGTTTTTTAATAAGTCTCTCAAACAAAACATTTTTAAAACAGTTACTCACCATATCACAGCATTCAATAAATGTTTATTTTTTTTTCAATAATAACAACAACTTGTTAAAATGCTTCCAACCAATCTGAAAGCTGAGCTGAGGAGGAAGGGGATGCTTGTCATTGCCTTCTCTCCTTTCCAGCCACCACAAATATTATGCTCTTGCTATTTTGTTTAACTTGGGCCAAATTCACTTCATAGAGTAACAGGGAGAGAGAGTTGGGTCCATTAAGAGTAAACTTCAAAAACGCTCTGGCTTTGGGGCTTTCTTGTGTTATTCCACCTCAAACCCAGAGGATATGAAAGATGGGAAGATTAGTGAAGGTTTTGCCCTGGCTGTTCTTTTACTGAATGGCTTCAGAAATGCCAATTGAAATAATTATCAAGCCATTATGATGATTTGCATTAAAAATGGTAACTTAAGCAAGCAGTCCCTGGGCTTGGAAGAGGGCAGTTGGGGGGTAGCATTTAATGTTATAAAAGGCCCATTGAAGCCATACTAGCTTTCTGGCTTTAGGAGGATTACCGCACAGTAGTTCACAAAAAGGTTATTCTTCCAGCTCTATTTATACTCACAGTAGTTACAGTGCATGCTCCCAGTGCACCCATTCCTGGTATTGATTTGTGCCTGTGCCCAAATTATCATCTGGCACAGACGAGGCAGCAGCTTCTGGAGATGATGATGCAATGCTTGGAGCATGGCAGAACAAAGAAAGGGCCTCTTATCAACACTTCCCTTTGCTGTTTAAGTGAAAATACCAGAGTACTCACAACTGTCTCATTAAAGCCAATAGCTTACCCTGGATCTCCTTTCAGAGACTACTTAAAAGTACAAGGCAGGATA
Organism: Crocuta crocuta; assembly: GCF_008692635.1. NCBI lineage: Eukaryota > Metazoa > Chordata > Mammalia > Carnivora > Hyaenidae > Crocuta > Crocuta crocuta. The sequence goes on from NW_027551557.1 coordinate 1,741,212, forward strand.
TTAGGAGGTCTAATTCTCATCAAACTCACCACTTTTCTAGGTGAGGGAGGTAATTACCTTATAAAAGATGCCGTCTTTGTTTTGGAAACATCACAGACTCTAAAGAGTCTGATGGAGGAGAAGAGTGTAGCGTCTGACAACTGCCAGGGCAATAGATGGCAATTTTGAAAGTTACAGGGGAAGGGACACAGCCCATATGCACGACCATGAAGCCCTGGAAGCCATCTCACAGGTGACAGTGTTCAAGACATGCTACTCCAAAATATTACACCCTGGAATATTGACTATTTCAAGCTGAAGGAATCTGAGAAATGGCACCTGCAGAAATGACTTTCTGACCTTCCCCTAAAGCAGGTCATAAAACCATTATGTGAGAAGTACCCTCCCTATTATCTAGAGGAAAGTGGCATCCTTACCTCTGAAGACTAAGGGGCATAGAAATCGTAATGAGCTGGCCTTGCTAAATTTCCCCATTTACTACACTCACCTCAGACTCTTTGCCCTATCCTATCCTTCCATGACTTTCCACCCTTTCCACTCTTTAGGGTCTTAGAACCTACCCTAAAAACACAGGTTTAACCATGTATTTGAGTCTTTATTTCCTTATGAAGCCTCCCATGTCATATAAACCTTATAATAAATAAATCTGTATGCTTTTCTATTAATCTGCCTTTGTCGGTTTAATTTTCAAACCTAGCCTGGGACCCTAAAAATGCCAGGGAGAACTTTCAACTCCCTTACACAGGCCATGCCTTAAACATTTGTTGAAGGTAACCAAAGTTATACCATGGAGCAGTTCAACCTAATCGGCACCACTGAGTTCTCAAACTTTAGTGTGTACCAATTTGCCCTATGAGATGGATAATAATTTGGATTTGTACACTCATCCCTGATAATTTGATTTAACAAATCTGTTGTGGACCCAGGGATCTGTACTTTTAATAAAACACAAGGGTAATTCTGATGCAGGTGAAGAATGAAGATTACCTTAAGGGTTAGCGGGAATACAATAACTTTTGGACATTGCATAACAAACCTAAAGAAAATGGCACAGATTAGAAGTGTACAGCTCTATGAATTCTCACAAAACAAATCTTTCTGCTATCTAGCAACCATATAAAGAAGGAGAATGCTAGGAGCACCTCAGAAGCCCACTTTATGCTCATTTCTAGCAACTACCCACACTAGCGGTATCCTGACTTCTTCTAATACCATAGATTCCTCTGACCTGTTTCTGAACTTCATATAAATGAAACCATAACCGACTTTTTACATCTTATTTTGCTCAACATTATATTTGTGAAATTTATCCACATGTTGGGTGTAGTTACAATTCATCACTTCTTGTCTTAAGAAAAAAGATGTTTTCTCAACATTTGCTTTTTGATAGGTAGCTCTCACAGTGGTGAGAACTTGAGAGATTTTTAAACTATTATTTTTAAATTTTTTGATATTGTTATCTTTCCTTCCAGTAATGAGTCATTTAGTTGATCCACGGTATTGAACACAGAACCTCCTTGAGATATGCCAAAATTAATTTTTCGACATTTATTGTTTTATTAAATCTTCTGCTGAAACAAATACTTAAAACATGATGTAGTAGGAAGTAGTGTAGAACATACTTAAGGAAATAGGTGAGTATGAAAGAAATGTCTGTGTTTAAATGGTTGTTTCTAAGTTCACACCTCAGATTGCTCTGTACAAAGTGAGTTTTCCTTGCAATTCCAAGTGGCTTTGGATAGCAGTTCTCAAAAGACAGGGCCCGTTTTTGTTTTTGTTTTTGTTTTTCATTTCCATTTTACACAACTATGTCTTGGCCCAATTTCTCCGTGTGTGTGTGTGTGTGTGTGTGTGTGTGTCACAGTGCAAATTAAAAGTAGAAAACAGAAGTATTCAGTTAAATATCAGTCCAATCATAATATACCAGTACTTGAAGGGATCTTGGTAGACAGCAAAAATGGCCAAGATATCACCCCTCCCTATAATCATGATTTTGTCATGTAAACTTTTAGGGCCCTCCCAACTAGAATCTTGTGGCAGCCATGTGACTTGATTTGATCACTGAGATTTTCACAAATATGACACAAGAGGAGTCTGGAAAAGCACTTGTGAAGGTAGGGTTGCTTTCTCTTTCTCTCTTTTGCCTCTGTCATCACCCAGGCTAATCTGCTTAAGGATGAGAGACATTAGGGGGAGACCTGAGTCATCTCAGTCCCCTCAGCCAAAACCAGCCTAGACTAGCTGACAGCCGTGAACCCCAGACAAGAGTGCCCCTAGCCAAGATCAGCAGTACTACCCAGCTGTCTTTCTGTGTATGAACAACATACCACTGAGGTTTTGTGTGGTAATTATTCTTCATTACTGAGGTAATAGATAACTGATACAGGATATTTAAGATAATTCTGACCAGCACCCCCCCTTTTTAAACATAGATTTAGTCAATTAATTAATGTAAATTTTCCTGGAAGATTAGAATGGACTTTCCAAGTCTTTGTCTAAATAATTGTGCAGCTATGGCAAGTTACAACCTCTTCCTGTTTTGTTTTGTCATCATCTGTAAAATCAGGTACCTTCCTTAATTACTTTTGATTGATCATCTAAAATGTACATTATTATGGTAAATTTTGGGTTTTTTATTTTTGCTTTTTAAAATAAATTTTTGAGAGAGGTAGAGAAGCAATGTCAGTGCAGAGCCCAGTGTGGGGCTTGAACTCATGAACCATGAGATCATGACCTGAGCCGAATCAAGAGTCTGATGCTTAACCAACTGGGCCACCCAAGTGCCCCTGTTATGGTAAATTTTGACCAGCTAGAAAACTTTGGTATAAAGTCAGTTGTGAAAAGCCTTAGGCTGGGAATCTCTGAGGGCAAGAAATATATTATTTGGTAAATATCATGTTCTCAGCAGCAATAAATAAGTGAAAAACTGCTTGTCAAATTTTCTAGATCCCAAGTGTTACGACTTTACTGGAGGCTGTTATTAGCATATAGATAGCTAAAGCTTTACCATATAAAAATAAAAGGAGAAAATAGTCAAGCCACCTGGAAGATCATTTTCTTGTAGAAAAATATGGAAGAATGTGGAAGGATTGGCAGCACACATAAACATAACTTTCTTGAGGGGCGCCTGGGTGGCTTAGTCGGTTAAGCGTCCCACTTTCGCTTAAGTCATGATCTCGCGGTTTGTGGGTTCGAGCCCCGCGTCGGGCTTGTGCTAACTGCCAGCTCAGAGCCTAGAGCCTGTTTCAGTCTGTGACTCCCTCTCTCTCTCTGACCTTCCCCTGCTCATGCTCTCTCTCTCTCTCTCTCTCCTAGAAATAAATAAAAACATTTGAAAAAGAAAAAACATAACTTTCTTGAGAGAATTAACACTGATGGAAACACCTATAAATTACAATAAACACCACATTGTTGTGATTTAAATAACAGATTTAAATAAAATAATTCTTTTATAAGATGAAAGTTACAAGCTTAACAGTACAGTAAAGGTGTCTGGCATGCAAACTAGATTATATTCTTCTGCTGGTACTTTATACCTAGTAATTTCATATTAGTACATTCTTAATATTTACTCTTACGAAATTTGCTCTTTTGTACTTAAAATATGGCATTGGGGGCGCCTGGGTGGCTCAGTCGGTTAAGCGTCCGACTTCGGCTCAGGTCATGATCTCGCAGTTCGCGGGTTCGAGCCCTGCATCGGGCTCTGGGCTGACAGCCAGCTCAGAGCCTGGAGCCTACTTCAGATTCTGTGACTCCCTCTCTCTCTGACCCTCCCCTGCTCACTCTGTCTCTCTCTCTCTCAGAAATAAATAAAACATTAAAATTTTTTTTAAAATATGGCGTGGAAGCATTTTTATATCAGAACATATAAAACTATTTCATTCCTTTTAACTATTGACAAGTATTTTGTAATAAGAATCTACCATTCTTTCATTTGTTCATCACTAAGGAACAATTTATTGAACATCTATTAGTGCCAGGTATGGTTCTGGATGCTAGGAATAAAAAAGCAGATATTCTATCTTCAAGAATTTAGTTTGGGGAGGAGTGGTGACCAATAGTAAACAAATAGTATAATTTCTGATAATGGCAATTGTTATGAAGGTATAAAAGATGGGCTAGGGACCCACATGTAGGTGGAAAGATCCTCAGCCATCACTAAGCATCAATGAATGTAAATCGAAACCACATGGGTGCCTGGGTGTATCAGTTAGTTCAGTTAAGGATCTGACTCTTGATTTCCGCTCAGGTCACGATCTCATGGTCCATGAGATAGAGCCTTGCATCCTGCTCTTCCCTGACAGCACAGAGCCTGCCTGGGATTCTCTCTTTCCTTTCTCTCTACCCCTCCCCCGTTTGTACGCTCATGCTTGTGCTCTCTCTCTCTCTCTCTCACACACACACACAAAATAAATAAATAGTTAAAAATAAATAAATAAATCAAAACCATGAGAGATATCACCTCACACCTGCTAGAATGGCTACTATTCAAAAGATAAGAAATAACAAGTGCTGACAAAGGTGTGGAAAAAAGAGACCCTCATACACAGTAGACAGGAATATAAATTCGTACACCCACTATGTGTTTTAAGTTCCATAAAACATTAAAAATAGAAATACAATATGATTTATCAGTTCTACTTCTGGGTATTTATCGAAAGAAAATGAAAACAGTAACTTGAAAAATATCTGAACCCCCATGTTCACTGCATTATTTACAATACCCAGGACATGGAAACAACCTAAGTGTCTGTCAACAGATGAATAGATAAAGAAAATGTGATATATATGTATATTATTTATTATTCAGCTATAAAAAGATACTAATATACATATATTAGTATATATATATGTATATATATATATACATAAAGAAGAATGAAATCTTGCCATTTGTGATAACATAGATGATGGACCTCAAGGGCATTCTGCTAAGTGAAATAAGTCAGACAAACAAGTATCATATGATCTCTTTTACGTGCGAAATCTAAAACAAAAACAAAAAGAACAACAAAAACATCCTTGTGGATACAGAGAACAGATGGGTAGTTGCCAGAGATAGGGGGCAAGGAGTGAGTGAAATGGTTGGAAAAAGACAAAAGGTACAATTTATCATATGGCAGCTATAGTTAATACTATAATTGCATATTTATTTTTTAATTTTTTTATGTTTTTTTTTAAATTTATTTCTGAGAGAGAGAGAGAGAGACAGCATGAGCAGGGGAGGGTCAGAGAGAGGGGGAGACACAGAATCTGAAACAGGCTCCAGGCTCTGAGCCAGCCGTCAGCACAGAGCCTGATGTGGGGCCCGAACCCATGAACTGTGAGATCATGACCCAAGCCAAAGTCAGACACCCAACTGACTGAGCCACCCAGGTGCCCCTATAATTACATAGTTAAAAGTTGCTGAGAGTAGATCTTCAAAGTTCTCACCACAAGAATAGAAATTCTGTAACTTTGTATGGTGACAGATGTTAACTACATTTATTGTGGTTGTCATTTCACAATATTTACAAATATTGAGTCATGTACACCTTAATATAATGTTGTATGTCGGTTATATCGCAATAGTAACAATAAAAAAAACTGGTCCAGGGAATAAGAGGTTTATAGGATTTGTTGGTTATTTAGTAAAGGGGATTAGAAGTGGCTGGATGAAGTGACATTTGAGCAAGACATGATTGATGGAGAGTGACATGCAAAGCCTCAAAGCAAAGCATTGCTGACAGTGGGAACGAATAATCTGAGCTCCCCATTACGTGCAAGGCCACTAAGTGCCGTGTATTACCTCCTGTAATCCTCACCATGCTTCTGTAGAGGAGGTACTGCCCTTACTCTCAGCATCATCCCCTCTTTTCAAATGAGGAAACAGAAGCTTAGCCAGGTAACCAGCCTGGCACAGCATGTGAGTGAGGGAGCTGACATTGAAACCCCAGCAGCCTGGTTTCACCTCAGTGCTCGTAACCCTCACTGTTGTACTGCCTCCAGCTCTAAGTGAGGTCCAACATGGCCTGGCCAGGGCCAGTGGGACTGGACCACAGTTAGCAACAGGGACTCCTTCTAAAAATGAGAATTCTTTTAATTTATAAAAAGTCACCCAAAGCACTTAACCTCCACTTTATTCTTCTCTCCCCTGCTCTTGACTTGTAATGATTCCATGCTGATAGACTGGCAACCCTCCCTGACAGAAATCAAAAGAGCTATTTTATTTTAAAGAAATTGATCTTTCCTCAGTATCCCAGGATGCCTGCCAGTTAATCAAATGCAGTGGGTACGATTTAAACCACCAGGGAAGTGTTAGGTGGTAAGATGCTTATTCTTATTCATCACACATGTAGTTGTTCCCAGAAAACGGATCTATAAATACATTGATTTTCAACCGTATTTAAATCTTGGTGGTAGGGAAATATTAGTGAAACTTCAGTAGCCCTTGATCCAGGGATTGGATTGTACATTGTTCATTGCCAGTACATTTGTAGGTGGCTTAATGCTGAAAGTGCAAGTTTCCAAATCCCCAGAAACTGTTACAGAGCAGTGCTTCTTCTAGAAGATACTACAATAATTTTCATTATTCATTCTTCCAGGATGAGTCTGCATGAGGTTCAGGGGAGGAAAAAAGACATTTTGCTAATATGTGAGCCACTATCTAGGAAAGAAGAACCACCCCATCACCAAGGCATTTAGGACCCCTGTTTGGAATCAGAGGACTCCAGCTTAGAATCATAATGTGCCAAATGACCCCCCCAACATACACCCCAAGCCCTCAGTAGGGAGTGGTATTCCTTCTTCTGATGGTAGTGCAATTTCAAGCTTCTATATGGAGAGAATTATTTTCCCTAAAAACATGATAAATGTCTCTGCTGATAGTGTTTCCACGACAAATTCCTTTCAGAATTTCTGCCTTCCTCATATTTTAGACCTCTACTGGTTTGATCTCTTAAATAATTTTGCTTCTACTGTCTTTATGACAAGCATATTACAAAAATACATCGCTTCACTGTTTTAAACAATGTTGCAATGCATATATTTGAAAATCTTTTTTTGTATTTTTGGAAATGTTTCTTATGGATGGGCCAAGGAGCATGCACATTATTTTTTAATTTAATAATGCCAAATTCCCTTTGTAAATACTTTAACTTCTAGTCATATCATCATTATGAAATACTTCCTATTTGTCCAGTGATCAAAATTATGCAGAAAATTATTAACAAATATTAGTGCAGTTGCACAATTTTTTGTATCCATATTAGCCATTTATAGTTCTTCTGTAAATTGCTTGTACATATTTTGCTCAGTTATTAGAGCACTTGTCTACAAAACCAATAAGGCATTAGGCTTTTATTAGGAAATAATTGACTATATTTTAATTTCTTGCATGGTTATTAATGTATCAGTATTTTTTATGCTTTCTAAAGACAGCCTCTTTTTTATATTTTCATAGAATAATCATTGATCATTGAAAACACTTAATTTGGTATTAGTGTGCTAATAAGAATCCTGGGTATCAGCAGCCTAAATCTATAGACTATGCTAAAATTATAGTTTTAAGAATGTGCTGTTCTGTGTGTACAGGATCTGTTTAAGCGTAACTGTTAAAATTTTTGAAGTTGGTCTCAGTCTGTGTTCCTAGGTTGTTTACTCTTACAAAAGAAAAAAAAAAAAACACAAAGAACAATTTCCTGTTTCTAAGTAAGAAGGGGGGGGGGCTTTAAAGACATTTGGACATCAAATAGCCCTTACAAAACATTCTGATGAGTTAGTGTAAACGATTCTGAAACATATGGATTAAATTTCCCTACAAATCACTTGGGTTTAAAAATTGAGAGAAAAACACTCAACCAAACTAGGTTTGAGGTTTGCCAACTCTAAGGCATTTGGTAAGTAGTTCAAGAGCAATGACAAATCCCAAACTGGCCCTCCCTTAATAAGAGGATGTGTGCAACCCCTTTATAAGCTTCACTCTGCCTTATCTCCTCCTTTAATAAGACACAAGTTATAACAGACTTCTCTAATTCTAGCTATTATGTCTGGCTCTGAAAGATATTATTAATGACAATAAAGATTAATTAAATAAAATTTATAATAACAATTTTATTACTTTTTATGAAACAGTATTCAAGGTCATCAAGCCTATTACTGTATTTTTTAAGTATAATTAAATGTTCTGGGATGAAATTTACTAATTTCTGTGAAATACAAACTGTACACCATCTGATCTCTTGGGATAGTCCTAAATTTGACTGAAAAGTCTTTTTTTTTCTTTTTGCCACTTAGATCGAAATCTCATTAACTTGAACATCTCTCCAGCTTCAACCCTGTATCACTTATTTGGACACTTGCCATTATACTTTGTAGAAAAGTGAAAGATGAACTACATCTTCAGGTGTTGACTCTTGAGGAGTAAACAAAGCCTCCTCCATCTGCATAGACTCTTCCAGACCAATGTATTAGTAAAGACATAAGATGTACACAAAGCTTAGTATGTTCAGGATATTCTTAGAAATTAATTTACTATGCAAGATGGGACTCTAAAGTAAGACAGGGTGGCACTTATTAATTTTTATTTTAAGGGCTGTAAGAGTGGGACTGTAACATAACCCAAAGGCAGATGCTTTCAAGGTTAGGGTAGAGATGGCCAAGCAGATAAATTGGAGGGTGATTATTTGTGGTAAAATATTTTTCCTTTAGTGTTGAATCGACACACACGAGCCTTTCCTCCAAATATATTTTATAAATGCTATATTTCATAAATATTTTAGAGAAACTGCTTGAAGCTTTTATATTAAGGTTTTCTTGCTTCAAACTCATCATGTCTAAAACAAAATCCCTTATATTTGTGTCTAAATCAGTACCACTTCTTTCCCTCTAAACATTTTCCTCCTCCAGGGTACCTGGGTACATGGGTACATGGGGCAGTGGAAAGAACACAGAATTTAGGATCAGAGCACTGAGTTTGTATCCTGGCTCTGATCATTTATGTTCTGCACCCTTGGACAAATTATGACTTCTCTGATTCTCATTTTCTACTTCTGAAAAATAAAAAACAGAAGCAACAAGTACAGCCTAAAAAGTGAAACACAGATGTTATCCTCATGCTTATGTTTATTCTCCAATTCTGGTAATAACACTTCTATTCTCCAGCAGCCTAGGCTTCAATCATTGTCTCCTTTTTCTTTTTTTCCTTAATTTGCATCCATCCCCTTTTTCAAGTCATAGCAGATCGCTTTGGTTACCTCTTCTTAATTTATCCTGCATACCACCTCAAGGTATGTCTTATGTAATACTGATATATTTATTGATTGCATTATAGATTTCTGAAATGTAATCTTGGAGGAGGGTGACATCTACTTTTAAACCTTTCTTGACTCCTTGTGATTTCAAATCCTGTAGCCTGATAATATTGACCAGAGATGACAGTAATAAACGTGTTTCTGGGAGAATGCTAAATTCTGAGCTGCTGAAATTTGAACAATATTTACTATATATATTGCAATATATATTGCATATATATGCTTATTTTATATAGATATATAGGTTAATATGTATAATTAATATATATAGTTAGTTTTATCTTTATTGTCTTAAATGCTTTCCAAAGAAACTTGGAGCAACGACAGTTGTTTGAACTGCTTAAAAATCTTTATCAATTATCAAAACAACCAAAACAATCAATTATCAAAATACTTATGATAATGTGCTAGATATTATTTTAAATTCTGGATATAAGTTAGTGAGCATTGCTTCCATGGAGCTAACAGTATAGAAAACTGAAAGACATTATTCCAACAATCATGTGAGTAGATACAAATTACAAATGGGATATGTAACATCAGTATGTGAACAATAGTCACAGGGGAATTTGACATAGTCAGAGAGATGAGACAAGTTTTACAATAGGTAATGACTGAGGTGAGGAATATAACAATAGAAACAAAATAATACATTGAGTTTGGGAGAGGGAGGTGAGCATAAAGCATCCCAGACAGAGGGAAAAGCAGATGCAAAGGCCCTGTGGTAGTCAGAATGGGAAGTTGGAGGAACCTTAAAAAGTTGACTGTAGTTGGAACACAAAGAGTGACATAAACTGTGTTATTAAAAAGGCTGGAGAAGAAATCTGGGGCTTATATCTATGAAGATTCACTTCTAGGTAACAGCACTTTACTAGGTTAAAAAGAAGGCACTTATTACATGGGCTTAATCAGTTGCCAGAATTTATGGAAGACAAGGAGCCAAGCCTGAAAGACATACAGTTGAGAGAGCTGCAGCTAGGGGAAATTTCATGTGGGTTTTTTCTTTTCTCCGCTCCCACCCCCCACTGATCACTTAATATCCATCTTGCCAGAAGCTGGACATCAGAACCTCTAGTATAGCCGGTCCATCACCTGGTGTAGTAGAAAAACTGCACAACCTTACAACATTCCTTCAAATACCATGAGGAAGGATGTGCTTGGTGGAAGCCAACCACATATCCATAAACCAGTAACATGAGGACCCTGGAAATGCTGGTTGGGAATTCAATCTACATTGGGAAGGCAGGGTTGATAAAAGGAAAAATAATTACAATGGAAATAGAGGAGGTGTTCAAAAGGCTTAGGGCATTAAAAAATGACAGATGTTGGGGTGGGGGCTGGTGGTTCAGTCGGATAAGCTTCTGACTTTGGCTAGGTCATAATCTCACCGCTCGTGAGTTCAAGTCTCATATCGGGCTTTGTGCTGACAGCTCAGAGCCTGGAGCCTGCAGCCTGCAGCCTACTTCAGATTCTGTGATTCCCTCTCTCTCTGCCCCTTCCCTGCTCATGCTCTGTCTGTTTCTCTCATTCTCTGTCTCTGTCTCTCTCTCTCTCTCTCTAATATAAAATAAAAAACATTTAAAATTTTAAAAATGACAGATGTCAGAGAGATGAGGTCTGGTGTGAGATACATATTTGTGAATCAGTAATGTTCCTACAATTAAACTGAGGACATGGATGCAGACACACAGTGAGATCACAGATGGAACAGGGAGATGGGAAAATATCCTTTCTATGGACATTTGGCAAATGCTGCGTAAGGTGCTGTGAGTAATTAGTTCATAGTAAAGCCTGATAAATAGCTTCCAAATAGACAGTGATGGCATAGTATAACAAAATCACAATAAAGTCTTAGATAGAACACTATACAATAATGGAGAGCATTGCTCAGGCAGAGTACTCATTTAAGAAAGGAAACTCAAGAGAACCAAAATGTCTGTCTCTCCTCTTGCTCATTTTTCCCACTGCCAACTTGATATCAGCCTTGGGGTCTTACATCAGCACTTCACCCTCAATGTGTCCAAAATTGTGCTTATTATCTATTTTCCTCTTTGCCTCTCATCTATTTGTTCCTTTTTCTGCATTTACCATCACTATCAACTATCCAAGGCATTTTGTAAGTTGAAATCTGGAAGTCACACTTACCGTCTCTTCCTCATATCCCATCAACCAACAGGGATTTAAAATTCCATAACAGAAGTATCTCCCAAATTGGACATCTCCCCTAAGCACCAAATTTCTCCTTCCTCTAAAGCAGGGGTCCACAAACTTTTTTCTGTAAAGGGCCAAATAGGAAATATGTTCAGCTTTGTGAGCCAAAGTTTCTTGCCATAAGTATTCAACTCAAAGGCTGTTTTGTGAAAGCAGGCACAGCAACCTATAAACAGATGGGTGTGGTTGTGTTCAGTAAAGCTATTTTTCAAGTTTGCTGACCCCTGCAGACTCTAGAAAGAACATCAGAGTCATTGTCCTAAAAACAAATCAACTTACACGCCTTTGTTGTTCTGTTTCCTTCAGAAGAAAATCTTGTATGCCTTTGCCTCTTAAAAAGAGCCTTATGATTTGTCCCTAAGCTTATGCTGCTTTCATCGCCTGCTTCCTCCTCACTGTATGCAGTCGTTTCTATCATTTGTATGCTTCTGAGCCTTTGTACATGTGATTTCTGCCTTCCTCTTTCTTTCCTGGCAAATCTACTCATATTTCTAGACCCTGCTCAAATGTGAGTGCCCTCTGCTTAGCAATGCTCCCCATTATGCTTGTCCAGGATTCTCTACCAAGCTCTGTTGTAGCTTTGTTATATTATGTTGCGATTATCTGCTTGGAAGCTGTTTCTCACACTTGACTGAGCTATTTACTCACAGCACTTGATGCAGTGATTGTCAAATGTCTACTATAAGAATAAATGATAAATACAAAATGTTAAATGAAGGAGTAAGTGAGAGAGTGGCCCGAGAGGGGAGGAAAAGAGTATATTGTTTTCTTTTTTTAAATTTGGGTAGTATAAAATAAGTAGGGGAGAGAGATTTTATTCTCACAATCACTATATAAAACTAGCTATGATAAGCTGTTTTAAAAATATAGTTAGCTTAGTTTGCAAACTTAAATAATAAACACATAGAGAAATATGGAAATTTCTCTCATCTCAGGAATTGAGAATAATGCCCCAATTCTGGACTCCTACAGTTTTTCATTCTGCCCACTTTGGTGCACAGCTATAATTATGCCTGGCAGAATTTTAAGAGGTGCTATTGAGGCAACAAAGCCTTAAATCACAGAAAGAAACCTGGAGTGTTGGAAATCCTTCTAGTGGTATGGACAAGACAGTTTGCAAAGAAGGGTTCATCTCACACTTCCCTTGAAATCATTTCAAGCAGGTAATTTGGAGTGGGCTGCACTTGGTGCTGTCTTTGTGAGGGGTTATTGGAGGCTATCATTCATACCCTCCTTCTCTGGTACATATAGCAAACCCTAACCTGGCTCTAGATAAGGTTGTGTGGATAGTTTAAGAGAATACATGCTACTAGCCAGAACAGTTTAATGAGCAGGTGTGTGTGTGTGTGCGCGTGTTGGGGGGGAGTTCATCTCCTTAAGCCTTGGGCACTTTCGTGTCTCCCGACTCTGAGGCTAGGTCACCTCAGAGTTGTCAGTACTGCAGAAATATTTGGAAAGAAGACAGGAGGAGAACCTGGGAATTTAACAGGATATTATCAAATGGTTACATATATGTACATGGAAGGCAAAGTTTCTTTCAATGGATTGTTTTAGACTTGTTTTTTCTCTCATACAAAACACAATGAGTCATTGGACACTATGGGGGGGCCGATCCCCTTCAGAAGTCCTGTACTGCTTCTCTACTGGCTGTCCAGATCAGCTGCTAAAAGCTCATAGCTCCCCTCTTCTCTAGAGGATTGTCCTCAGCTGAGCAGAAGCCGCTTTGCAGGGGAGATTGTATGCATGACTTCCCTGCCCCCTTGCCTCAGGTGGGGCCAGCACTGAGTTGCACTTGATACTCTAGAGCTCCCTGTGGGATCAGGCTGAAGCCAGACTCCGTGTTAGGGTCTTTGCTCAATTCTCTTCCCTGACCTGCTTCCTTCACTCCTTTTCCCCTGAGGATGCGTATTTAATGAATCACATGCACCTGAATCTCAGTCTCAGGCTTCCCCATTTGTAGAACACCAGACCTAGGAGATTTGTGGATGCAGTGGGGAATCCTATGAGAGAAGATGGAAGAGCAGGGATCATAAGGAGAACCTAGTCAATAGGGAAATTTATGAGGAACTGCAGGTATCATATTAAGAAATTAAGTATTTATGTCTTTAAACACACCTATCAATTTTAAATGCTATTAAATGCTCAATATTTGGACTTTAAAATGAAGCATTGAATTTCTAAAATTAAAATTATTATTATATCAAGGGGCTCCTGGGTGTCTCACTTGGTTAACTATCCAACTCTTAATTTTGTCTCAGGTCACAATCTCACCATTAGTGGGATTGGGCCCCACGTCGGGCTCTGTGCTGACAGTGTGGAGGCTACCTAGGATTCTCTTTCCCTCTCTCTCTCTGCCCCTTATCTGCTTGTGCTCACTAGCTCTCTCTCCCTCAAGATAAACTTTAAAAAATAAAAAAGTATATCAAAATGCAACACACACACACTAACAAAATCATGAGGATTTAGAATGTTCTGGAACTCTTTCTTCTTTCCTTCTTTTCCTTTTATTTTAAAACTTGTAATAGCCAGAGCACTGGCGACTCCCAAAAGACCTCGTCAACTCAATTTCATCCTCCCAGGAACTTTAAAGGATTCAATTATCTGGCTTTTTGTTAATTATAAAATTCTGTAGCCATGAAATAATTTTTAAAGGACCTGGTTTATCTTTTTGCATATCAAAGTGTCCCTGTAAGTAAAGAGAGAAACCATTTCTATCCAAACTTTTGGTCTACCCAGGACTAATGGAGTTTCTTTGTTTCTTCACAAAACCTTTCGCCCTCAGACCAGCTGCTAAAGTTGAACACCACAAATGACTCTTTCAAAGTGATTCTGAAGAGCGATTCTGATTCCATATGCTGGAATCCAAATTTCTTCAACTTTACACACAAGATCAGAGCTCCACATCTTAATAGCCATATAACTCCATAAAGAATTATCCTTGATTTCTCTGATAGATCATCACTGCAGAAGAAACTAAAAAAGGGTCCATGAAAGCATTCCACCTGTATTGCTGGCAGATGACTTATAAATGTCGCACAGACACGGGCCTACTACTGGCTCAGAGAAGAAGCATTAAATAAACGGCTGAACATCTGCTGGTAAATACACAGCAAACAAAAAATGCAATCCAGTGCCAAACATGTGCACAGTGTGGGCCTCATCTCTGCTCATAAACCAAGCAATGTGTTCTGCTAATCATTAGCAGAGTTATTGATTTTAGATGTGTATCACACAGCTATAATTTTGTCAGAGAGTAGACCACATAAGTTGTTCTTTTTCTGGTTGTTTCATTTTGTCTTATTCCAAGAGTCCGTAAATTGACGACCGGGACAAAAATTATAATTGACATCATCTGTGGGAAATATTTCATAAAACAACAGGCCCAGATGTAGGATTAAAGCCATGTGGTAGTAAAATACCCCACTGAAAAAGGGCCAGGTTCCATGATTTCTTACGAAAACAGATGTGCTCTTACTCCCCTCTGCTTGTTTTTCAATGCTTTTTTTTTACTCCAAATAATTCCTCCCCCCAAACATTTTTTTCCCTCTCTCTTCGCGATTGCAGTGGAGAGAGTTCATAAATGGATTACAGATGCAGGCTTGTACTTCAAAATCCTAACTGTCACAGTCTCTGAAATAAAATAAATGAAACATTTGGGGAAATTATAGTGAACTATGGTAAAGGTAATGTAGATTATGCAAACATGTCTGCTTGTCGTTTATCTAGCATCTTTGGGCATGAACATATGATTTCCTGGACAATGCAGACTGAAGACTAGGGAGGAGGAAGTATGTCCAAAATGCAGCTAGAGGGGTGATTCCTTCTGAAAACCTGCTCTGACAGGGAAGTTTTCACCTTTGGGATTGGCCTCACATGTTCTTCCTATCCTCCCTGAAGTGAGATTTCTGGATAAAGAGATGGTGCAGAAAAACAAGAACCCATCGTATCTGAGGCTCTACTGGTTCAAGTGCCTTTTAGCTATATTACTGCTCTACAATTTCCCCTTTGAAAATGTCGGGAACCATAGGAGTGGGATCCTGTGGCACAAACACAGGCTATGTTGTTTGAAGACTAATCTATAAGTGCTGTGAAGAACTAAACCAAATTTCAGCCAAAGACTTGAGTGTCATATGGAATCCATTGTAGTATCACTGATTATAATTAATTAACTCAGCATTTATACTGCATCTCAGCCTCAATCTCCAGTAATGTGTCAAGATGGCGTAGTGTTAGGAGGCTATAATACAGTGTAAAGGAAACTAAATTACCATCATCACTGCTGAGATTTCAACAGAATATCTACACTTTCCAACACACTCCTTTCAGCCTTTCAAATACTGAAGCAAACAAAAAGTACATAATTTGTTTAGAACCAAGTGAGACTGAATCCAGTTTTCCTGTATTATTTCTTTAATCCATCTTTTTAGGGTTGAATGAACACTAGAACTCAAAGTACCAGCTGGAGTCCAGAAGACCAGAGCTAAATAATAACTTAAGATCATTTTTAGAAACTTCTCTTCTGCCTGTTCCTTACACACCCAGCTCACTACTACAGTAATGCTTGGGTTATAACTATTTTGGGTGGAATTCTTCTGGACACCTCTGAGTGTGTGTTGAGAGTCAATGTTTTCATTTCTTGATTTTATTGTTATATAATATGTATAATATTAAAAAGCCAGTTTTATGCCATTCTAAGCATTTGAAAGTGTGCCATTCAGTGACATTAATTATATATATTCACAATGTTGTATAAGCACATTGCTACTATCTGAAACTTTTCTACCATCCCAAACAGAAATTCTCTCCCCATTAAAGCCATAAGTCACCATTTCCCCCTCTTTCCATCTTCTAATAACCTTTAATCTACTTTCTGTCTCCATGAATTTGCCTACTTTAGATATTTCATGCAAATGAATTTTTTCAGCTTATTTCACTTTGCATGTTTCATCCAAGTTGTAGCTTGTGTCAGAGATTTCCGTTCTTCTTATGTCTGAATAATATTCCCTGTATAGGTATACCACTTTTGTTTACTAATTCACCTGTTGATGAACACAGGGGCCACCTTCTGGCTATCTTGACTAATTCTGCACATTGCACACAGGTAACCTGTTTCAGTCCCTGTTTTCATCCTTGTAGATAATATAGTTAGGAGTGGAGTTGTTGGGTTATATGGTAATTCTATATTTAACTTAAAAAATTTAATGTTTATTTATTTTTGAGAGAGAGAGAGAGAGAAAGAAACAGAGAGAAAGAGAGACAGAGTGTGAGTTGGGGGTGGCATGGGAGGAGAGGGGGAGACACAGAATCCAAAGCAGGCTCCAGGCTCTGAGCTCTCAGCACAGAGCCTGACACAGGGCTCGAACTCACGAACTGTGAGATCATGACCTGAACAAAAGTCAGATGCTTAACCGACTGAGCCACCCAGACACCCCTATTTAACTTTTTGAAGAACTGTCAAATATGTTTTCCACAGAAGCTGGACCATTTTATGTTCCCACCATCAGTGTACAAGGTTCCCAGTTTCTCTACATCTTTCCCAACATTTCTTATTGCCCTCAAATTTGTATAACCTTTCTACTAGGTGTGAAGTGGTATCTCATTGTGGATTTCATTTGTATTTCCCTAATGAGTAATGAGGTTGAGCATCTTCTCATATGCCTGTTGGGTATTTGTATATCTTCTTTGGAGACAAGTTTATTCAAGCCCTTTGTTCTTTTTTTAATTGAGTTGTCTTTTGTTCGGTTGTAGGAGTTAATGATCTACAACAATATGAAGATAGATATGAAGGCTTCTAGATGTGAAGACTTTTTCAAGTATATAACTTGCAAATATTTTCTTTCATCTTGTTTTCAATTTCTTGACAATAGTCTTTGATGCACAGAACTTTTAAATTTTGATGAAGTCCAATTTATTTGTCTTTTTGGAATCATATGTAAGAATTTATTGTCAAGTCCAAGGTCATGAATATTTACCCTTGTTTACCTTTAAGAGTTTCATGACTTTGGTCTTATTTATAGGTTGCTGATCTGTTTTGAACTAATTTTTGTATATGCTATCAGGTAAGAGTATAAGTTCATTTTTTTGCAAGTGAATATCCAGGTGTCTGCTTATACTGCATTTTGATTCAGGTCTTAAATCAGGATCTGGAGATCAAATTTATGGTATTAGGATTAAAGTTACTATGTCTGAGAGGAAGATGAAGAGAAAGGCGACATCTTAGTGGCATTTTTCATGTCATGTCTATATTTCTGATATAACACTGAAGCATCAAATCAAGAAACCAAAGCAGGAACCAGATGGACCGGAAAAATGGTTTCCAGGGATCATTCCAGGAATATGTGTTAGCAAATCTTGAATGGCAAGACTCACCCAAACTATGTCTGATGTTAGGATTGGGCCTTCCCAGCAACTGGCTCAGAATCACAAGTGTTTGAGTCTGAATACAAAGGGGGACAGGTCTGGTGGCCCTGCTGGCCTGGCATAGCACCCAAAGGAGGGTTCAGCCCTGATAGAAACAAGGCCAGAAACACCTTGATCCCTGCAACCATAGTGACTCTTTACCCACTTCTCAGTGGAAAAGGAGATCAGGTAAGAGCTTTTATTTATGAAGTAGCCTGGCATTACATTTACAATTTCTGTTTTCCTAGAGTTAGAGACTTCAAAAATTGAGTAACAAGAGTGTACAAACAGAACCAAGAATTAAACTACCACACAATTTGGTGCCAGTTTATTTCACCAAAAAATGGCATAGAAAGAAGTTTCAAATTCTATCTGTAGTCTCATGGTCATCCCACACGGTGATGTATTATCTCAGTCTGATACCAAAAGAAAATAATAATAATTTTAGCAACAATTAATCAAGGAATCCCATGATGTGACTCTCTTAGACAAAGAAGAGGAGTCTAACGTCCTAGGATATATTCTTCCAATCCATTCTGTGTCTGAATCAAGGCAGTTAATTGTTCTGGGAAAAATTAAAAGTGTTAGAAATAAAAGAAAATTTGATGGAGTTGTCAGAAAGAGAAAGACTTTTAGGACAAGAATTGGCTAAACTACTCTCTTTGCATCAAACCTTACTGTTCCATTTACTTAGATTGAAACCTCCATGAAGTTTCCTTGTCAGTTTTCAGATTTTCACTAAGGGATTAGTGGGTATAGAGTTATAGAAGAAAAAAGTTATCACTTCTAAAAGCCTAGAGTATTAAATTTGTCATCAGCTTTTAAATGTAAATAAAAGTATATTTTTATTTGCAATGCTTGAGGGCTACATTTGATGAGGCATTCTGATGAAATTCAATCATATTTCATTTGCCATCTTTGGGAACAAATTTTCTTAAATACATTTGTGTGTTAGTAGGGCTTCAATATAGGCCCTTATTTAAAAACCAAATGGCAAATTTTAAAAAAAGTGAAAGAAGCAGGGTTACTTTTGTGTTTGCTCCTTCAAAATATTATGGGGAGTGACCTTTACCAATGGCTAAGATGACAAATATGGTTATAAGAATTGTTGAGCCCTGAAACATAGCTCCTTCATCCCAGGCCTTCCATGTTTGCACACACAGCAGAATAAGACAAGATTTACTTGCTTGGAATGCTATTTTCATCTTATTACGTCTCAATTCAAAACTCTTAATTACCTCCCTATTGGTCACTAGAGAATGGCATTGAATAATACATTTCTAAACCTAAAAGAGATTTTAAAATATACCTAACTCAGTGTCCCTTCCCTTCAAAAAAAAAAATACATGTAATACAATCACATGGTTAGTTGCTGAAGGATCCATGTCTACAACTGACTCTGGCTTCCATTCCCATGCTCTTTGTGGAACTGTATCACTGCAAGCTCTGCATGGCCCCACAGTGTTTCTTTTCAGCTTCACTGGAGGTGCTTATTGCCTCTAAATTGCCCTCCTTAAATTCTTCAAATGCCCCACAGGCCTGAGATACCCTCATTTTCTTTCTTTATTTGAGATTAGGCTACATTCCCTAGGAATTCTTCCTGAGCAACAGGAGTCTCAGAAACAATTAATATTAGGTTATACTCATTTGTCATGTTTCCTGATGTACTTATTTATTTATTTATATAGCTATAACTTTGATTTGCCTTTAAAAGTTTATGATGTACAGAACACTCTAAGCTTTCAGAAGTGATGACATTTTTCTTATATATCTGTTTATCCACTAATCACTCCATCATATTATTTGAAAATTTACTATACACTGATGTTTGCCAAGTGACACAAATGGATGCATAATATTGTGGATTTTTCTTATTGTATAGACATAAGAAGTCTCAAAAGTCTGTAAATGCAAAGTTATGATATAGACAATATCACTCTATCTTCTGGACTAAAATTAAAATCATTATATATTACCTGTTGGAATTTTTGAATAAAAAGTTGAGATGGGTATAAGTAAGGAGTGCTTTTGAGGGAAAGGATCTGAGATTGAAAGGTTAAAAGACTCAGCCAAGATCTAATTTGTCAGGTGGCATAACTGAAATAGAAATCCAAGGCTCTCGGGTCTTTCTGTTTGTTCTCCCTACCTTTCAGATTTTTTTTCTTAAACCATGTCTGCATATTTTTTTTATCATCAAAGTGTAGTTGACACACAATCCTACATTAGTTTCAAGTGTACAACACAGTGAAGTTTATATAGGATTGTGTGTGTGTGTGTGTGTGTGTTTAAGGTTTTATTTATTTTTGAGAGAGAGAGAAAAAGAGCTGAAGGGGGCAGTAAGAAAGGGAGACAGAGAATCTTAAGCAGGCTCCGTGTTTAAAGTGCAAAGCCCAATGTAAGGCTTGAACCCACAAACCTTGAGATCATGACCTGAGTTGAAATCAGACGCTCAACCAACTGAGCCACTCAGGTGTCCCTAGTGAAGCCTGTATGTTATGCTATGCTCACAACAAGTGTAGCTACCATCTGTTACTGTATGACACTGCTACAATACCATTGATTATATTCCCAATGCTGTATCTTTTCTTCCCCTGACTTTTTCATTGCATAATTGGAAGCTGGTGTCTCCCACTCTCCTTCACCCATTTTGCCCAAATTCCACCCCCATCTTCTCTGGCAACCATCAGTTTGTTCTCTGTATTTACAAGTCTGTTTCTACTTTTTGTTTATTCATTTGTTATTTAGATTCCACATGGAAGTGAAATCATATGGTACCAAACTTACTTTTATAAGTTCTTCTTTGACAGAATTAGGATCAGAGTATCTTTTTGAAACCCAGTGTTTGTGTGGCAATGGTTCACTCTCACTATGTGTTCTGTTGATACCTCTCCAGTGTCCTCTATTTGAACTGAAGTTGTACACACAGATTCCAAATGAATGGGGATTTCACTAGTTTCACTGGTTTGGCCAAAGTTCCTAGCACCAGTCTTGCTCTTTTATCTGGCACTATAGTTCAGTTCCTTTAGTTACCTAAGATGAAAATCCCATTGTTACCTAAGATGAAAATCAGCTGCACACATAGTACATATTTTCAGCAGTTATATGAACTAGAGCCAATGTAAACATTAAAATCTCTTTATAAATTGCCCATTGCCTTATTCAGCAAAGTGGTTTCATATCTGGGGTGGGGGGGAGAGAATAGATTTTACAGGAGAATAGGAAATGTTGGTGACCAAATGAATTCCACAGCAGAGAGAACTGGGGAAGTGACAAGTCTGTAAAATGGTTTTTAAAATGAGTCTTATCAAGGGAAGGAACAGTAGCATATTCTTCATCAGGAAAAGGGAAGAATGCATAGAGAAATTCATTGGATTATCTGCACAGTTTTGACAAAAGGAAATAATTCAGCTCTTTAATGGAATATATATATATATATATACATATATATATATATATATACACATACATGCCACCAGCAACAACTTTAGCTGCTGGACATTACCTTCAATTGCTCTAAAGAAAAGCAAAGGGAAGAAAAATCAGTTTCTCAGTAGATCAACCAGGTTCCCAGCAGGAAATATATATTTAAACAATTTTGTGACGGAACTAACTCAGAGGTCTGGGTAGGGCTCAGGAGACCAACAAGGAATGTGAAAGAACCAGGAACTGTGAGGAGACTGAATGAGCCCCAGATTTATTACTCTGATATGCAGGAGTAAGTGGGGCTACTGTACCCAGAAGGTGTGGTGACCACGGGTAGAGGAATGAAGTCACTGCTAAAATTGTAGCCTGGAAGGGGAGTAAGCAAGCAAGGAAAATAGTGGCCCTAATACCTTCTCCTATGAACTTCTAGACTTTTGGAGATGCATTTCATGGCTAAACCCAGTGGGAAACCAGAGAGCTTGGAGGCACAAGTGTTGTAGTTTGTCGAGGACGATTTTCTGGGATAAAGATTGGCAAAGATAATTTGTCAGGAGTGGCAAATGGAGAATAAATAGCATATCTGGCTTTTAGGTTCTACAGCTTTTAAAAATTCAGGCTTCAGCTTCTGGGAAAATAGAATAAATATACTTTTCCCTATTCCTCCCACTAAGTACAATTTTAAAGCCTGGACATANACACACACACACACACACACTGGAAGGTTGAAGGAAGATAGTAAACTAGGGAACTCGGGACACAGAAATTCTAAATTTTCTTGGCCAAACTCTTTTATAATAGTCTTTATGTATCAAGTAAAGTTATTTAAGCAAGGAAGAAAGGCAAAATCACATAGAAGCTTGTATAACTGACTTATTGGCAATTCTGAATTTATTGAGACATAAACTTAAAATGATTTTTATCTCCCAATCTCAGCATGCTAATAATCAACATCTTGAACACATTCCATACCTTTTTGGTCAAGATAAATAATTGAAAAGCCAGGTTAATTTAATTTAAAACTTTGGTCTCATGTTTTATTTATATCCATTCTATCCTTCCTGGTTGATAGAGCTTGCGGTGATATAGCGAATAGATACTGTGATCTGTGTTTCCACTTCTCTTCCCAGTCCAGCACTTTAGAGTAAAGGGGAGAGTAGTCTAAGTTTTCATTCTTCTTCTCCCTCTTCCATCTTAGAACAGTCCCTCTGGTGAGGGAGGGGAAATAGAAGACAACATATACCTAAAAAGGGGTAGCCATGCCTTACTTTCCACCTCTGCAGATCAGATTGGGTATCTCTTAGTTGTGCTAGTAGCTTTCTTGGTAATCTTATGGTTATACCTTGCTCCTCATCTTTTATTTCTCACACAAAGTCATAGGAACTATAGAAATCCTTTTCTATGCCATCTGGGGTCTGGTGTGTGAGTTGGCTTGGGAGGGGGTCTTCTTTTCAAGCACAACACAAATGATCATTCTTCATCCATCTGCTTATGGATAACTACACAAGCCTTTACCTTTTTAGAGATCTAAAAATGAGATTCAGGCACACATCTCTGTGTTCATGTACCACCGAAAACTGCCAGGTTATTTATGCCAAACTCTCCCTAGAATTTTTTCACAATAAATCATTCTAATGGCAATGCCAGTATATACCAGTATAGCAAATCAATTTGAAGAGAGGGAGGCCAGTTAATGAAGATGTGCTCTACTTCTAGAGTGATCCTTCTAAAGCCGTCTCTTATTTGTTTTTGACAGAATTTGGCAAGAAAATGCTATTCTTGCATAAATATTGACCTCCTTGCAACTCTAACACCTTTAGAGTGGATTTCAACAAAGGAAAAAGATTGGAGAAGGAACGAAAAGAAAGGGTTCTGGGGTAAAAGCTGAAATAGCAGGGCAGATCCAGCTGCTTCTTACTAAGATCTAAGGAACATATCTAACACCAGTTATTCATGGATCTTTTTAGAAAGTGAAATATTTAATGGCTCTCTGATTTCAGTTTTGGAATCTAGGTACCAATTCATTCTACAGGGAAAGTTCCATTTAACTTATTTTTGTACTAGATATATCCAAGTTTTAGAAACAGAAAACATGATTGTATACTCCTATTCCATTACTCCTCCCTCCAATTTATTATCTCTTTCCAGCCCAAGCAAACCTCTACTTTATATTCTGAATTGCTTTTGTGCATTGATTTTGTAGCTGATCCATCATATACTGCTTAAAGGTCAAAGTTTTTGTGACACTGTGGATGATGTCAGATGACTTCATAGGGACCTTAATTCAAAAAGTATGCTTATTTGCAGCACTTAAGTGTCTCAGTGGGTTAAGCATCTCACTCTTGGTTTTGGCTCAGGTCATATTCTCATGGTTTCGTGGGTTCAAGCCCCACATTGGGCTCTGTGCCGGCAAAGTGGATTCTGCTTGGGATTCTCTCTCTCTCCCTCTCTCTCTCTGCCCCTCCCTGACTGCTGCTGTCTCTGTCTCTCTCAAAATAAATAAATAAACTTAAAATATTTTAAAAACGTGTATAAAAATATGCTTCTTTGAGTGAATGGGTAAGAATCAACTCAGTCTTAAAGGTCTTACCAAAAAATGGTAAGAGAAGAATTTGCAAATTGATATCCTTCTTTGGTTGTATTTTTCCTTCTCTTTTTCTTTTACTGTTCTTTTCGTGTGTGGGGGGCATTTTTTCTTCAAATATTGCTGTTATATTTTCTCTGTCCTCTACTTCTAGGATTCTAATTATATACTCATGATTGGACTAGAAAAGAGAGAAGGGACTATGCATTATAACTCACAGGTCTTTTATGCTCTCTTTCTTTATTTTCTATGTTATGCTTTCTTGAATTATTAATTTTATTTATTTTAAAATCCTTGTCAGTTAATGGTATTTTCTGAATCTTCTCTAGATTTGTTTCAAGTTTTTCCTTTGATTTTTGGTCTTAAGTTATTATTAATATGTTCAAAAACATAAAGGAAAGGCAAATAATATGAAAATACAGAGTATTTTACATGAGTATCAGAATCCAGTGGAATTGAAATTCTAGTTTGATATGTCAAAATGTAAGATGTAGCAAAGTTTGGAAAATTCCATTTCAAAAGCTTGAAGATGAAAAAACAAACAATTCAACAAATTAGAATACAAGGTGATGATTAAGGTAATAGCAGAAATCTGTTATATATATATATATAAATACATACACACACAACCAAATACATACATAAAACCAAATACTCACTAAACAAAACTAATGAGTCCAAAAGTTGTTTGTCTGGAAAGATGAAGAATACTGATAAATCTCTAAAAAGACTGATTATGGGAGAGAGTGAGAAAGGTAACAGAAACTATTAATATTAAAACTTAAAACAGGGACATCATTACAGGTCTTTTAAGCAACAAAAACATAATTATATGAATAATTTTCAGCCAATAAAATTGACAATCAAGATGAAGTAGGCAAATTCCTTGAAGAGCACAAATTACTAAAACTTACACAATAAAAAATAGAAAACAACCTAAATGTGCCTATAACTAAATATTTAAGGAGTAGACTCTGTTATCCCAAACCTCGTAAAAAGAAACTCCAGGTCCAGATGGATTGACTGGTAAACTTTTCTAAACATGTAAGGAAGCAATAATATCACTCTTTTACAAATACTTTGAGAGAAAAGAAAAAAGAAAAAACACTTTCCAAGTCATTTTAAGATGTCAATGTAATGTTGACACTAAAGCCTGGCAAAGACATACAAGAAAAAAGTTACAGAACAATCTTTCCCAAACATTTCTAGATAAGATTACCAGAGATACAAATATCAGCACATCAAATCCAGTTGTAGATATGCAGGACCTGGAGTCTAGTATTCACTTATCAAACTGTAGTTAAGATTCAAAAATCACGCTATTTTGTTGCCATATTAACAAAAAAATGGGGACATTATTTAATACTTCTAGGATTAGAGCAAAAGCATTTGTTAACTTCAACTGCTCATTCATAAGTTTAAATAGATTCCTAAAATCTAGGAATAGAAGAGAATTTCCTTAATGTGATAAAAGACATAGGTGAAATATTTAAAGTATTTTCTGTAAGTTAGGAGACAAAGATTACTACTGTCACCACTACATGTTACTAACTCTGTACTACTTGGAAATTAGGTAGATAGATGGATAGACAGATAGGAAAGGAAATACACAAATATTATTATTTATAAAAGAAATATGCATATATAAATATGAAATTATTTATATATTATTAGATTAAAATTTTTATCAAGGTCAATAAATATGACCAATATGTGAAACACAATTATATTTATACACCAGCAACAAAAATAGAAAATGAATTTTTAAAGGACAGTATTTACAACAACATCAAAAATATTAACTTCTACGGATAAGTCTAATGAAAGGCGTATATGAAATCTGCACTAAAAGCTATAAAATATTATTGAGAGAATTTGAAGTACTTCTAAATAAGTGAAGGAATGTACAGATAAATTTTGTCACTTGGTATCATAAAAAGTTCTCTCCAGATTATCTAGAAATTTAGTACAATTCGGATAAAAATCTGGATTTTTGGTGGAAATTAAAAAGCAGACCCAAAAATTTGTGTGGAAATTTACAAAATGAACTAGAATATTTAAGATAATATTGAAGAATAGTGAAGCTGAAAGATTTACCCCACCAGATATTTATACTTGTTTTACTATGGTAATTAAGGCAGTGTGATAATTCCAACCAAGATAGTAAAGTAGAATAGTGATGGAAAAAACAGAATTCAGAAACGGACCTACATATATATAATCGCTCAGTTATGTTCTAAGATGGTGTTACAGTGCACATGGGGAAGAAGCTCTTTTCTTTTTTTTTTAATGTATTTTTTATTTTTTTAAATTTATTTCTGAGAGAGAGAGAGAGAGATAGCATGAACAGGGTAGGGTCAGAGAAAGAGGGAGATACAGAATCTGAAACAGGCTCCAGGCTCTGAGCTGTCAGCACAGAGCCCGACGCGGGGCTCAAACCCACAAACTATGAGATCATGACCTGATCCGAAGTCAGACGCCCAACAGACTGAGCCACCCAGATGCCCCAAAAAGCTCTTTTCAACAAAGACTGTTGGATCAATAGTCTATCCATATGAGAAAAAAAATCAATCTTGACTTCTACCTCATGTCCTACACACAAATCAGTTCTAGATTGATGACAAAAGTAAATATAAAAGGTAAAAAATAGTAATACTCTTAGAAGAAAACAGGAGAACCAGTCCCTGATTTTGTTATAGGCAGGTTTTCTTCAGTGGGACAATAAAGCATTTACCATAAAAGAAATCATTGATGAATTTTAGTCTATTGAAAAGAAAAATCTTCTATTTATCAAAAGAGAATTAAGAGATTCAAAAAGCAGGCTACAGATATGTAGATGATACTTCAATGCATATGTATTTTTTAGTTTATTTATTTTGAGAGAGAGCATGCATGCACACAAGTGGGAGAGGGGCAGAGAGAGAGAGGGAGCGAGAGAATCCCATGTTGACGGCAGAGAACCCAATGCAGGACTGATCCATGAGATCATGAAAATCATCCACGAACCATGAGATCATGATGTGAGCCAAAATCAAGAGTCAGACACTCAACCGACTGAGCAACCCATAAAGGTCTATGTTTTATAAAAGGTTTAGATATAGAATATATGAAATACTCCTATAAGTCAGTAAGAAAAAAGCAAGCAGTACATTGCAGAAAAAGGGCAAAATCCTTGAAATAAATTTTCTAAATGGTCAATGAACACGTGAAAAGTTATCCAACACCATTAGTCATAAGATAAGTGGCAATGAAATCTAACATGTACCCACCAGTACAATAAAATGAAAAAAGACAGAAAATATAAAATATAAAAATCTTGGACTTTGATGGGTTAAAATTGCACAGCCACCTTGGGAAACTAATTTTCAGTGCTTAATTAAACATGAACATATATATATCCTATGACCTGGCAATATCACTTCTAGCCCAGATACAAAAAGAAAAAAATGTATATGTAATCACTAAAAGATACTGGCATGTTCATGCCTACATTATTGATAATAGCTGCAAAATGTAAACATTCAAGTGTTAAATACCAAAGATGGTGGTATGTTTTTACAATAAAATAGAAATTAAATGAATAAATCTCAAAACATAATGTTGAGTTAAAAACCTAAGTACAAAAGAACTTGTACTTTGGTTTCCATTTATAAAAGTTAAAAACAAACAAACAAACAAACACTACCTCTGCTATTAAATGGGGGTGGTTGTTATCTTTGGAAAGAATGGCTATAGCGTCTGGAACGGAGAACCAGGTGGAGTCATGTGGTTCTGGTTTCTTGTTCTACATGATGGATATACAGGGGTGTTTGTAATATTTCATTAGTCTATACATTAGAGTTAGAGTTAGGAGTCAGATTGTCTGAAGTTTGCTTAAGGATTTAGATTTTCACCCTGAGAACAAGGGGTGGCAAATAAAGATACTATAGAAGATTTTGTGGTATAACCTGATTTGCACGTCAGATAAATTCTTCCACTCCTCTGAATGGGATGAGGCTAAGAGCAGATGGGTTAAACTGGGGTATAGTTGGCAGAAATGGAGAGAAATGGAAAGATTTGGGATCTATTTGGAAGGTAACCTTGCTTATATATTAGATACAGGGGTAAGGTTGATGGAGGTGCCAAAGATAAGTCCCAGACTGCTGACTAGTACAAGGAGGAGTCTGGGGATTTCATTCCCCAAGAGAGGGAACATTGAAAATTGACCTACATTTAAGGAGACAACATGAATTTCCTTGGGAATGTGTTCAGTTTGAGATGCCTGTCAGACATAAAAGCAGAAAAGTCCAGAGGTCAGTTGTGTTTAAAAATCTGGAGCTCAGATAAATCTGACAATAAAAATAAATCTAACATAATTTGGTGCTTTTTATTTGCCAAGGACTGTTGTCTGTGCTTTACGTATCTGAGCACATTTATTCTGCAACAGAATCCCAT
The DNA here is from genome assembly GCF_008692635.1 of Crocuta crocuta. Classification (NCBI taxonomy): domain Eukaryota; kingdom Metazoa; phylum Chordata; class Mammalia; order Carnivora; family Hyaenidae; genus Crocuta; species Crocuta crocuta. The sequence goes on from NW_027551557.1 coordinate 1,769,550, forward strand.
ATCATTGATGTTATTATTATCCTAATTTTCCAGATGAGGGAACAGGGGTACAGGGAAGTTACCTAACCTGCACATAGTACCTGATGGTATTCAAAAACATGTTGTCTGGATCAAGAGGCTATGCCCTGAATCACTAATTTAATGAATATTTCAATCACTCACAAGTACAGAAAAGTCATTTTTGCCTAATAGCAAATCCTGACCCAATATGACATCATAATTTTTCCCTTAAATTCAATACATGGAACACTGTCCCTTAAAGTATTCTATTCTCTGCACCTCAAAGTGTGCATATCTATCTCCTCTCTCTGTTCTTATGGGATGGGGGGAAGGCCTCTGCCATGGGCTGTGTTTTTGTTTTTTTTATTTTTCTTTTCCACAACACTTGCTCTTAATCAATCTGGTCCTGTCTGAATATCATCAGAACAGATTCCATCAACATCAGATTCATTACTATCTCCTCTTCCTGTTTTTTGTTTGTTCTTTGTTTTGCAATGCTATGGATTTGTTTTGAACACTTCCAACCTGTAATTTCAATAGGATTTGAAGATGTTAACAAGCTTACTGACCTAGCTTAAACCATCTTAATGCTTTAAGATTTCATGATGAAGAATTATAAATTGTGTTTCAATGCCATTATTCTGAATGACTCTAATATCTGGACACTAAATAAAAAATTTTTGTAATAGCAGAAAAAAAGCCACACAGAAGTTAATACTTATATTCTTACTGGGTGGGGAAAGATCAATTTCTAAAAATCATACCTAAGTACTGCAGGTTATTCTTTTATGATTCCTGTTTTATATCCCATTTTTTATTGGTGCTCATCATCCTTCCCTCATGCTCATTTCCACTTGGAGCCACAGCAAAATGAGAGGGGGAAAAAATCTATCAGGTCATAAAAGTGGCAGATTCCTCTTAACCGTTGAATAAATATCTATATAGTTTCACAAAATTAAAATTCCACATGATATCTAAGATGAAGACTGTTGTTCCTATGTTGGTTTTAACGCTTTTTCTGTGAAGCAGTAAGCTGAAATTCATCAAAATCCTCATTTGATGAAAGAAGAGGCTTAATATATTTATATTACCAAAAGACCCAAACAAAGATTCCAAGTAGCAGAGAAGGTAGAAGTAGAATCCAAAGCTTCATGAGTTTTCAGTGGTCACTGCATTTCCAGTTCATAATCTGGATATGAATCTCCTGGACAAGCCTAGGAGAGAAAACTTGACCAAGGGCTTCCCAATTTGTTGCTGTATTAATTTGGATTTCCAAAGGAGTAGATCTTCAAACAAACATTTGAGTGAAAGTCATTTAATTTGAAGGCCCAGGGACACATGAATAGGAGAGTTGGGAAGTGATACAAAAAGGAAAAGGCAGTGAATAAAAGATGTGTTATGAAGCTACCTATCAGAGTGGTAACTACAACTTACTCTGCAGGGAAAATTCTCCCCTTTCATCAAGAGGTGAGGTGACTAGGGTGTTTACATATTAACTTTTAGTAATTGATTTATGACTGCATGGGTTCTTGACAACAAGAATGGATGTTAATATCCTGGCACTTCTGGTCTGCTACTTCCATAGACAGAACAGCCTATGCAGTTCCATAAAGGAAACTGATTATACACACAAAAACACAGATACTGGTAGCTGGAAACTAGCTGGAGCACACTGAAAGTTCTAAGGGATGAAGCTGGTCACTGACAATAATGATAATGTCTCAAGATTTCTCTTATAAATTTAAGCCCTGTTTGGAAAATTTAAGAAATATCCCAAATTCTGAATCCAAATACTGTTACAAACCATTTGACTTTTCCCCAGACTTTAACAGACCTCTAGAACTAAAATTCTTGCTTAGGCACTACCTTGCAAATACAAGTATGTTTTGAAAAATACTCTAAAATACTCACTGAAGATACAAGAGCTGTCTACATTCACAAAGCATAGCCTTGAAATCTGGCATGTGTTGATTTGATTTATTCTTCCAACAAATTGACTTAGTGCCTGTTAAATGTCAGACACTAGAAAATGCTGGGGTACAGCAATTAATAAAACAAATGAATAAGGCACAAGTATGAACAGCTTATAAAAGGGAAGTATAGGGGATGATGTAAAATGAACAACTTTTCTGGTTTTAGTTTTAGAATGTATAGTTCAGTTTAGAATTGTAGAGTACTAACTTGAATGTAGAACTGTAGTAAGTTATGTAATTTTAATAACTAGCTTTCTTTTCTCTGCTGCCATTCTGTCTCTATTTAGTTAGTCCACTCCCCCACTGGAGGATTTTCCACAGTCTAACAACAGTGTTAACCTGAAAATATTCCAGTGCCCATATTCCAATATGATCTCAGTTGACCTTGAGGATGCATTTCTCATCATTTCCTAAATAAATTATTGTTCTTATCAAGGTGCTGCACCATGGCTACCAAACATTCATTTTACATCTGTCCCATAATGTGCCTTCCTCCCATGTTAAGTAAAAAAAAAAAAAATACCCTTTTATCTTCAGTGTTCAGCTTGTCACCTCTCTCAGATAGAACTGTCTTACTCCCCTTCAGATGTTTCTAAAATCATTATTGTATATTTCATTTGTTATAGTAAGTATAGTAAGTGCATCTTTCATTTGTTATATATACTTGTTATATACATTATTATTCATGGCATTTATTTATATAATACACAGGCACACGCAGCAGCAGTTAAATCTTACACATCTTAATAATCCTATTGTACTTGGTATCCAATACATGACAGACACTAAAGATAATTATTATTACTATTGTTATTATTAACAATAATAATTGTTACTAATTAATTGGAATAAAAATACTGAGTAACAATTGCAGGAGATGTTAAGGCTATGCTTTGCGGATGTGGAGAGCTAATAAGCAGTCCTTAGGCCACATGCCATTTCAAGTGGGTCTTTTGGAATATTTGTCCAAAATTGTGCTTATTACTGATTAATGTGACAAAATCCATTAAATTTGATTCAGGTGATTGGCAGAAGGAGCACTCTTGGAGAGCTCTTTTTAATCTGGCTTGCAGTTTAAGAAATTAGAATCTTTTGCCATCTGAAGACACAAGCTTTTGCTCATCCCATTATCCAAGTTTAAATCTTTTCTGTTCAGATGTGCTACCTCATATTACGACCTCTGCTCAATTTGCTGCAATATTCAGTCTGGCTTTAGAGCTCTCATAAATCCCAAAACTATAAAATTATTCAAAACAAGGCTGTTTTTTGTTTGTTTTGTTTTTTTATTTTTTTAATGTTTTATTTATTTCTGAGAGAGAGAGAGACACAGTGTGAGCAGGAGAAGGTCAGAGAGAGAGGGAAATACAGAATCCGAAGCAGGCTCCAGGCTCTGAGCTAGCTGTCAGCACAGAGCCTGATGCGGGGCTCAAACCCACAAACCGTGAGATCATGACCTGAGCCGAAGTCGGACGCTTAACCGACTGAGCCACCCAGGTGTCCCAAAACAAGGTTTTTTAAAAAAAAAAATCCCTTCACTTTACATAGAAAAATAAGTTTTCATTTGCATCTAACTTCTGATTGGCATCTCTGGACCGGATTGAGATCTCAGAGACCTTTTTTTTTTTCAAAGGCAGAAGCCGCTCCTCGTTTTCTTAGGAATTTCTATTCCCCTTAGATTTGTTACTTAATGGCTGCCATTTTGGGTTAGAGCCCACAGGTTAGATATGCCTAAATTAGGAAAAAGAAAGGCTACAATTTAACTATGTATCTTGCACTGATGATAGCTGAAGCAGATCCTCTTTCTGCATTCAAAATGAAGACCACTAGTCACTCATTTCAACTTGACTTGAGGCTTTTCAAATTTTTATTTTAATTTGAAACACATTTCTAAATGTTACTGATATTCTATTCATGTTTTGAATTCTATAAACGGTTTCAAACCTTAAAACTGCTGTGAAGCATTGCTTCTTCTGTGCTGCACATCTGAAATGTTGGCAGGGGTCAGAGGAATTATTTCATGAGTTCTTTTCTACAGGATTTCAAGGGAGATTTCTCTCTTAAATATCTGAAAACCTGGGAGATTTCTGTCAGCCTGAATCAAATCAATGAACATGACCTAAAATGACAGTCAAAGTGTCTATAATATCCTGATAAGAAAAATATAATACAGTCTATTTTAAAATTCTTTATCAAAAGCACATCACAAAATATTTTATTATATATTATGAATAATAGTGGAATTTTAAATAGAGCTTTTAAAGGCCTGTGCAGTATTTCATGTGAATCTGCCACTGACATCACAACCTTAAGTTTGAAATAGAGTTAACAGTCCTCATCCAAATTATTTATTACTTCTAAAATAAATAAAATAATACATGTGTGTATCTCTGTGTGTATTTATGATGCCAATATCCTCTCAATTACTTAGGCTGAAAATGTTCAAGCTATATTGTGCTTCCTTTATCTCCCTTGGGCCTCATTCCAATCAGCCTCAAAATTCTAGCCTCTATATATGTATTTTTTTATGTTTACTTATTTATTTTGAGAGGCAGAAAAGGCGAGGGAGAGAGAGAACCTGAAACAGGCTCTATGCTGTCATTACAGAGCCTAACACAGGGCTTGATTCCACCAACCATGATATCATGGCCTGAGCTAAGACCAAGAATTAGATGCTTAACTGACTGAGTCACCCCTCAAAATTCTAGTCTATATTAATGTGCACGTTACTTTTCTTTAATTTATTCTCTTTTCCACTGACATAGTTTAAGCATTCATTTATCTCCTAAAAATGAAAATATTTGTTTTTGTGATTAGACTGGAAAAATAATGCACATGCTTCTGAGAATATTTGTAAAACACAGAAAAGAGGCAAACAGAACTATGTTTTCCACAACCAAGAAACAAAACACAGGCATTGTGTTTTAAGTTTTTGTTTAGATTAAGTTTTGTTTAGTTTCATGTGTACAATATGGTGATTCAGGACTTCCATACAATACCTAGTACTCATTACAAGAAGTACACTCCTTAATCCCCATCACCTATTTAACCCATCCCCCCACTCACCTCCCCTCTGGTAACCATCAGTTTGTTCTCTGTAGGTAAATCTGTTTCTTAGTCTGCCTCTCTCTCTTCCCTGCCTCCCCACCCTGCCTTTGCTTGTTAGTTTTGTTTCTTAAATTCCACAGACTAGAGCAATAATATGGTATTGGTCTTTCTTTGACTTATTTTACTTAGCATAATACTCTCTAAGCTCCACTGATGTTGCAAATGGCAAGATTTCATTATTTTCTGTGGCTGAGTAATACTCCATTTGTGTGTGTGTGTGTGTGTGTGTGTGTGTGTACACACACACCACATCTTTATCCACTCGTCAGTCGATAGACACTTGGGCTGTTTTCATAATTTGGCTACTACTGATAATGCTGCTGTAAACATTGGGGTGCACGTATCCCTTTGAATTAGTATTTTTGTTTTGTTTTTGTTTTAATGTTTGAGAGAGAGTATGAGCATGCATGTGCAGGAGCCAGGGGGAGTAGCAGAGAGAGAGGAGGAAGGAGAGAATCTCAAGCAGGCTCCACTCTGTTGCCACTAACTCAGAGCCCAATGTGGGGCTCAGCTCAAGCTCACAAACCTGTAAGATCATGACTAAGCCAAAATCAAGAGTCAGATGTGAACTGAGCCACCCAGGTACCCCTGAATTAGTATTTTTGTAATTTTTTGGTTCATACCTAGTAGTGTAATTGCTGGGTTATAGGGTAGTTCTATTTTTAACTTTTTGAGGACCCCTACATGGTGTTTTCCAAAGTGGCTGCACCAGTTTGCATTCCCACCAACAGTGCAAGAGGGTTCCTTTTTCTCCACATCCTCACCAATATCTGCTGTTTCTGGTATTGTCAATTTTGGCCATTCTTACAGGTGTGAGATGATCTCTCACTGTAGTTTTGATTTGTATTTCCCTAATGATCAGTGATGTGGAGCATCTTTTCATCTGCCTGTTGGCCATCTGTATGCCTTGTTTGGATAAATGTCTGCTGATGCCTTGTACCCATATTTAAATTGTGTTTTATTATAATGTGGTCTTGGTTATGCATATTTGTATTTTTAATGACTGCATAGTATTACATATTGTGGGTGTGTTAACATTTATTTAACCTTTCCCCTATAATAAGACATGTAGACTGTTCCATTTATCCCCTATTTCTTATGTTGCCAAAATGGACAATATTATATATACAAATTTTTCCACATCTTTATGTCTTAGATCTAGACTATGTAAAGTAGGTTAATTTAGTAAGAGAATATTTTATTCTCCTACTTTAAATTTATCTTTTTGTTCCTTTCAAAGAAAATATTCAGACATCTAGAATTTATTTTGCTGTATAATTTGAGGGTTATTTTTTAAGACTCATTTTTTTCTTCCATTACTTATTGTATAATACATTGCCTTGTGACTTGTTCTTTGTGATGTTTTTTATATTATATATGTACATATTGCAGGTCTTTTTTTTATAAATAGTTTATTGTCAAGTTGGTTTCCATATAACACCCAGTGTTTACCCCAAGTACCCTCCTCCATGCTCATCACCACCATTCCCCTCTCCCTGACCCTCATCAGCCCTCAGTTTGTTCTCAGTATTCAAGAGTCTCTCATGATTTGCCTCCCTCCCTCTCCCCAACTATTTTCCCCTTCCTCTCCTCCATGGCCCTCCATTAAGTTCCTCCTAATCCACCTATACATGCAAACATATGGTATCTGTCCTTCTCTGCCTGACTTATTTTGATTGGCATAACATCCTCAAGTTCCATCCATGTTGCTACACATGGCCAGATTTCATTCTTTCTCATTGCCATGTAGTATTCCATCGTATAGATAAACCACATCTTCATGATCCATTCATCCATTGATGGACACTTAGGCTCTTTCCATGTTTTGGCTGTTGTTGAGAGTGTTGCTATGAACATTGGGGTACATGTGCTCCTATGCATCAGCACTCCTGTATCCCTTGGGTAAATTCCTAGCAGTGCTACTGCTGGGTCATAGGAGAGTTCTGGTGTTAATTTTTTTGAGGAACCTCCACACTATTTTCCAGAGGGGCTGCACCATTTGCATTCCCACCAACAGTGTAGAAGGGTGCCTGTTTCTCCACATTGTCACCAGCATCTAGAGTCTCCTGGTTTGTTCATTTTAGCCACTCTGACTGGCGTGAGGTGGTATCTCAGTGTGGTTTTGATTTGTATTTCCCTGATGAGGAGGGATGCTGAGCATCGTTTCATGTGTCTGTTGGCCATCTGGATGTCCTCTTTGGAGAAGTGTCTGTTCATATCTTCTGCCCATTTCTTCACTGGATTATTTGTTTTTTGGTGTAGAGTTTGGTGAGTTCCTTATAGATTTTGGATACTAGCCCTTTATCTGATATGTCATTTGCAACTATCTTTTCCCATTCTGTCAGTTCCCTATTAATTTTCTTGATTGTTTCCTTTGCCAGGCAGAAGCTTTCTATCTTTATGAGTTCCCAATAGTTCAGTTTTGCTCTTGATTCTCTTACCTTTGAGGATGTGTCAAGTAAGAAATTGCTGCAGTTGAGGTCAAGGAGGTTGTTTCCTGCTTTCTCCTGTAGGGTTTTTATGGTTTCCTTCTCACATTCAGGTCCTTTATCCATTTTCAGTTTATTTTTGTGTACGGTGTGAGAAAATGATCTAGTTTCATTCTTCTGCATGTTGCTGTCCAGTTCTCCCAGCACCATCTGTTAAAGAGGCTGTCTTTTTTCCAGTGGCTACTCTTTCTCGCTCTTTCAAAGACATAAATATGGCTACTTCAGCTTTCTTTTGACTTCCAGTAGTATGATAGATATTTCTCCATTCCCCTACTTTCAATCTGAAGGTGTCCTCAGGTCTAAAATGAGTTTCTTGTAGACAGCAAATAGATGGATTTAGTTTTTTTATCCATTCTACTACCCTATGTCTTTTGATTGGAGCATTTAGTCCATTTGCATTTAGTGTTATTATTGAAAAATATGGATTTATAGTCATTGTGTTCTTTGTAGGATTCATGCTTGTGGTGGTGTCTCTGGTACCTTGCATTCCTTGCAACATTTCCCTCATAGAGTCCCCCTCAGGATTTCTTGTAGGTCTGGTTTAGTGGTGATGAATTCTTTCAACTTTTGTTTTTGGGAAGACTTTTATCTCTCCTTCTATTCTAAATGACCGGCTTGCTGGATAGAGGATTCTTGGCTGCATATTTTTTCTGTTCATCCCATTGAAGATCTCCTGCCATTCCTTTCTGGCCTGCCAAGTTTCAGTAGATAGGTCTGTAACCACACTGATAGATTTCCCTTTGCATGTTGGGGCCTTTTTATCCCTAGCTGCTTTCAGAATTCTCTCTTTTTCCTTATATTTTGCCAGTTTCACTATGATATGTCATGCAGAAGATTGATTCAAGTTACGTCTGAGAGGAGTTCTCTGTGCCTTTTGGATTTCAATGTCTGTTTCTTTCCCTAGATTGGGGAAGTTCTCAGCTATAATTTGTTCAAGGACTCCTTCAGCACCTTTCCCTCTCTCTTCCTCTTCTGGAATTCCTATGATATGGATATTGTTCCGTTTGATTCTATTGCTCAGCTCTTGAACCCTCCTTTTGTGTTCCTGGATCAGTTTATCTCTCTTTTTCTTGGCTTCCTCTTTTTCTATAATTGTGTCTTCTAATTCACCTGTTCTCGTCTCTGCCTCTTTAATCCATGAGTTGGACACCTCCATTTTACTATGCACCTCATTTATAACATTTTTTAATTCATCACAACTATTTTTAAGCCCCATAGTCTTTGTAGCANAGGAGTTCTCTGTGCCTTTTGGATTTCAATGTCTGTTTCTTTCCCTAGATTGGGGAAGTTCTCAGCTATAATTTGTTCAAGGACTCCTTCAGCACCTTTCCCTCTCTCTTCCTCTTCTGGAATTCCTATGATATGGATATTGTTCCGTTTGATTCTATTGCTCAGCTCTTGAACCCTCCTTTTGTGTTCCTGGATCAGTTTATCTCTCTTTTTCTTGGCTTCCTCTTTTTCTATAATTGTGTCTTCTAATTCACCTGTTCTCGTCTCTGCCTCTTTAATCCATGAGTTGGACACCTCCATTTTACTATGCACCTCATTTATAACATTTTTTAATTCATCACAACTATTTTTAAGCCCCATAGTCTTTGTAGCAATAGTTTCTCTGATGTCTTCCATGCCTTTTTCAAACCCAGCAATTAATTTTATGACTATCGTTCTAAATTCTTGTTCAGTTATGTTGCTTATATCTGTTTTGAGAAGTTCTTTAGCTGTCATTTCTTCCTGGAATTTCTTTCGAGGAGAGTTCTTCTGTTTTGTCATTTTGACTAGCTTTCTGTCTCTTGTTAGTTTTAAAAGCTTATTATGCACTCTGCACCTGCATGTACTGCTGTATTAAAGAAGGCTCTTTGACTACCCAGAGCCTGTCCTTTCAGGAAGTGTGTTTTGAATGGTGTCTCTTGGTCTCTCTTGTTGAGACTTTGGTTATTTTATTTCCCTGCTCATAGTGGTACTTGGGACTCTCCACCATGTGTACTTTGGCTTTTTTCTTGAGGTAGCCCTGGAAAAGAAAACAGACAGACCAACACACAGGGAACAAAGGCACAAAAGTGCACAGACAAATCTAACAAACACACAAACCAAAAGGGAAAATGAAAAAGAAAAAAAAGAAGGGAAAAAAGGAGGAAAAATAAATAATAAAAAGAAAAAAGAAGAAAAGAAAAAAGAAAAAATCCCAAAAGACAAAGGACAGTCTAAAAGCATAAAACTAGGATTTCCAGCTACAAATAAAGAGCCGAGTGTATGCAGTGCTTATGGAAGAGCATATACAAAGTGACAAATGACAGGCAGGAAGGAAGCAAACATGGAAGAGAAATGACCAGGCAGAGACTAAGAGGCTTAATTCAGAAAGAGAAAGAGGAAAATATGGTAAGAGGAGAGGAGAAATAAATGAAGATAAAGTTGCTCAGAGAAACTATATAGTCTACTCCAAACAGAGAGAGAGATAGAAAGGTAGCAGTGGAGGTGTAGAATATACATCTAGAGAATGGATTAAATGTGACTGCTTAAGCAAAGCAGTGACCAGAGTGTCCCATCCAGCAGAGGGGAGGGATACGAATGAGACAAGGGAATATATACCTGAATAGAAAGAATTGATCTAGAATTAATCATGGTAGTGCATCCATGTTGGTCTTGCCCTGGACTCTGGTAATGAAAAAAAGCAGCTCTCTATAGCGGATGGGCGTGGTTTGGTGTAGGCGGGTCTTAGCCTCCACTGCCACCCGCTCCCTGAGGTCTCACCTTGGTGATTGTGGGAAGAAAAATGGCGGCGCCCTAGTCCCCTCTCAAACCAAGTGTTGCCACTCACTCTTTTGGGTCCCATCTCCCTGTGCTGCAGGCATAACCAAGGTGGGCTATGCCCTATGTCCCAAGCCACGCCTCGTTTCCAGGTCTTAGTCCATGCACCCCATTGATACCGCCCAAAATATTAACGTGCAGGTCGAGTCCCTCCAAGCAGTTTCAAGCTGGCTGCCTCCCCATTGGGAATCAAGCCGAGCCAGAAGAGTGGTGGAACGGCTTCAGGCGCTGCTTCCCCTCCAGGCCAAGCTGGTGAGCAGAGGAGTGGTTTCATCCAGTGTCACCTGGGACCAGTGTGTCCCGCTCAAGGTCAGCTGCACAGCTGTAAACTGGATCCCTCTGTGTCTCGAGCCGAGGTTTTTCTCTTCTCCAGGGACAGGGACAGGGACAGTTCCTGGAGCAGTTTCAGCTGCTCTTTCTTTTCCCCTCAACTCACTGCAGCTCCCCACAAAGGGGGCTCCCTCCTCAACTTCTGTGTCTCTGGTCATGGCCCGTTTTTATTTTCCCCTGTTCACACTCACGCTATAAGGTTTTCTCAGTGGACTCTGTCTCTTTTTCCTCCCAAACTCTTGGATTCTGTAAGGGTTCCTATGGTTTCATGCCTTCTCCATTTGAGAGATGAGGGCGAGTGAAATGTATGAAGCTCCCTGCTTCTCTGCCATCTTGCCTCCTCTGGCAGGTCTTTTTTTATGAGTATGGATTCGACTTTGTTGATTTGCCTACTATTGCACAAAATCAATGCTTCCTTGGGATTCTATGATGAAATTACACCCTGATAAACCCATTGTAAGTTGAAAAGATCATAAGTCAAAAATGCATTTGAATTTGACGCACCCAACCTAGTGCACCTAATCATAGCTTAGTCAACGCAAACTTAAATCTGTTGAGAACACTTACGTTAATCTGCAATTGTGTACAATCATCTAGCACAAAGCTTATCATATAATAAGCGTTGAATATATCATGTAATGTATTGAATAATATAAGTGAAAAATAGATGTCTGTACTGGTACAGAATAGGTGTAAGTGTAATAGTTGTTTAGTCTTGTGATCTCATAGCTGACTGCCAGCTGCAGATCATGCACACTGCCCAGAATTATAAAAGAGTATCATACTATGTACCACTGGCCCAGGAAAAGATAAAAATGCAAAGGACAAAGGTACAAAATGAATGTGTACCACTCTTGTACCACTGCATGGGCAGACTATGGTTAGCTTGTAAAACAACTGGTAATTATTTTTAAGTGACAGTATCATTTGGCATTTGCAGCAGAGATGAATGAGAGTTTCTGAAAGTCCACATCCTTACTAGCAATTTGGTGCTACTATAGTTTTGGGATTTTAGCTATTCTAATAGGTAAGTAAAAATATCTCATTGCTATTTCAATTTGTAATGCCCTGATGGCATAGGACACTGAGGATCTTTTCATATATTATTTGCTTTGTGTATATATTTTTAAGTGAGTTTTTCATTCAGATCTTTTGCTCATTTTTAAACTGAGTTTTGTCTGTTTTTTTTATTGTTGAGGTTTAAGAGTTCTTTGTATATTTTGGTATGTCTTTTATGGGACATGTGTTTTGCAACTACTGTCTCCCAATCTGTATCTTTTCTCTTCATTCTCATAATGGTGTCTTCCCCCCGCCTTTTTTTTTTTTTTTTACTTTAATGATGTTCACCTTATCATATTTTCTTTAATGGATCAGGCTTTTGGTGTTGTATCTAAGAACTCATCACCAAACCCCAAGGTCACACAAAGTTTCTCCTAATTTTCTAGAGGTTTTATGGTTTTGCCTTTTACACTTAGGTCTAGGGTTCATTTTGAGTTAAGTGTCTAGATTCATTTACTTCTGAATGTGAATGTCCAGGTGTTCCAGTACCATTTGTTGAAAAGACTATCCTTTCTTCAAAGAATAACCCTTGAGCCTTTGTCAAAGGGCAGTGTCAAAGGGCACTATATTTGTGGGATCTATTTCTGAAGTCTCCATTCTGCTCCATTGACTACTTATATTCTTTGGCTAACGCCATACTGTATTGATTATTGTATCTTTACAGCAAGTTATAAAGTTAGGTAGCAATGGTCCTTTCACATTGATCTTTGACATTTTTTATTTGCTATTCAGACTTTCAATGGATTGGATGATGCCATCTGCTTTACTGAGCAGATTAATATGCTAATCTCACACAGAAACACTCTCACAGATAGACCCAGAGATAATTTTTAATCTGGGATCCTTGTGGCTAGTCAAGTTGACACATAAAATTAACCATCATAGAGATAAAGCAACTAGTTTCTCATCTGTAGGTATGATGTTAGCTATGGGTTTTATGAAGTTGCTTTTATCAAGATGCAGGTGTTCTTCTTTATTCTTTGTTGAGAGTTTTTATCATAAATGTGTGCTGGATTCTTTCAAATACTTTTTCTACATTGACTGATAGAATCACAGATTTCCCTTCTTTATTCTCTTGATGTGATGTATTAATTGATTTTCTAATATTGAATCAGTTTCGTATGACCTAGTCATGGCAAATAATTATTTTAATATATTGTTAGATTCAGGTCATCAATATTTGCTAAGAATCTTTGCATCTATGTTCATGACAGATTGGTGTTTTGCTTTCCTGTAGTGCTTTGTCAGGTTTAGCCTCATAGAATGGGTTAGGAAATATATTCTCTTTGCATTTATTTTCTGGAAAAGAATGTAGAATTTTTGGTGTAATTTCTTTTCTTAAAAATGTTTTTATGTCTTTTTATTTTAGAGAGAAAGAGCATAAGTGAGGGAAGGGCAGAGAGAGAAGGGGACACAGGATCTGAAGCAGGCTTTGTGCTGACATCAGAGAGCCTGAGGCAGGGCTTGAACTTACGGACTGTGAGATCATGACCTGAGCCAGAGTCAGACGCTTAACTGACTGACCCAGCCTGGCACCCCTGGTGTAATTTCTTAAATGTCTCATAGAATTCACCAGTGAACTTATCTAAGTTTAGTGCTTTCTGTTTTAGAAAGTTACTAATTATTTATTCAAAAATTTTAATACATGAGACTATTCAGATTATTTCCCCCTTTTTGAATTTTGGCAGATAGTGTTTTTCAAGGAATTGGTTCATTTTACCTAGGTTATGAAACTTGTGGGCATACAGGCATTCATAATATTCTTTTATTAACTTTTTTATATTCATGGGATTAGTAGTGATGATCCCTCTTTAATTTCTGATAATAGTAATTTCTGTCTTCCTTATTTTTTTCATAGTTAACTTGGACAGAGTTTCATCAATTACTGAACTTTAAGAGGAATAAATCTTTGAATTTGTTGATTTTCTCTACTGTTTTCCTGGTTTCAATTTAATTGATTGTTGCTCTAATGTTTCTTCTCTGTTTTGTTCTACTTGCTTAATGTTTATGTTGCGTTTTGTTCTTTTTTTAGTTTACTAAATTGCAAACTTATTGTTTTAGATCTTTCATTTTTAATATATTCATTCAGTACTATACACTTTCCTCTTAGAACTACTTTTACTGTATCCCCCCAATTTTTATAAACTGTATTCTCATTTTATTATAAGTATTTCTTGAGACAATTTTGTTGACTCATGTGTTATTTAGAAGTATTTTATTTTCACGTATTTTTAGGATTTTCCATCTATTTTTATGTTATTTATTTCTAGTTTAATTCCACTGTAGTCTGAGAACATACTTTATTTTATTTCTATCCTTTTAAATTAATTGAGATATGTTCTATGGCCCAGAATGTGGTATATCTTATATAGTGTTTCATGTGATCTTGAGAAGAATTTGATGTATATTATGCTGTTAGTAGATGAAGTATTCTATGTGCCCATTAGATATATTTGTGCACATGTACAGTCAAAGACAATGGAAGCTATATTATTCCAATAAATAGTATGTAGTTTGTTATAATATATAGTAACAGTGAAGGATACTTTAAAGGAACTTAGGGCAAGAAGAAAAATTTATGTTTGAAATATACTTTGCTAAGGATATTATGAAAACACAAAGAAAGCATACTTTATAGGCCTAATGACATTCAAAACAAGACATAATTGATAAGCAATATATGGCCAGGAAAAGAGGGTAAGGAGAATGTTTAAGTCCAAGAGAAAAGAATCTGGGCAAATTCTTAAGCAACAGCAAGCATGGTAAAGTTAAGAAGCTGGAAGAAGATTCCTGGTGTGAAAAGGGCAGTAGACAGAAGTAGGCTGGAGAAGAGATATGGAACTGAGTCATTCTAAATGTAATGGGAAGATATTTACAGGTTTAAATGTAGGAGTGATATGTTAGGAATTTGACTTTAAGAAGGTTATTCTGGCTGTTGATGAAAGAGTAGACTGGAGGTGAAAATAGACTGGAGTGAAGGAAACTAACTAAACAATTACTTCAGTACTACCAGTGAGACATAGTGGGGATATGGACAAGAATAATGGCAGCAGTGACTGGTGAATGTCTCAAGAAGATGTGGTTTATCTATGCAGTGGAATACTACATAGCAATGAGAAAGAATGAAATCTGGCCATGTGTAGCAACATGGATGGAACTTGAGGGTATTATGCTGAGTGAAACAAGTCAGGCAGAGAAGGACAGATACCATATGTTTGGATGTATAGGTGGATTAGGAGGAACTTAACAGAGGACCATGGGGGAGAAGAAGGGGAAAAATAGTTGGGGAGAGGGAGGGAGGCAAATCATGAGAGACTCTTTAATGCTGAGAATAAACTGAAAGCTAATGGGGTTGGGGGGAGGGGAAGGGGGTGATGGGCATGGAGGAGGGCACTTGTGGGGATGAGCACTGGGTGTTATATGGAAACCAACTTGACAATAAGCTATTTAAAAAAAGACATTCTTTAATAAATCTGTATTTAATTAAAAAAAAAGAATAATGGCAGCAGTGAATGTGGACCTCTTTGTTGGTATCCTGTTGCTTTGAAACATTTCTCTATGGACTTTGTGGTAGTTTATCTTTTCCACAGGTCACTGCAGCACTATGTCCCATGCTTCATGTTCGACAATGTAGCCTGTCCCTCCCTCATCAGGAGATAGAGTCTCTTTCCCTCTAGTTGAATTTGGGTTGGCCTTAGTGACTTGTTTGACCAATAGAATATGGCAGAGTAATTTTTTGGCCTTCAAGCGTAGTTCATAAGAAGCTTTTGTGGCTTCTGCCTGGATCTCTTAGAGTGCTTGCTCTTGATACATTCCCTCTCAGAGTCCATGTCTTGCTGAAAGAATCCCAAGTTACATGGAAAGGTGTTTTGACATGTCTCAGCTGAAATTCTGACTATCAACAACTGACAGACATTCTGAATACCTAGTCCAGTTGAACCTTCAGATGAATGCAGTCTGTGCTGACTACTGACTGCACTGCATGAGACTATGAAAGAACTATCCAACTGAATCCAGCTAGCCCTCAGAAACCTGAAACATATTAACCAGGTATTATTTTAAGCCACTAAGACTTGAGATTCTTTGTTCCACAGTAATAACAAAAACTGTCAAAACAGGTCCTACCCTTCCTATTCAAATGTACTTCCTATACCTCTTTTCTGTACACTCCTCCTCAATCTGTTGCTGATCAACTATAATGGACTTCATTTTGCCAAATGATTCTTCTTAAACTTTCAACAGCAAAACACCAAGTATTTGAATTTCTCAATAAAATTTGTTCTTTTCCCTTACTAGAGACTAGAAAGAAAAATTCACTCTGATAAAACAGTATTGAAAGGAGTGAATTTATTAATTATGTGTTCTTTCTGTTCATCTTTTGTTCTCAGAATAAGGTATTTTATTATTTTATCTTAAATTACCTTTAACGCTCATTATGAGGCAGGAGTAAGCTAAATTAGAGCCACAAAGATAAGTATAGGAACTGAAACTAAGAATGAACTAAATTACAATAAAAACAACATCTTTGAAGCTTTATATTCCACAAGTTTAGGCCAGTTTCTTTATTTACTTGATTTTCCATTTAACATTCCAATTTGAGGGAAATGCTGAACTGTATCCAATATGGATTACATATTCTTAATCTAATTATAACTTGGTATCTAACATTATTGTCAAAATTTAATGCTAGGGGATTTTTTTGTGGTTAAGTTAAAAACATAGAAATTGTGAAGTTCTGAGGAAAAGAGGAGTTTATAAAATGAAAGCCAAAATTTGCATAACAATTGCATATACATGCACACAGTAATTAATTACTCCATGTTTATTCCTATGCATTTCTCACTGTCTAGGCAAAGCTTAAGACTTTCTTGACTTCTAAGAAACTGGAATTAGTTGATAATAAAGGATTAAATAATGAAAAATGAATTTATTCATGAATATTTAGTACTCTAGAGACTGGGAGGATAAAATAATTACTAAGATATCATCTGTACACTTGAAAAACATCTGGTCCTGGGTGGGAGACAGACATATTAAGCAATAATGTGCTATGGCAAAGCCAAGTACTAAGCCAAGCTCAAAGGTTAAGGGGCACATAGAAAAGAAAATAACAAGCTCTACCTTGGGAATAAATGGGGATGGGTGGAGCATCAGCTATATTTAATGAAGTATAAAGAAGGGGGAAAAGGCATTCCAGGAAAGGGAACTACCCAGGCAAAGGCAAAGAGTTATGAATATGTATATGGTGTTAGGACAAATATGAGAAGTTATATTCACCTGGAACTTACACTGTGCGGAGTCATGAGAATGGTCAGAGATTAGTCTGTGAGGGAAAGTTTGAGGCCAATCAGGGGACACTCTTCAACGTGTGAAGGAGTCTGAGTTTTACCCTGTACTTAACCGTAGTTAATTAGGATCCAAAAGAACATTTCCTTAGCATAAAAGTGATAGAAACTTATTGTTTTAAAACCATAATTCTACGACTATTATCGAGGAAGAGACCAGTCCCAGAAGTATATATGAGTGAATGGTATACTGAAATCTTCCAATTCCAATTATACTCTCAATTCCCTAGAACACTACTTCACACCATCTTTTCCCTCCTCTAATTTTTAATACTGATCAGCTCTTTTAGATGACAGTTTTGCCTGTTACTGAACAGAGAACATCAGAGCACTATGAATAGAAGTTCCACATTATTTATCCTCCACCCACACTTGCAGCCATGCCTTCTCCCTTCTTTTCCATTTTTCAGGACAAACTACCCATACTCCTAACTTCTACCTGTGCACTAGATTCCATCTTCTCTGCCCCACTCTTATTTAAGCATAATCAAATTATTCTGTCTACTACCTCTTTTCCACCAACGCAAAATGTTCATTTCTCCCATTTTAAGATAAAAGCATCATTTCAGTTCACTTCATTATTTTTCTATTTCCCCTAACAACAAAGTTCCTCAAAAAATTGTCTATACTCAAAGTCACCAATTTCTCTCTTCTCTTTCATGAATCTACCTAAGTAGGTTTTCTACCATTCCACTGAAATGAAACTGTCTTAGCTCTGTCGCCTTTTACCTTCCATCTATCCGCATTTTACTTTTCAGAATCACATCAGTTGATCATTCATTGTTACTGGAGTCACTTTCTTAACTTATGTTCCAAGACTCCAATCTCTCATTGGTTGATCTTTTTCAGGATCTTTAGTAGGTCTTCTTCATCTACCTGGCCTTTGAATTTTGGAATCTTTTGTGATTCAGTCCTTGAACATTTTCTCTTTTCTATTTATGACCACTGTGTTGGTGTTATCATTTAGCCTCATGGCAGTAAATCTATATATATGATGACACCCAAATTCCTATCTGTTCAAGACAACAGAACCACAAATCCAACAACCTACTCAATAGCTCCACCTAGAAATCTAAGAGTAATCTCAAACTTAGGTACAAAATTAGGACTCTTGCTCTCCTGCACTGATACCTCTCTAGTGAAAGTCTTCCTTCATTTCACTTATCAGCAACTCCGTCTAGTTTCTCAAACCCCAAACCTAACTAAAACTATTAATAATCTAAACTTCTCACTTTCGTATTCCATAATACAATCCATCTGCAATTATTAGTGGCTTTACCCTCAGAATATGCCATAATCTGACCACTATCACCACCTTCACTGCTGTTGGAACACTGGTGTTACACACAACAGATTAGTCCAATCCACTCTCATCTCTGGTCAAAATTATTGCAGTTTTCTAACCAGTCTCCTTGCTTTGGATGCCAGCCCCTAAAAAGCTGTTCTCAAAAAAGCAATTGGAGTTTTACAGTTAAAACATAGTCAGAACATATCTCATCTCTACTCAAAAATCTCCAGTCTTCTTATTTCATTCCAGGTAGACACTAAAGTTCTTAGAATAGGCAACAAAGTCCTGCATGCTGAGATTTCCCTCCAACCCACTGCACCCTAGACCTTATTTTCTATTACATTTTTCCTTTAAAATGTTTTCATCTCTATTGGCCCTTAAACTTTCCAAGTGTGTTCTTGCCTCTGGACCTTTGCACTTAATGTTCTTTTTACCTACAGGTATCCACAAGGTTCCTATACCTTCTTTAGGACTTTAACCAAAGCTGATCCTCTCAAATTTTCTTTGAGTAATCCTCTTTAAAATTGTGACTCCTACCTGTTAACCCTTTTAAAACTCTTTCCTGGTTTAATTATGTTAATAATACTTATAACTACCCAATATTCTACTTACATTATTTAATATCACTAAATGTCTATTTACCCACCCATCTTCATAAATGCAATGTAAACTGCAGGAAGGCAATAATTTTCATCTGTTTTGAGTATTACTTTGTTCCCATTCCTTGACTGGTTTTCAGACAAATAATGGTAATTCAATAAATACCTGCTTAATGAATTAATAAATGTGCAACTGCAAAAGAATAATAAATACAGATGACAGGTTGAGAAAAATATACATGTTGTGGAGAAGAAATTAATCTCACTAGTTTTAAAGAGATCTTACAAATTGCTAAGGCAAAGACCATATACCAGTAGAAAAATAAACACTTGTAGCCTGAAAACAGAAAAAAAAAAAAGAATTAAAATCATGAGTAATTAAAATATACAAAGAAAACAATTACACACAATATTTACACTGGCAAAGATTTAAAACAAATACAAGTCTATGGTAGATAAAACTATGAATTTACAATCTGTTTAACTGAAAAGAGAAAATATAAATGAGTGAAAATAGGGGAAACTGAAAACACACAAAAAATTTTAATAAGGGTACACCTTTTTTTCAATGAAAAAATTTCAAACAATTTTAATTATATTTTTGAGAGAGAGAGACAATGTGAATGGGGGAGGGGCAGACAGAGAAGGAGACATAGAACCTGAAGCAGGTTCCAGGCACAAAGCTGTCTGCCCAGAATCCAATGCAGGGCTCGAACTCAAGAACCATGAGATCATGACCTGAGCCAAAGTCGGACCCTCAACCACCTGAACCACCCAGATGCCCCAAAGGTATACCTTTCAGTGTAGAACTCTACTTCTTGGAATTTATTTATTTCTCCTTCATTCACTCATATGCAAAGTATGTTGGTAGAATGGAAAGCAAAAACAAAAAGTTCTCTTCCCCTATCAAATCTAATGCTGTCATAGAAAATAACATAAATTATACCTGGAACACTGTTAGAAAAGAAATACATTTACACATGGTGCAGGAAGAGTCTATAGTTAGGTATCTGATCTACTTTAGAGGTTAGGAAGGACTTTCAGAAGTAAATTATTTTTAACTTCAAATCACTTGATAAATAGCCTTAAAGTCCAAGCAAGAGATGAGGGTGACTAGATCTATGTTGTGGACTACTTATTAAGTGTCAGGCACTGTGCCAAGCACTGGGTCAAAAGGATGAATAAAGCAGTTATGGCTTCAGCCCTCATGGTATCCACATTTATGGGGGGATGGTAATTGTGGTATGGGTAGGAGATGGTTGTTGAGATTACAAGAAGAATGTGGATTTGAGATATACTTTTGGACAATAATACAAAGGGCTTGACAAGAAATTTGTGTGAGTAAAGGAAAGGCAGGAATCCTAAATCATTTTAATGATTTTAAATTACCCCTAGGTGACTGGTATGCACTGGGATAGGAAGACAGGTGTTAGTGGAGGGGAAATAGCAAAGGTTCTACACATTTTAGACATATCAATTTTGTACTTTTTCTAAGACATCAATACCAGTTGACAAAAGCCATTTTTCTAAGAGTCTAAAGCTAAGAAAAGAAGACTCATTTGGTTGTATGAATCTGGAAGATGCTTAAAAAGGTACACTTAGAAAACCTAAGGAAAACATGAGAACAGAAAAGTGAAAGAAATGTTAGAGAAATGAAGACAGCATGAGAGACACTGAGGGAAAAGAGCAGAGACGGAAAGGAGAACAAAAAGGAAAATTCAGGGTGAAAGGAATTAATTAATAAGGCTCTGGATACATTAATACACTTGGAGTCTGGCCAGCAGACACAGTAAAGGAGAGGGAGAAGAGGATTGGCCAAAAAAAGAGATGGGGTAATGAGATCCAAAGTTTGGCTGCTAGAACTGACCTTCAATAGAGAAGTGGAAGAATGTGAGAGAGCAGCTTCTTTATTCTCAGAGAAGCAAAGGAAAGCAGGCCAGGGGTATGTGTGTGAGTGTGTGTGTGTGCTTTTCTCTGGCAGTGGAGATTGGGTGGATTGCCTTCTGATGGCTACTGTGAACTGTGAGGCTCACTCATCTGGTGAGAGTCTGGAGGGAAATGGGGAAAGATTTTGTGGTTCAAAAAGGCTGAAGATTTAAAATAATCAGTGTATAGAGTGGGGAAGTATTGCAAAATAGAAGAGTTTGAGAGCCTATATGATAGACTTGACTATAAATATTTTGTGAAATCAACTTTTCATGATTGTCATGATAGTCATGATTTTCACTAGCAGACCTCATCTGCAACCAAGAAGGAGCAGAAATAAAATAAGCTATACTGGATTTTGGGTACTTAAATGTGATGAAGACTACAGAGCAACAAACAAGGGAGTTAATTTGTTGACAAGAATTATATTGAATTATGACATAAGCATTCAAAGGATTACATAACCAACTTTTTTCATAAAATGAAAAATGAAAATTCTGTAGAAAGATTCATCAATAAGGAATTGATTACACATATTTAGATATACAGTACAAAAGATTATTACACAGCAACTTAAAATGATGATCTCTTTGTTTATTCACATGGAAAGATATCCAAGATATATGGTTAGGTAGGAAGGCTACCTTGCAGGCTACCAAGGTACATATAGAGAAATATTTCATTTTTATTTAAAAACAATTCTTTGATATCAACTATTGACAAGGAAGTAGAGCAACTGGATTCTCATGTCCTGCCAGGAAAAGTGTAAAATATTATAGTAATTTTGGAAACTCATTGACAGTGTTTATTTAAAAAAACTTAATATATACACACCCCTAGAACCTAGCTCCTAGGTATATAACAAACAGAAACATGTTCCTAAGCTCCACATAAAGCACACACTAAAATTTCATAGCTCTAAACATGAAGCAATCAAATGGCAAAATGGTTAAATAAACTGTGACACATTTATATAATGCAAATATATATGTATGTATTAATATATGTATATACTTATTTATTTATATATATATCAGTGAGAAGAAGCAAATTACAATGAGAACAATATGAATATATCTTATGAACATAATCTTCTACAAAATTAGCCAAGATAAAAAGAATATATAATGTGTGATTCCATCCATATAAAATTGAGAAACAGGAAAATTTCTTTGTGGTGTTAGGAATTGGAAAACTTACCTTTTGCAGAGAAGGGTAGTTATGGGAGAACTGGTAGAGTTCCAAAACTGTTCTGTCTCTAGTTGTGTGTTCACTCTCTGTATCATGTTGTGCTTTAATAACAATTACATAAAGATAGTCCTCACTTATAGAAAAAAATATAGAGATATATCCACAGGTTAATAGCTATGATATATGTATAAGTTTATTGGTGATTTCTGTATTTTCCTTATACATTTTGTTGTATGTGGATTTTTGTATTGCAAGCATATTACTTTTATATGCAGAAAAACAATGGAGTCCTTTGCTTTTTTTAAAAAAAATGTGCTAAATGTGGTTTGAAGAATAGCCACTCTAAAAATATGTAGTTCATTTTTCATATTCAGAAAAAAAACAATTTACCTCTTCAAATACTTCTAAGATACTGAAAAAGAAAATTAATATCAATTCTTATTATTTCAGTCTGTTGTCAACATTTGACCTTAATAATTTAATTTCTAACACATTTAAAGTTTAGTCTAATACTAAAACAAATTGTTTGCCTATTTCTGGCATTGATTTTTAAATAGGGCAAGACCATCTATTAAAACTGAGCTAATCTCCTTAAATTCTTTACTGTGAACTCATTTTTTAAAACACCTACTTATATTTCACCTCTAATGGAATGGGAGAGGATACTGCAGAAAATGCTCAATTATTGTTAATCCCCTACTTTCCCATGCAAGTCATATCAATCTTGTTAAGTTTCTTTTTCCTCCATAGTGCAAGGGTCTATTTAACAAAATGCATGTGGTTAAGTTTGTTATAATAAAGTTCAAGAGGATGGAATTAAATTAGTACAGGGTAATTACTTATAATTAGATATTCTTAATGGAAACTGAATAAGTCCTAAGTTATTCTAAAAACTTGCTTAAATGTGTTGTTCCATTGGCAACTCCTTCATCCCCTCCCCACATGGAAAGAAGAAAACTGCTTTCCAGTTTTCAAGGCAGAATTCCATTTGCTGTAGAAAATACTCCAAGGCACACTCCGAGAAAGTTTCTAAACAGTTATTGTTCATTAAACTAAAGAACAGCTAACTAAAAGTTTGAAATTTAAATTATGCAAAGATACTTATCCCTTACAAAAAAGGGTGGAAAACAGGAGTCAATGCTACAGAAAAGTGACAATAGTTAAAAAGGGCAGTGAGAATGGAGGGGGACATAGAGGACATACAATCTCTGAGGATCAAGTGTGATTATCTGTTGTCTACTGAGTTAGACACCTGGTAGTGAGACTCTCTTGAAAACTCATCAGGTGTCTATCCATACTTCCTGCTGGGCAAAAATCTACCTCTGGGTAATGGCCAGCTCCACGAGGGCACCTTGTGAACCCCAGAGCACTACGCGCAATGTGGTGTTCAGCAGGACATGCCAAGGGGACCACATCTGTTTTCAATTGGGGATGTCTTCACACCAAAGGAGTGGAAGAGATAGCCAAAGACACAAGCAGCCAGCACTCCTATAAAATCACCAGGACTTCGATTTTTATCTTTCTCTCATCAAAACAGCAAAGAGGTTAACTTCTCCAATTGACAGATGTGTAAAATCCTAGTGCAAAAAGAAGCCTGACATGCTTTATGAAACTCCACGACAGAAGAATGTTTTCTCCCCTACCATGTGAAAAATTTCAGTTTAAATGACTTCCACATGGGGGATTTTGGTTACTCCATTTGAGACCCTGGCTTTTGTCTTCTACATGCTTTAGCTTTCCAAATTAGATTTGTTCATTTGCTTAAACTGTGTGTGTGTGTGTGTGTGTGTGTGTGTGTGTTTGTGTGTGTGTGTGTGAGAGAGAGAGAGAGAGAATTCAAAATAATAGGCTCCTCTTTGTCCCAATATGATGAAACTTTTTTTTTCCTGTATGATGCTTTTTTTTTTTTTTACAAATAGTTTATTGTCAAATTAGTTTCCACATAACACTCAGTGCTCATCCCCACAAGTGTCCTCCTCCATGCCCATCCCCCCTTCCCCCCACATCCATCAGTCCTCAGTTTTTGTCAGCATTCAAGAGTCTCTCATGGTTTGCCTCTCTCCCTTTCCCCCACCATTTCCGCCCTTCTTCTCCCCCTTGTTCCTCCGTCAAGTTCCTCCTAATCCTCCTATACGTGCAAACATATGATATTTGTCCTTCTCTGCCTGACTTATTTCGCTCAGCATAACACCCTCAAGGTCCATCCATGTTGCTACACATGGCCAGATTTCATTGTTTCTCATTGCCATGTAGTATTCCATGGTATAGATAAACCACATCCTCTTGATCCATTCGTCTGTTGATGGACACTTAGGCTCTTTCCATGTTTTAGCTACTGTGGAGAGTGCTGCTATGAACATTGGGGTACATGTGCTCCTATGCCTCAGCATTTCTGTATCCCTTGGGTAAATTCCTAGCAGTGCTATTGCTGGGTCATAGGGGAGTTCTATTGTTAGTTTCCTGAGGAACCTCCACACTGTTTTCCAGAGGGGCTGTACCAGTTTACATTCCCACCATCAGTGTAGGAGGGTGCCCGTTTCTCCACATGCTCGCCAGCATCTACAGTTCTCTGATTTGCTCATTTTAGCCACTCTGACTGGCGTGAGGTGATATCTCAGTGTGGTTTTGATTTGTATTTCTCTGATGAGGAGGGATGCTGAGCATCGTTTCATGTGTCTGTTGGCCACCAATATGATGAAACTTTTGATCAGTAATGCAAACTCAGGCAAAAGTAAGTTTCATCAGAATAGAACATCTAGGGATCTAATTCAATGTGAGAAGTTCTGAGACTGTGCTTTATTTAAATATCTTGTAAGTTTTTTCCTGACATTAGGGAGCAGGGACATGAGAGAAAAACAGAAAAGAGATACTAAATAATACTACCATGACTTACCCAGGCCTGTTCATTAGGCCATAGTGAATTTTCTTTTTGGCTTAATACATAGATTGAGTTTGTGGTACTTTCCCTGTTGCTTAAGGAAAAATCAAATTGGCAATCAGATCCTAATGTATCTTTAAATTATAGAAATCAGTGAGTGAAGTGAAGAAGGTGTGAAAACACTATTCTAACATTAATTGAATACAAGGCATATGTACTATCTTTAGTTACAAAATAGGTATCAGTCTTCTCCCTTTGCAGAGGAGGTCACTGACCAGAGACTTTAAATAATTTTTCCAAGGTCATACAGATAATAAGTGACGGAGGAAATTTCAAATTATTATCTCATTTCAAAGCCCACTTTCTTGCCATACGTCATCTCTAGAGATAGCTGGATCCTAGAATAACAATGCCTGGTGTTTTAAAAACATGCCTACAAATTCTTTGACATTTCTTTCAAAAGGAGGGGTCTTTGTTTTCTTCCCTTGATTATGGCCCTACCTCAGTGATGCATTTCTAACCAAAAGACTACAGTGGAAGTACCTCTACATGGTTTGTAAGTAGGCCAAAAAAGACCCAGTTCTTATGACCTGCTCACTACTCTGATATTACTATGTTGGAAATGACACAGGTAGGTGTCCTGGTTGATTGTCTGTCTATCTGAGTATAAAGCCAGTAGCCAAAGCCAATTGCCATTCATATGACTGAGCCATCTTAAATGTTCAATCCAGTTGAGCTTTCAGATGACTGCAGCCCTAAGGAACAACTAACTTTAACTACACGAGATCCTATGAAAAGTAGCCTATCAAGACTTTTCTAAATCCACAAACCATAAAATTGTTAGCAAAATAAAGCAATTGCTATTTTATGCTACTGAATTTTGGGATAATTATTACACAACAACAGTAGTTAAAACAAAAATCAGAAATGGTAATAAAGCATCAGCAAGAAATATGAAAGGTGGTTCCTTCGGGTTTAATTCACCTTCACTGGTTCATAAGCAGAATTCAAATATAACACAGGGGATATGAGCATAGACATTAGAGTCAGACAAACCTGCCTATATTTCATCATGGCCAATTACTATTTCAGTGTGGCTTAAGGTACTTAAGTTTTCTCAGGCTCATTTGTGTAATGAAGGTGATAATAGTGTATTAGAGAAAAAGTCTGGTTCTCTGTTCTAGAGAAACAGAACCAATAGGAAATATACGTGTGTCTGTGTGTAAACCTAGTATATTACTATAGTTATATATAATTTTATTATAAGGGAAAGATTTATTATAAGAAATTGGCTCATGCAGTTATGCAGACTGAGAAGTCCTAAGATCTGCAGTTGGCAAGATGGAGACACAAGAGAGCCAAGGATATAGTTTTAGTTCCAGCCCAAGTCTGAGGGTCTTAGAACAAGAGAGCCAATGGTATAAGTTCCAGTCTGAAAGCTGGCTCCACACTCAAGAGCTGTTGTTTCAGCTTGGGTCTGAAGGAAGGAAAAGACCAATACTAATGTTCCAACTCATGTAATCAGGCAGGAGAAATTTTATCTTCTTGTGCCCTCCTTTTTATTCTTGTCAGTCCTCCAATTGACTGGATGAGGGCACTCATGTTAGAGAGGACAGTCTAGAGACCCAAATATTAATCTCATCCAAAAACACCCTAATAGGCACACCCAGAGTAATGTTTGACCATAATCTCAGCACTTCATAGCCTGGTAAAGTTGACAAATAAAATAACCATCACAAGTCCATACTTTATTACTGGATACCCATATGCATCTCCTTAAATGATACTTAATCTCCAAACATAGATAATAACAAGGTCATAATTCTACTTAACATGATACAACTATCCTGCATACAACTGAATGCATCCTACTCTTTCTCTAGAAATGGAGATAAAATCTTGAGTGATGTTTACTCTTCTTGATACCCCAAGACAAGTATAATGATTTAAAGTGAACAATATTTGAATACTGTTATATAAAGTCAGTACATTTTGAGACACCTGGGTGGCTTATTTGGTTAAGCATCTGACTCTTGCTTTCAGCTCAGGTCATGAACTCACAGTTCATGGGTTCAAGCCCTGCTTTGGCTCTGTGCTGACAGTGTGGAGCCTGCTTGGGAGTCTCTGCCCCTCCCCCACTTATGCGTGTACTCTCCTGCTCTCAATATAAATAAGCTTTACAAAATAAAGTCAATACATCTATGTTCCAGTATAAGGAATAAGAGAGGGAAGAAAACAAAGATATATGAAAATACGTATTCACACAAACATAACAAAATAAGTAGGAAATACTTATGACAATTGTAATCCTCATTTCTGTAGTTATCTAGTCACTTATTCTTAATCTTTAGAAAAAATCTTTTCTAATGTTTATTTATTTTTGAGAGAGACAGAACAGGCTCCAGGCTCTGAGCTGTCAGCACAGAGCCCAACATGGGGCTTGAATGGGGAGATCATGACCTGAGCCGAAGTGGACCCTTAACTGACTGAGCCACACAGGTGACCCTGGTCACTTTTTTTTATGACTACCTTCTTCTACTACCCACTCTGAATTCCTGTGTCTTCTGAAAAAATTTCAAATGGTGCCAAGCCCGGTCAGATGACCCAGACTTTCATTGCAGAAGGGCCTGGCGCTGCTGGTGGTCCTGCCAGGACTGGGTGTCATAATCTTCTGCTGACTTTAATCACAGGGTATTCTAATACTCATAGATATATTAAAAGATTTCTTGTATTTTAGACATAAACTTCTTTATCTTTGTTGTGGAGAAGTAGTCTAATCATCCCTTGGTGATCAGAGACCATTAACCTCACCAGCATAGTAATTCCCTTCCTTGCTTGTTGGTTCAGAAACAGGAGATATCCAAAATGACCTGGAGGCAGTCTTAACCTTGACTTTGGTGGAATGACCGATGTGTCTTCTGATGGAAGCATTCCTTCCTTTTCATCTAAGACCTCAAGGCGTATGGTCATTGCAACAGGAAGCAAAAATTTTACTAGTGAGTCACTAGAGGGTAATGATGAGTAGTTCCACTCCCATCTCCACCTCTGATGCCTGGACCTATGAATTCTGGCTTTCAGAGAAATAGCACCACATAATAGATTCTGATGCAGAGCCTTCTGAAGAATCCTACTGTGGTCTATCAAAGTACTGCCACCTAGCTGGCACTCTACCTGAGTCCTCAAAGGGCCATTTCACCATTTTAGTAAGCCACCTGCTTCAGAATGATGGAGAGACATGGTAAGCCCTGTAAATTCCATGAGCAGAGGCCCATTGCCACATGTTATTTTCTATGAGTTCCTTACTCAGAATTAATGTTGTATGGAATACCATGATGGTGGGTAAGGCATTCTGCAAGTCCACATATGGCAGAAACACTGCTTACAGGGAAAGCAAATTCATATCCAGAGCATCTATTCCAATAAGAGCAAAATACTGCCCTTCCATGATGGATGTGGTCCAATGTAATCAACCTGCCACCAGGTTACTGGCTGAGCACCCTGGGAAATAATGCCATATTGTTATATCCCAAACTCAATATTGGTCTTTGCTGCCTGCAGACCGCATCAGCAATGGCTCTAGTCAAGTTGGCTTTGCTGAGTTGAAGTTCATGCTGTCGATTCCAAGCATCCCCTTCATTTCTGCCACCATCACCCTTTTTGCATGAACTCTTTGGGCAGTAACGTGAGTACTGGGGGAAAGAAGCTGACTGGTATCCACACAAGTCACTTTATTCACTTTATTAAAATACTCCTGTGTTGAGGTCACCCCTTGATGAGCATTCTCATGCAAAACATTTTTTCCCATTCTGAGAGAACTATCCACAAACTTCCCCAAATTTCTTTATCACCAATTTTCTAACCATGTTTCTTCCAAATCCCTGACCATACAGACGAACCACTGGCCACCATCCATGAATTTGTATATAATCACGTATCTGACAGATCTTCCTCCAAGCAAAGTGAACAGTAAGGTTCACTTCTATAGTTCTGCCCATTGAAGGATCTCCCTTCACATCTGTCATGGATGTACCATGAAGTGATTGTGCTACAAATATCTGTTTTCTAGCATAGCCATCTTTAAAGCAGGCTCAAGTCTTCTCTTCCTCTGTCAAATGATCTTAAGGAACTTCCCATGAAGCCAAAAGTGCAGTCTGGGCAAGAGGAGTTAGTGTAACAAGAATGAGGACTACAGGCATTTGGGCCACTTCTTCAAATAACTCACTTGTACCTTAAAGGCCTACTCTGGCACCATTTCCTATATATCCCTTTCATTTGATGGTGTGGTGCAACTGTGCTGCAGGGTCAGATAACACCCAGTTCATGACAGGCAGAACAGGTTACATGGAAACTTGGTGACCCATAGTCAAACATTCAATTTCTATTAAGGCCCTGCAGCAGGCCAAGAGCTATTCTCAAAAGGAGAGTAGTTTTTGTAGAGGATAGTAGTGCTTTGCTCTAACAACCTGAGGGCCGTTGCTGTGATTCACATGTAGGGGCCTGCCAAAGGCTCCAAACAGCACCCCTAATTACAACTGACACATCAAACACCATTGGAACTGGTGGATCATATGGCCCAAGTGGCAGAAAGTTTGCTTGTTACAGAGCATTCTCCTGTTCTGAGTCTCACTCAAAACTATGCTTTTTGGGTCACTTAGTAAGTGGGTTGGAGTAAAACACTCAAGTGAGGAACAAGTGGCCTCCTGAAACCAAAGCGGCCTGCTAGGCATTGTGCCTCTTTCTTGGTTGTAGGAGGAGCCAGATGCAACAACTATCTCTTCCCTTAGAAGGCCTATCTTGACATGCCCTACAGCACTGGAACCCTATAAATTTCCCTAATGTGGAAAGCTTCTGAATTTTTGTCCTGCTCTTTGATATGAAGTATTTATTTCCTACCCTCTGATATGCAGATATATTACTAATAAATCTAGAATAGTTGCTACTTCTTGCTTACCAGGTCTTATAATGTCATCAACATAATGGATTGGTATAGTATCTTGTTGAAGGAAAAGACCATCAATATTCCTTTAAGCTAACTTATGACCTAGATCTCAAGAATTTATATACTTCTGAGACAGGAAAACAATGATGCATTGATGGTCTTGGCAGCTGAAAGCAAAACTGCTTCTGGTGACCCTTATAGACAGGGATGGTTCGAGGAAAGGGCGTTTTTCCAGATCAATAGCTGCATACCAGGTGGCAGAGGATGTGTTAATTTGTTCAAATGATGTAACTACATCTGGAACAGCTGAAATTGTAGTCACCACTTGGTTAAGCTTTATGACAACTCATTATCATTCTCCAAAATCCAGCTGTCTTCTGCATAGACCAAATAGGCAAGTTGAAGAGGGAGGAGGTGAGAATCATTACTCCTACATCTTTCAAGTCCTTGATGGTGGCAGTAATCTCTGCAGTCCCTCCAAGAACACAGTATTATTTCTGTTTGTTATTTTCCTAGGTAGAGGTGGTTCTAATAGCTTTCACATGACCTTTCCCATAATAGCCCTCACTCCACAGGCCAGGGAACCACTGTGGTGATTCTGGCAGCTGCTGAGTATGGCTATTCCAGTTGTGCATTCCAGAACTAGGGACATAACCACAGGACATGTTCCCACTGGGCCCATTGGGAGACAAACTTGAGCTAAATCTCCATTGATCATCTCATTTCCAGAAACCCCTACTCTGACTAGTGGGCCACAGTGATATTTTGAGTGTCCTGGAATTAGAGTCAGTTCAGAGCCAGTGGTCAGCAGTCCCTGAAAATTCTGATTATTTGTCTTTTACCAATGGATAACTGCCCTGGTAAAAGGCCACAGGTCCCTTTGGGGAAGTCTGGGAGAAAGATTAACAGTATAAATTTTGGCAGTGTACTGGGATCCTTCCTCAAGGGGACGCAGCTTCCTCTTCATTCAAGAGGTTCTGGTTCTATAAACTGGCTTGAATCTGGGAACTGATGGAGGGCTGTGACTTTCTGTTTTTATGATTCAAGTTAGACTTTTGTTCATTGACTGAAAACATTCTTGCTTATACAGATCAAGTAAGAATTTAGTAGTCTTACTACCTATTTCACTTTTAGAAACACAATGATTAGCCAGAGCCATAGGTCTGCATGAGTTAGAGTATTCTGATTACTGCTTTGACTCTGTTGTTCATTACGGTAACAAAGTCCATCTTGCCCTTTATGGTTAAGTGCTGATGGCTTAGCCCCTGCTACTGTGGGATCCAATTACTTCCATTGCATTTAAATTCCCTAATTCAGTAACTGCAATTTCCACTGTAAGATCTGACCTATAGATAAGAGTGAGCATAGAGCTCTTCAAGGATAAGGATGCCTAGGTCTAAAGTGAGAACCCACACAAATTTTAAAACCTAAATCATATAACCAGTTTCTCAATGTAGTGACTGTAAACTTAACTTGTGTATCCTGATAGCAAGAACGACATCATGGACTTGATAGGGACACATATGTACTAATGGATAGATTTCCAAGCATGTCTGGTTTTAAGAGTGATAGCATTGATTAGGAACATGCACACAGACATCCTTATTATAGCTTTTAAAGCCTTTGTGTTAAAGCTTTGCCCCAGAATTTATGTACATATGTTGTTCTATGTCATAACCATGCTCATGTGATTATTTTTTAGCTTTAAATTGTTCACTATTTTAGTCATTTCAGGTCACTATAATAGTATGATAGACTAGGTGGCTTATTAACAACAGACACTTATTTCTCATGTTTCTGGAGACTGGAAATCCAGGGTCAGTGTGTCTACATGGTTAGATTTTGTTGAGGATCCATTTGTAGGTTGCAGACTGCTAACTTCTTGTATCTTCACATGGTGATGGAGGAAGAGAGAGTTGTTTGGGGTCCCTTTTAAAAGGGCACTAATCCCACCAATAAGGGCTTTATCCTTTTGACCTAATTACCTATTCAAATTCCCACCTGGGGGATAGGATGTCAATGTGTGAATTTGGGGGAGACAAACACATTCAGTCAATAACATGCACTGAAGTCTTAAGTATACATATTGTGAATGTATAGCTCATTTAATCGTACAGATTAAAAAAAAAAAGCTTATGTAATTTTAATAATTATTCTCTTACTGCTTCAAGAATATAGTTTCTTAACCCCTAGAATTGGAGGAAACAGCCATTCTATAGGAAAGAGTGCTAGGATTGAGGTTACATTATCAGGGTTTACTTGTCAGCTCTACCATTGCCCCACTTCTCTGTGAAGGACTTTTCTCATCTATAAAATTGGTATAAAAATACACCTACCTCATAGATATATTAAATTAGTTAATACATGCAAAAAGCTTAGGAAGTGCCTGGCCCATAAGAAACTCTCAGTAAATACAAGCCATTTTTAATGCTTATTTCATTTACCCTTATAGTACCTATTACCCACTAGATGGTGCCTAAAGTGAAGTGCTTGCTGAATGAATAGGAAGGAAAACTTAGGGACCTTTACCTAACAGAATATAATATTTCAATAAGTTACACCATGCAGAGAAAGCAATTTGTTCTTGTTTATATGGAAGACACACAAGGAGCTGGACTTTGACTTCAAGCTATGTGAATGGAAGATGCTTCCGTGACGTGACCCACATTCACACAGAATAAGACCAGAGAAAAATAGCTTTTAGGAGCACAACAGGAATTGTCACCTAAGACTCGCTGTTTGACCAAACAGCCACTCCATTCTTTTCTTCTACACAGCCATTCCTTATACATTTCAACTGTTTGGCAATATGACTCTTCTGAGATTGAGAAACAGTGTGTCAGGTTCCATTGATCCTTAACATAACACAGGAGTGGTGGCCACAGTATACCAGAAAGGGTGCTTTCATTGATCTGGAGCACTCCGTTTCCATTACATGGAAGAATCTTCTCAGAACCAAAGTGCTAGGGAGGACAGATGGCCAAGTAAAATCTTGGGTGAGGTGGGGTAACCCACATAACCAGAGAATCTTAATTTAGTGTAGGAGTAAAGCTCATAAACAAGACTATCGCTAAAAATTTACCAGAAAGGAGGCCAACTTTTCTGCTTCATTTGTTAAGTGTTTACAAAACACTCAATGCTAATTCTCTCATTGATTTAAACAAATCAGAACAACTACTTCTATGCCAGATAGAGAAATCTGTAATTTACTAAGCTATTTTTAACTAGAAATGTTCCTTTCTCAAATCTCTGGAGTTAAGAATCCAGTAGGCAAGAGTATATTAAACAAGGATCATGGGAATTATGAAGTGTATGTAAAGGATAATTTCCTGATGTGTTGACATTATGGGAGTACTATACCCAGCCAGAAGTTCTATGTACTTTGTTATTATTTAAAGATTATTCAAGAATTAGTCTCTTCATATATAAAAGATAAATGAGCACTTGATTCTGTATTTTTTTCATTTTTATACTCCATGAAATCACCATGCTGTTTCAGAAAAAAACAAGCAAACAAAATATTCAATAGGCTAATTTTTTAGTTCCCTCACTAAACAGGTGTTCATTCTGTGAGATCATAAAATTGAAATCATGATATAAATTCCATCATTATTTAGCACTGAATACAGGCCAGAGGGCACTACAGAGATTCATACAGTCACTGGTGGACATGTGATACAAATCACCTGTCATGCTGCCAGAGAATTGAAAGGTAATGAAAAAGAATGAGAAAAATCTTAGAATTGAGTGAAAATGCTCTTGGATTTTAACACTGTTAGTTGCTTCGTCTAGGATGTGGGTTCTCAACTTCTCTCTTAAGCTTTGATTAGACAGATAGAGTTCTGTTCTTGTTTATTGAACCTAGTGCTTTAGCCACAGTTAGATAGTCCCCAAGCCTCTCAATGGCAAACTACCTCATTTTCTGGCAGAAAGCAAAGCATAAGGATTGAAGCAATAGACTTTATATGAAGTACACTCTGTACTTCCTCCCTAGGGTAAGAATAGTTTCCATCCAGACACACTCCAAAACCTTTCATGATTTTGATGACAGTAGCAGTAAAAAATTATTTCACATGTACCAAAATGCACAACCATAAATCTCAAGTTTCTTTTCACAGCTTTGAAAATCTTAATTTACCAATTGAGAAATTTACTTAATGGGAGTATTTGGGAATTAAGAAGGTACCTTTGGATGTGTCTTCATTCTGCCAGACTGAATTCATTTCTAGAAGTGTCACTGCATTATTAGGGCTATTAGGTGGAAAAAAAAAAAAAAGGATTGGCAATAGAATTCTCTTGAATTTGTAAGAAGAAATGAGTGTGGGGGGATGGTGAGAGAGACAGACTGAGAGAGACAGAGAGAGAGAGATAAACTTAAGAAATAAAGTAGGTTTGGAGTTACACACTTTTCACCCTTACTTGCATATACAATAACATAATTGTCTAAAAAGAAAAAAACAGATTAAACATGCAACTGATAGGGACATTTTCACAATAAGTGGGATAAATAATATAGATGTGTAAAAAGAAGCCAACTGTGTGCTAGACGCCTTCATTTATACTTCTGTAATTCTTAGAACAAACTGTAATTTAAAAATGAGGAAACCAGGGTTGTCATCAGCTCAGTAATTAATACTCACAGTCTCACAGTGAGTAAGTGAGAGCACAAGTTGGAAATATATATATATTTGTAGACTCTGGTGGCAGAGTCTGAACTAGGAAAAGAAGAGAGAGGTTACACACTGCTAAGGTGGCTACAATGGAGTGGTTCCAGGTTAACACCCTGACAGAGAGGTGCCCTCACAAGGGCCTGCTACACACCTACAGAGAAGCCAGCCGACTTTATCCTCACGTGAGGGGAAGCTATGCTAGGAGTTCAACCTGAGGGACTGGGTGGTGGGAAGTGGTTTGATGATACCTCTATCTCTATCAACACAGAGAAACCATAGGTGGGAAAGAGCTGAAGGAGATCCTTTATAACTCCCAGTTTCATGCATTTTCAACTTCCTGATTTCTCCTCATACTTAAATTACTCTTTTTTTTTTTTTTTTATCATCCACATCAGTCATTATGAAAAACCAGGGCAGATTCCCAGGATTCCCTGTCCTTGGACTTTCCTTGGTTTTGAAGTAAAGGCTAGACTAGAGTGGGAGTGGGTCCAAGCTCACGTCCCTCCCTGGCATTGATGTGTCTAGTACAGGAGGCCTTTACACAGTTCAGCTTGAAATCAGTATAGGATCCAAAATAGCTTAAGGACCTCTATTATAGGCAGTTTTAACTATAAAGCAAATCAGCCAGAGATTAATGTATTTTTATTTAATGTTCTTTTTAGAAACTTTTATTTGTTCTGTTTTGTTTTTTGTTTCATTTTACTTAACTCAGTTTGTTAGATTGAAGATAA
This sequence comes from Crocuta crocuta, assembly GCF_008692635.1. NCBI lineage: Eukaryota > Metazoa > Chordata > Mammalia > Carnivora > Hyaenidae > Crocuta > Crocuta crocuta. Next base: position 1,804,878 of record NW_027551557.1, read on the forward strand.
TCTTGAATTTAGAATTTTCCTTTGAACTCAAAATTCCTCTGTAGTTGAGATGAATATCTGAAGAACTCTTTTTGACCACTGTGTTCTCATTAAGCAGGTGTTTATTTTGTTCCCAGTTACTTGGAAAAGAGGAATGAATCTCCTAGCTTCACTGAAGTCATCCCACTGGTCACATCTTTAGAGACAGGCAGTTATCAAAATGTCCTCTGACACATCTGCCTCATCACAACCAAATCAGGATTATTGAAACTTCAGGATTTATCAAACACAGATAACACATAAAATGATTATGTTATCTTACCTGTTGCATGAAATATATAATATGTGTAAAAAAGGGAAACATTTAATATCCAGTAAACATTTATTCCATGCTTTTGACACACCAGATACTGTTAGATTCTAGTAGTGCTAATAGAATCTAAAGTGCTTCTGAAGAGGGGCACCTGGCTGGCTCAGTCGGTTAAGCATTCAACTTCGGCTCAGGTCACGATCTCACGATTTATGGGTTTGAGCCTCACATCAATCTCTGTGCTGACAGTTCAGAGCCTGGAGCCTGCTTCATATTCTGTGTGTGTCTCTCTCTCTGACCCTCCCCTGCTCACACTGTCTCTCTTTTTCTCTCTCTCTCTCAAAGATAAACATTAAAAAAATAAAGTGCTTCTGAAGAAAAAATACATATAAACAAATTATAAAGAGAGAGAGGGCAAGATGGCGGAGAGGTCAGGAGCTCCGTACTTGCACTCGCGCCCATACATCACACAGAAAAGATCTGAAGTCATTGGAAACCTTACAAAACCTGAGAGATTGGGAGACAAAGGACGCAGAATCCACTGAGAGAGCCTTCTAACGTGAGTGCGAACCGGGGAAGATAAAATCGGGCCGGGATCGGAGACTCCAGGGTGGGAGGCGGTCCCCCTCTACCCTCTACGGGGAGTGAGAGGGGAAAAGGAGAGAGTCCGAAACAGAAAAACCTCCGCTCAGGGGGGAAAAACCTCCCCTCAGTGCATAGAAAGACCGTACTTGCCAAATACCTGCACACCAGGTCCCTTCGCGCCAACTGGTCCCGGGGGGAGCTGAGCACACAGACTGCTTCTTTGTGCTGGCTCCTGGCGGCTGGACTTCAGAGTGGCGGGGCGCCTGCCGCCATTGTAGCTCCNGAGAGGTGCCCTCCTCCCTTTTTTTTTCTTTTTTTTCCTTTTTTTGTTTTTTTCCTTTTTTTCTTTCTATTTTTTTCTTTTTTTCTTTTCTTTTTTCTTTCTTTTTTTCTTCTTCTTTCTCTTTTCTCTCTTTTTTCCCCAGAACACTGACCTGATTAACTCTGGTCGCCAGCTTGCTTNGTTTGTAAAAAGAAAACAAAAACAAGAAAAACAAATTATAAAATAGGTAACTAAAGATATTTACCTATTAATTTAATATTTATTGACCCTGTACTATATATTTTAGACATTCTTCTGGGGAAATAGCAGAAAATACTGGGTAAAACCCTCCCCACTGCAGTTTACATGATAAGGGGGAGAGAAAGACTGTAAAGAAATGAATAAAAGCATACTATTTTATTAGGCAGAGCTCTGAGCTATGATAAAATATTTAAAATGAGGGCAAGTGAATAAAGATGGATGTAGAAGGATCTGTATTAGAACTTACACAGAAGTCCTTGCTATAATTCTGATTTCAATTAAAATTTTAATTTTAAATTAAATTTTAATAGTGATCTTGAACTGTAATGGAGATATGAATGAAGTATTATGAGCAAAAAAATAAGGAAGTTTTTGTTTTGGCCTGGGAGAAATATAAGAGGCTTTGTTGAGGAAGAAATATGTAATCGCAGTAAGCAAAGAATGCAAATCAAAGCAACAGAGAATGAGTAGGCTAACACTTCATATGGTAAGAAGAATCAATTTCCTTAAATCTAAAGGTGCACTGGTGTGCCTGGATGTCTTAGTCAGTTAAGCGTCTGACTTCAGCTCAGGTCATGATCTCACAGTTTATGAATTCAAGCCCCACATTGACCTCTTTGTTGACAGCTCAGAGCCTGGAGCCTGCTTCCGATTCTGTGTCTCCCTTTCTCTCTGTCTCCCACGCCCGCTTGCACTGTCTCTCTCTCTCAAAAATAAATATTAAAAAATGTTTAAGGAAATTAAAAAATAAAGGTGCATCAAATATAGTTTGAGAAAATTTCAGAGACGAAAACAGATTTGGTAGGAAGAGATGAGAGACTAGTCAACACAAAATCTTAAGCTTCTTTCATTGAAGACGTAGATGTCACTAAGGTGCAGTATGAAATGCTGATTAGGTGGGATGTTCTAATGGGTCTATTCTTTCAAGCTAAAGCTGAGTCCTCAGGGACAATGACTTCTCCAGAACTTACTTCCAAGGATGTGGAGGACGTCTCCTCTGCACTTGTTAGAACTGCAATTGCACCACCGAAGAATTTGAAATTAGGGCTCCTCAAAGTGTATACATGAACTGTCTACATCAGTACTGTCCCAAGTTCTTATTAAAATGAAAATTTTTGTGTCTCACCTTAGACTAATGAATCAGAATTTCTGAGGGAAACCTGAAAGTCTAAATGTTCAACATAACTGAAGATGAGGAAGAAGAGAGATCTTTCCAGGTAAAACGAATAGCAGATCAACAAAGGTTCTGAGGACTAGAAATTTAATTTTGTCTAGAATATAGTAATCAAAAGGGAGAGTAATGGAAGATAAGATCAAGAAACATATTGAGGAAATCAACAGTGTCTTTTTAGCCATGGGATAGCATTTTGCATGATGTGTGTGTGTGTGTGTGTGTGTGTGTGTGTGTGTAAAGGATTATGTCATTGGTGGATTCAAGATATAAAAGGGTCGTTTTCAAAGGCAATGACACCAGTAGAGCTTCTAAAGGGTAGAGTTTCTCAAGGGTTTTCAGAGACCATTTAGATGCATATATCCCTTTGCATTAATGTTTTTATATTCTCTGGATTAAAACTCAGTAGTATAATTGCTGGATATTAGGGTAGTTCTATTTTCAAATTTTTGAGGAAACGGTTTTCCAGAGTGGCTGCACCAGTTTGCATTTCCATCAATAGTGCATAGGAGTGCCTTTTTCTCCACATCCTTGCCCAATACTTGTCCTTTGTGTTGTTAATTTTAGCCATCCTGACAGGTGTGAGGTGATTTCTCATTGTAGTTTTGATTTGCATATCCCTGATGGTAAGTGATGATGAACATCTTTTCATGTGTCTGTTGGCCAACTGGATATCTTCTTTGGAAAAATGTCTTTTCGTGTCTTCATCCTTTATCTTATTTTATTTTGTTTTATATTATTTTATTTTGCCTGTTTTTAGATTAGATTGCTTTTTGGGTGTTGAGTTTTATAAGTTCTTTATGTGTTTTGGATACTAACCCTTTATTGGATATGTCATTTGCAAATATTTTTCCCATTCCAAAGGATGCCTTTTAATTTTGTTGATTGTATCCTTTGATGTGTAGAAACTTTTTATTTTGATGCAGTACCAATAGTTTATTTTCGCTTTTGTTTCCCTTGCCTTGGGACACATATCTAGAAAAAAGCTGATAGGGCCAATATCAAAGAGGTTACTGCCTATGTTCTCTTCCAAGATTTTTATGGTTTAAGCTTTCATATTTAGGTTTTTAATCCATTTTGGATTTATTTTTGTGAATGGTGTAATAAAGTGGTCCAGTTTCTTTGTATGTAGCCGTCCAGTTTTCTCATCTTTATTTGTAGAAGAGATTGTCCTTTTCCTATTGGATATCCTTTTTGCTTTGTCAAAAATTAACTGACCACATAGTTGTGGGTTTATTTCTGAGGTCTTTATTCTGTTCCAGTGTGTCTATTTTTGTGCTACTACCATACTGTTTTGATCGCTACAGGTTTGTAATTTAACTTGAAGTCTGGTATTGTGAGTCCTCCAGCTTTCACTTTATTTTTCACAATTGCTTTGTCTATTCGGAATCTTTTGTGGTTCCATACAAATTTTAGAATTGCTTGTTCTAGTCCTGTTAAAAATGCTGTTGGTATCCTTATAGCGACTAAAGCTGGTATAAACATTTTAACAATATTTGTTCTTCTAATCCATGAGCATGGAATGTCTCTCCATTTCTCTGTGTCATCTTCAGCTTCTTTCATTACTGTTTTATAGTTTTTAGAGTACAGGTCTTTCATCACTTTGTTTAGGTTTATTCCTAGGTATCTTACTATTTTCATGCAATTTTTTAAGTAATTTTTTAATGTTTATTTTTTTCTTTCATAGTTTATTGTCAAGTTGGTTTCCATATAACACTCAGTGCTCATCCCCACAAGTGCCCTCCTTCATACCCATCACCCGCCTTCTCCTCTCCCCCACCTCCATCAGCCCTCAGTTTGTTCTCAGCATTCAAGAGTCTCTCATGGTTTGCCTCCCTCCATCTCCCCAATTTTCCCATTTTCCTCCCCTAAGGTTCTCCTAATCCACCTATAAGTGAAGACATATGGTATCTGTCTCTCTCTGCCTGACTTATTTCTCTCAGTATAACACCCTTAAATTCCATCCACGTTGCTACACATGGCCAGATTTCATTGTTTCTCATTGCCATGTAGTATTCCATGGTATAGATAAACCACATCTTCTTGATCCATTCATCAGTTGATGGACATTTAGGCTGTTTTCATGATTTAGCTATTGTTGAAAGTGCTGCTATGAACATTGGGGTACATGTGCCCCTATTATTTTCATGCAATTTTTAAATGAGATTATTTTCTTAAATTATTTTTCTGTGGCTTCATTATTGGTGTATAGAAATGCAACAGGTTTCTGCACATTGATTTTGTACCCTCTGGCTTTACTGAATTCGTTTATCAGTTCTAGCAATTTTTTGGTGGAGTCTTTCAGATTTTCTATATATAGTATCATATCATCTGCAAATAGTGAAAGTTTTACTTCTTCCTTACCAATTTGGGTGCCTTTTATTACTTTTTATTGTCTAATTGCTGCAGCTAGAATCTTCAATACTAATACTAGTACTAATACTGTTTAATGGAAGTGGTGAGAGTGAACATCCTTGTCTTCTTCCTGACCTTAGGGGAAAGGCTTTCAGTATTTCACCATTGAGTATGATGTTCCTTTCGGGTTTTTCATATATGACCTTTATTATGTTGAAGCATGTTCTCTTGAAACCTACTTTGTTGAGGATTTTTATCACAAATGAATGTTGTACTTTCTCAAATTCTTTTTCTGCATCTATTGAAATGATATGGTTCTTATCCTTTCTCTTATTAATATGATATATCACATTCATTGATTTGTGAATATTGAATAACCCTGGCAACCCAGGAATAAATCTCACATGATTGTGGTGAATGATGTTTTTCTGCTTTTGTCTTGAGGATTTTTGCGTCTCTGTCACATCAGAATTACTGGCTGGTAATTCTCTTTTTTAATGGTGTCTATCATGCTTAGGTATTAGGATAATGTTGGCCTCATAGAACAAATTTGGATTTTTTCCCCTATGTTTTGGATTAGTTTGAGAAGAATAAGTATTAACTCTTCTTTAAATATTTGCTAGAATTAATCTCTGAAACCATCTAGTCTTAGACTTTTGTTTGATAACTGACTCAACTCCTTTGCTGGTGATCAGTCTATTCAACTTTTCTATTTTTTCCTGTTTCAGTTTTGGTAGGTCATATGTTTCTAGGAATTTATCTATGTCTTCTAGATTGTCCAATTTGTTGGCATATAGTTTTTTATAATATTCTCTTATAATTGTTTGTATTTCTATGGTGTTGGCCGGTATTTCTCCTCTCTGATTTGTGATTTTATTTGAGTCTTTTCTCTTTTTTTCTCTTGATAAGTCTGTCTACAGGTGTATCAATTTTGGTGTTGTTTTTTCGAAGAACCAGAGAAAATGGATATCAATATAAGGTCCAGTAATCTTAGTGGGCTCCATGAAGGAAATATGATTTGTACTGGGATATAGGATAAGTATTTAGATGGGTATAAAGGAGAAAGAATAACATTTAAAAAATCATGTATGATTTAATTGGTGGAATTTAAATGTCGGAAGGAAGCCAATTTTTGGTGAGGAATTATCTGATGGAGTCATATTTCAGAGGGCTTTGAAAGCCAGCCTAAGGTATTTAGAATTTTATTGCTAGGAGTTAGAAAGAGTTAAAACTTTTAAATCATTAAGTGTTGTAGAAAATATTAAATATTTTCCCCAACATCACTCTGGTAGGAAATGGTGGAGTTGGGGTTCAAACACAGGAGCTCTGGCTCTAAAGTCTATAAGTTTAGACTCTAACATTGGATTTCCAGAAGATCCCCTGAATGGTAAGTCCACCTGGGCAAAAGGGGATTAATAGACAATCTGAAAACATGGATGATAGGTTTCCTCGCAATTGCTTACTCCTGGGAGAACGTGAAAGCTTGGACATGGATATTTTGGAAGCAATGCACCAAGCAAGTTACATATCTGTATCCTTGTCATATTTGAGGGAGCTCCATTAGCTCACTGTATTCATAGACCTGACATTGAAGGAATTCATCCAATTGAAATAATAAAAAAAAAATGAAGCTACAGAATTAGCACCAAAAGACAGAAATGTAACCAAGCCCAAAGTTTTCCTGCCAAGAATAAAGGGTTATGGAAAACTCATCTCCTGCTTGTCCAGTCTAGTAAAACCTGACTGAATTATTAGAGAAAGGTAAAAAATTAAAATAAAAAGATCCATTTGTAGGATTCCTACCAAGGGAACTTTTTCTTGGATTGGACCAAATAGCTAAAAAGTGAGGTACAGCTGATTCCAAAACAGTAGACAAGTTATGAAACCACTTGGATAATTATGGCCGGCCACTGCAGTTCCATGTGGATCATAAACTGAAGTATCCTGCTAAATGCACAGAGAGTTCCCTAGTTTGTCAGACTATGCACATATGTCTGCTGAAGTGACTGGAGACAAAACATAGACTGAGAGCCTCAGTAATACTTTAAAATTTGTTTAGTTTGCTAATTCTTTTTTCTTCTCATCAGAAAAATAAATTTTATTACACTCAAAAAAAGAGAGTGGGCCAAGTTATTAATATAAAGTCCAGGCCATCCACATTGGTCAATATTAATCTCAAACTGTGTTGACCATGGATAAAACAAATGCATATAAGAAAGGGAAAGAGATTGAGAACCACTAGTTTAGGACTCATTGTTTATTCTGAAGAAATTTTTTTCTCTTTGTATTTAAATAAACCATATTTGTTACAAAATAGATTAGTGAAAAAGTTTTCTAGTAACTTGGTATTAAGAATTGTGTAGTGAGCACTTTATTTCTTCTTTGTCTAAAATTCTCACTACAATAAAACTGAATTATTTTGAAATAGCAAATGTGTAAAAATCCTGGAAAACAGAAAAAGGTACCTTCAGCAGATCATGATTTTCAGCAAATACTTTTTTCTTTTAAAGTGGAAAGGAACAGAGAAAAAGAGAGAGAGAATCCCAAATAGGCTCTGCCTTCTCAGTGCAGAACCTGACATGGGCTCGATCTCATGAACCGTGAAATCATGACCTGAGCTGAAATCAAGAGTTGGATGCTTAACCAACTGAGCCACCCAGGTGCCCCATAATTCACAGCAATTTCTGATTTCATGTCCCTCCACATATATTCAGAGTGACTGTCATTAATCTCTTATTCCCAAGTCAGAAAGACTCAACTCCCAACTACTATATCCTTTAAAAATGCAAGGTCTTAACTTGGGCATTGGTCTTGGTAAAGAAGTCAGTCAGAGCCTGAATAAATGTTACAATCATAGAGAATAAATAAAGAGGTTTGGGATGGACTTAAATTATTAGTGTACTTAATCAAAATACTAAATACTATAATGGACAACATCAGAAGATAATTAGTAATTTAGAAGAATAAGTCAGTTAAGTCGCATAAAATTTAACTTATGGGTGACCAGATGAATCAATGGTAAATAGGAGAAAAAGCTTCATAGAATTGGAAGCATGTAATGCATAACAAATATACCATCTAATAGGAATTCAGAAAGCAAAAAAATCGCAGAAAAATAAAGCAGAGAAGGAAGGGCAGTGTCAGAAATTGTGAACTTTGTATTATACTCTATTTTAAGCTAATAAGTTAACCTGCCATGGTTTTATGGATGCTGACAGAAGACACAAATCTCCAGGGTCAGAGATAAAAGGCTTTGATACTCATGGCACAGCAAGCAGCATAAGCATAATATTTACATCACTTCTCCTTTTCCCCAATTCCTACAGGGTGACACAGATGGGTCCAGCTGGGTCCCTGTTAATGAAGAACCTGAGGTTAAGCAACCCATGTCTTTTATAAAGGCGGTAAGTATGCAGGTCTCTTATGTTGGAAAGACACTATCCCTGCCTTTCTAAGCTCTATGCAGACTTGCTTTTTGTTCTGAAAGGAGACACCATCTTCACATTCTAGGTTTGTTATAAAAGATAATATGTAACAAATAGCAGTGTTTCTGTTCACAAAATGTACAGAAAAATGAGAGACCCATGGGAAATGTTCTTCCAACTGACATGAAATAAAGATATGCTAGAAAAAAAATTTCCATAACATGAAGTAAATATCAAAACTTCAACCAAGAAAGACCACCAAGAAAGTATTAGGAAAACTGGTAACATTTCTGAGTTCCAAGAGTAGAGAATCCTGAACACTCCTCATTTGTGTTGGAAACTTGTGCTGGAAAGTTCTATTGTCAACTTAGTTAAGGGGCAAACCATATATCCCAGAATATCTTTTTCTGTTTGACACTACTGTTTGGAGTTAACAAAAAAAAAAAAAAAGGAAATTGCAAAAGATTAGAGAGATTCAGGCAAGGCATCAACCATTACTCTGTGAAGATTGTCATGATTCGGTGGGGTGAGGTATGTAAAGATGTTTGAAAGTCCAGTTTACCTTCAATCTCCTCTCAAAGTTCAATTCTTCACTACTTCAATTCCTACTAAGTAACAACTATTCCACTTGCATCATCAAACTCTTGCCTTCAGATTAGGAAAAGCAAGGATTTCTTGTAGCCTTCTCAACCAGCTTCCCTTTCATTATATCACTTGCTGTCTGGATGTGATTGGCTTATTAGACAGAATGGTTGGTGATTCTATGATCTTCCAATTACTCCATTTAGCCTTTCAGTTCTTTAGCTTCTCCCACAAATACATAATGTCAAATTCCTTTAATAATGCTCTTATCTCATGACTCATAGTAGTATTGTTGTCCTCATTGAGCCCTAATAAAATTCCAAAGGTTTGGAACCTTACAGGCTACAGTGAGTAGTTCTTCATAATGCCTGCAGCTCAGTTTCAAGTAATCTTAGTCTTTAAAATCTGATTAAGATAATCCTTGTGACTGATGTTCTTAGGGATCTAGCAGGAAGTCAACAACAAAAACAACAAAACCTAATTTAAATTCCTTCTAGGGAGTGAACATCATTTGTCATCTGAGGTCTCAAATTATTTTGCAAACCAGTTTTCAAATAAGTCTCCTCACAATAAAAAGTTAATCACACAAAGAGATATGCCAACATGGAAGAAAGACTACACACAAAAGAAAAAGACCCATAGAGGCTTCAGATTTTTGCAGTTATCAGGCAGAGACTTTAAAAGAACTATGCATACTATGTTGAATTATATAAAAATAAGATTAAAGTTTCAAGTAAGAATTTGCACTTTAAATGAAGCCAAATGACAAGAATGGAATTGAAAAATACAATAACTAAAAGGAAGAACTAAATAGGTAAAAGAATTAGAAATGCATAAAGAAATAGTGAAATGTACAATAAGTCAAAAAATTATACAGAAGGAATCTCAGAGGGGAAAGAAGATGCAAAATACAGAAGATTAAAATATACAGAGGATACCACAAGAAAAGCTAGCTACTTAGAATTAGAGTACTAGGATAGTGAAAAGAAGAAAATGAGTAGAGACAATGTAAGAGAAGATAATGGCTGATAATTTTATAAAAATGTTGAAAGTATTAAGTCACAGATTCAAGAATCAGAATGAACAATGAGCAGGATAAGTAAGAAAGAAAATATGTAGACCATCACACATAAAATATAAGTAAGAAATATCAAAATAAATTAGAGAAAAAAGACAAATTACCTTCAAAGGCATGGATGAAAATCTCACTTCTGAACAGAAAAACTAAAATCAGACATAAATGGAATGCCATTTAATTGTTGCAAAAAATATCTACAATTCTAAAATTATGTACCCAGAAAGTGTCTTTCAAAAATGAAAGTGAAATAAACACATTTTTTCCTCCAACTAAACTGAAAGAATTGTCACCAGCAGATTCCTATAAAGGAAATAATAAATGGTAGTGCTCTTCAGCCAGAAAAAAAAAAATGATCCCAGGTGGGAGTTTTACAATACAGGACATTTGAAGAGCAATGGAAAAGATAAAAATGTGAATAAATTTAAGTCGTTATTAACAATATTATAAATAATAATCCTTTATAAAATATGTAGAGAATTAAAACATATGAAAATATTGCAAATATCAGAAAGGGGGTAAATGGAGAGTAAGATTTATAACATCCTTGTAGTATTCTTGGAAAGTGATAAAATTATTAATATCATACTTTGACTATCAAAACTGAAACAGGAAGAAATGGAAAATTTGAACAGATCCAAAACCAATAACAGAATTGAATCAGTAATCAAAAATCTCCCAAACAAACAAGAGTCTAGGGCTGGATGTCTTTACAGGGAAATTCTATCAAACAGTTAAAGAAGAATTAACACCTATTCCTTTCAAGTTATTCCCCCCAAAAATAGAAATGGAAGCAAAATTTCCCAACTCATTCTGTGAGGCCAGCATTACCTTGATTCCAAAACCAGACAAAGACTCCACTAAAAAGGAGAACTACAGACCAATTTCCCTGAACATGGCTGCAAAAATTCTCAACAAAGTACTAGCAAACTGGATCCAAATATACATTAAAAGAATTAGTCACCATAATCAAGTGGGATTTATTCCTGGGATGCAGGGCTGGTTTACTAACCACATATCAGTCAATGTGACACATCACATTAATAAAAGAAAGGATAAGAACCACATGATCTTCCCAATAGATACAGAAAAGCATTTGACAAAACATAGCATCCTTTCCTGATAAAAAACCCTCAAGAAAATAGGGATAGAAAAAACATACCTCAAGATCATAAAGGCCATATACAAAAGACCACAGCTGATATCATCCTCAATGGGGAAAAACTGAGAGCTTTCCCCCTAACAACAGGAACACGACAGGGATGCCCACTTTCACCACCGTTATTCAACATAGTGTTGGAAGTCCTAGCCTCAGTAATCAGACAACAAAAAGAAATAAAAGGCATCTAAATAATCAAGGAGGAAGTCAAACTTTCACTGTTCACAGATGACATGATATTCTATGTGGAAAACCTGAAAGACTCTACCAAAAAAACTGCTAGAACTGATCCATGAATTCAGCAAAGTCACAGGATGTATAATCAAGGTACAGAAATCCGTTGCATTTTTATACACCGGTAATGAAGCAGCAGGAAGAGAAATCAAGAAATTGATCTCATTTACAATTGTACCAAAAACTGTAAAATACCTAGGAATAAACCTAACCAAAGAGGCAAAAAATCTGCACACTGAAAACTATAGAAAGCTTATGAAAAAAACGGAAGAAGACACAAAGAAATGGAAAAACATCCCATTCTCATGGATCGGAAGAACATATATTGTTAAAATGCCGATACTGCTCAAAGCAACCTACATATTCAATGCAATCCATATCAAAATAATGCCAACATTATTTACAGAGCTAGAACAAACAATTCTAAAATTTGTATGGAACAAGAAAAGACCCCAAATAGCCAAAGTAATGTTGAAAAAGAAAACCAAAACTGGGGACATAACAATTCTGGACTTCAAGCTGTATTATAAAGCTGTATCATCGAGACAATATGGTACTGGCACAAAAAAAGACAGTTCAATGGACTAGAATAGAGAACCCAGAAATGGACCCACAAATGTATGACCAACTAATCTTCAACAAAGCAGGAGAGGATATACAATGGAAAAAAAAGTCTCTTCAACATATAGTGTTGGGAAAACTGGACACCAACATGCAAAAAAAAAAAATAAACCTGGGCCACTTTCTTACAACATACACAAAAATAAATTCAGAATGGATGAAAGACCTAAACATAAGACAGGAAACTATCAAAATCTTATAGGAGAAAATAGGCAAAAACCTCTTTGACCTCAGCCATGGCAACTTCTTACATGATATGCCTCTGGAGACAAGGGAAACAAAAGCAAAAATGAACTAGGACCTCATCTAGATAAAAAGCTTCTGCACAGCAAAGGAAACAATCAGCAAAACTGAAAAGCAGCCAAAAGACTGGGAGAAGATATTTGCAAATGACATATTAGATAAAGGTTAGAATCCAAAATCTCTAAAGAACTTATCAAACTCAACTCCCAAAAACATAAATAATCCACTGAAGAAATGGGCAAAAGATATGAATAGGCACTTTTCCAAAGAAGACATCTGGATGGCTAACAGACACATGAAAAGACGCTCAACATCACTTATCATCAGGGCAATACAAATTAAAACCACAACGAGATACCACCTCCACCTGTCAGAATGGCTAAAATTAACAGCTCAGGAAACAACAAGATGTTAGTGAGGATATGAAAAAAGAGGAACACTTTTGCTTTTGCACTGCTGCTGGGAGTGCAAACTGGTGCAGCCACTCTGGAATACAGTACGGAAGTTTCTTTAAAAAATTAAAAGAAGAACTACCTTACAATCCAGCAATTGCACTACTAGGTATTTATCCAAAGGATACTGGAGTGCTGTAGTGTGTGTTTAGAAGGGGTACATGCACCCCAGTGTTTAGAGCAGCACTATCAACAGTAGCCAATGTATGAAAAGAGCCCAATGTCCATTGACTGATGAATGGATAAAGAAGATGTGGTGTTTGTGTGTGTGTGTGTGTGTAAAACACAATGAAATATTACTCAACAATCAAAAAAATGAAATCTTAACCATTTGCAACAACATGGATGGAACTATAGTGGATTATGCTAAGAGAAATAAGTCAGTTAGAGAAATACAAATATCATATAATTTCACTCATATATGGAATTTAACAAATAAAACAGATAAACACAGGAGATGGGAAGGAAAAATAAAACAGAGAGAGACAAACCATAAGAGACTCTTACAGAGAACAAACTGAGGGTTGCTAGTGAGGTGTTGGGTGGGGGAATGAAATAAATGGGTGATGGGCATTAAGAAGAGCACTTGTTGGGATGAGCATTGGGTATTATATGTAAGTGATGAATCACTAAATTCTATTCCTGAAATCATTAATATGCTATATGTTAACTAACTTGGATTTAAATTTTTTTAATATTATAATTAAAAAGAAAAATAAATAAAGAATAATGAAACTAAAAATATCTAATATTTTGATAAAGGAAGAATGCCTGATAGTCACTAAAAGAATAATAAATGAACATATAACAAGATAATCCATAAAATTCAATAATAAAACCAATCAACAGAGCAAAAGATGACAAAAAGTAGATAAAATATTATAAGGAACATACAGGATAAATAGAAAGCAGTTGAGAAGTTCTTCATAGATTTTGCTTAAAATTAATGATCTTATCAAACCCAACACCCCCCAAAATAATCCAGTTAAGAAATGGGTGTAAGACACAAACAGGCATTTTCCCAAAGAAAACATACAGATAACTAACATGAAAAGATGCTCAGTATCACTCAAAAGATATACAAATCAAAACCATGATGAGATACCATCTTACATGAGTCAAAATGGCTAAAATTAACACAGGAAATAACAGATGTTGGTGAGGATGCAGAGAACACTCTTACACTGTTAGCAGGAATGCAAACTGGTGAAGCCACTCTGGAAAATAGTTCCTCAAAAAATTAAAAATAAAAATTACTTTACAATCAGCAATTGCATTACTAGGTATTTACCCAAAGGATACAAAATACTGATTCAAAGGGGCACATGCACCCTGATGTTTATAGCAGTATTATCTATTAGCAATAGCCAAACAATGGGAAAAGCCTAAATGTCCATCATTGATGAATACATAAAGAAAATGTGGTGTGTATATATAATGGAATATTCCTCAGCCATCAAAAATAATGAACTCTTGCCATTTGCAATGACATGGATGGAGCTAGAGTGTATTATGCTAAGCAAAATAAATCAATCAAAAGACAAATACCATAGCACTCCACTCATATGTGGAATTTAAGAAATAAAGAAAACAGACATAGGAGAATGGGGTAGGGGGAGAGGGAAGCCAACCATAAGAGACTCTTAAGTATGAGAACAAAGTGAAGGTTGATGGAGGGAGGTGGTTGGAAAATGGACTAAATGGGTGATGGGCATTAAGGAGGGTACTTGTTGGGATGAGCACTAGGTTTTGTAAGTAAGTGATGAATCACTGAATTCTACTCCTGAAACCAATATACCCTATATGTTAACTAACTAGAATTTAAATAAAAACTTGAAAAAATAAAAAGTAAAAAATCGACAGTGGATCTATTGGACAGAAAGGAAATATCGCTGAAAAGCCCTAATCGTGAGCTGTGCTCCCTGTGTTTGCAAACCTAAATTTACATCATCTTTGTGATTCACAACACCCCTATATTACAAATTTAAATTGGTCCCAGACCAGACACCTGGCAGAAGCAAATGCAGGACCTCTTGAAGAAATGCACTCTCATCCCAGGCCTCAAAGAATTCCCAGCCAGAATTTTCCAAGGGGAATAAGCTCACAATAAAACAATAACCTAACTCATGAGGGAAAAGGCACCATGAGTAAAAACCCACAGAATCCATAGGGTACAAATAATTAACCATCCCTAAACTAAAAACTGTATTTTTCTCTGAAATTCTTTCCAAGAATAGAAAATAAATTTTTTTCTTTAGATGCCTGGATTCAGATTTGTGAAGGGTCAAAGAGAAGTTACCAAATGTGAAAATGTTCATACTCCATTTGCAATCAGTATTGAGATTGAGGGGTTGTTTTTCTTCTTTTGGCAGCAAACAGAAAAGAATATGCCATGAGAATCATAGTGCCAATTAACTGAAATGACAAGCATATCTCTCTCAATTTTCTTCAGATAAGTTGTTGATTCTTTAATTTTTTGTTATCATATAGAAGTTACTTTTCAGAGACCAGTGAAGTATTTATTTAATAAAGGCATAGAAATATGTAGTGAGGATATTAGGAGAGGTTAAAAACTACAACTAATTGTGACCAAATGAAATACGAAAATAATAAAATATATAATAAAAATCATAAAATCATAAAAATATAACTGTTTCCTTTGCAGATCCATTTTATTAGCATTTTAAGATTTCAAACTCTTGTGCTATGGCTTAGATGTCTCCTAGGTCATTACTGACAGAATGTTTTGGTCCTAACATAAATATGGTTATTCTTACATTGTTTGTAAGAACTCCTGAAGTGATTATGTTCAATGCCTTGTTTCAGAAAATAAGGTCCAGCCAAAAAGACACTTCCTTCCTCCTTTTTAAAAATCTCTTCCTCCTTCCTAATTCAATTTAGTTCAGTTCAACAAACTCAATTTGAAAGCCTATCATATATCACACAGTATAACACAAGTTATATTTGAACTTTTCTTGTTTTTTTTGCCAGCTAATGGTCAGGTGGGAAAAAATAACATCATTTCCTATACTGTCAAATTTGAATTTTTTCCCCTGCATTTAAGTGGTTTATCTAACTATGGCTTCATGTCTGGTGTTCACCACTGTTTTGGAGACAGTCCCTCTATACCCATAAGTTAGTATTGATCTATTCTTTATGCATCTTGTTTTTGCTATTGGTCAATGTAAATGTCTACATGAGAAAGGAAGCTTGGGACAATGTATAAAAGCAATGGAGAAGATTTGTATTAGGGCTGAGAATCTTTCTTCTGCAAGAGAGAGAAACCTCAAACTCAGTCTCAACAGGAAATGTATTGGCCTAAATTACTAATACATCTAGGAGTTAGTTGGATGTAATTAGGACTTCAATCAGCAGATCTCCTGTCACTCTCATTTGTTTTCCTTTTCTTTGTCCACATGTGAGTGCTGCCCTGTGTAGTAGAAAAAAACTGGCCCCCAGAATTGCCAAATATTATTCTTGGCAGACAGGTCTCTGAAGTAAAAAACAAAAAACAAAAAATCACTTTCCCAAGAATACATTAAAGGTTATGTAGTTGGTGTGTGTTAACCCAACTTGGACCACATGTCTTTCTCTGCTCATCACTATGGTTTTGATTGGCCAGACATGGGTATATGCCCATTACAGAAATGAGCAGTAAATTAAGTCCTATATGAACCAAAGAAAAAAAAAGAGAGAGGGATTCCCCTAAAGGAAGAGACTAGCCCTGCTCCAGAAGAAGAGAGGTTGGCAGTTAAAAATCATCAATATTTATACCAATTGTAATCAGGTTTATTTCATATGGACTCTTCAGCTACCAAGATTTAATATTATATGTAATAACTGGAAGAGATACTGTGTTGTGCAGTAAATAAATAGTTCATTTGGAGAACATACTTAACACGTGAAATAGAAAGTCAGCATTCGTTTTATAACAATGAACTTATAAATCTTTATCACTGTCACTTATACAGAATACACAAGATGAATTTCTCTAACTAGTTGGAAACTCTCTTTGGAAAAATGTACTACAGATAGCCATCAGAATAAAAAGCAGGATAATCCCTTAAACATACTTCAGAGATGTCCTAGGAAAAAATTAAGCAAACAACATTCCTTACATTTTTTAATGTTTATTTATTTCTGAGAGATAGAGACAGAGTGCAAGTGCGGAGGGGGAGAGAGACACACACACACAGAATCTGAAGCAGGCTCGAGGCTCTGAGCTGTCAGCACAGAGCCCAATGCAGGGCTTGAACCTACAAACCTTGAGATCATGATCTGAGCCAAAGTCAGATGCACAACTGACATTTTGCATATCATGAAGCTGGAATTAAATAGAAGAAAAAATATGGATCCCTGTGTTTAATTTTCCCCAGACTATGTTTTTGGTTTTCCCCCCATCTTCAAGAACTTGTGCTCTGGCCATGGTGCTGAATGTTTGAGGGCCACACCTTGGGCAGCCTGAGCAGACTTGAAAAATGCAGGTTCAAATTATGGATTCAAAGCCACAGTGGATACTTACTTTTTGAAGGAAGGAAGTATTATATTCTCTGACGTTGTTAAGGAAAAGGAGGAGCTGTGACAAAGGATAAGGCAGAGACTTTAGCCCAAAGGAATATTACATCACTGAGTCAATTAGAGAACATTTATCATTGCCTTCCTGTAAACCTATGATTAATATTTCTTGCTCAGTACCTCACAGATCCATTAATTAGTTTGGAGAAAAAAATTAATTATAGGACCTACTTGTATTAGTGAGAAACAAAAGACTCTCACTACCTTGATGAGTCAACAAAAAATTTCTTTTTTTAAATTTTTTATGTTTTTTATTTATTTCTGAGAGTCAGAGAGAGACAGTGTGAGCAGGGGAGGGTCAGAGAGAGAGAGAGAGATACAGAATCCAAAGATGGGCTCCAGGCTCTGAGCTAGCTGTCAGCACAGAGCATGACGCGGGCTCTGTGAGATCATGTGAGATCTTGAGATCATGTGAGATCATGACCTGAGCTGAAGTCGGATGCTTAACCGACTGAGCCACCCAGGTGCACCTGTAACAATTTCTTTACTTAGGATCTAAGTTCCATGAGGTCAATGTTTTTTGTTGTTGTTGTTGTTGTTTTTGTTTGTGTTTTTCTTTTGTGTCCCCATATTATATCCCTAGAATGTCAAATTGCACTTTCCCCACAACACTAAAAATTTCTTTTTGAATTAAAAACATATTCCTTCAACTGTCTCTCCCTGATATTGAACAAATCACTATCTTGTCTAGTTTACTTCATATCTAAACTGTAGCTGTACCATCACAAGATATATGATTAAGTGACCTAAGTCACATGAAGTACGTTAGAGTCTCGTGAAATTGTCACTAAAGAAAAATAACAACTTACCATTCAATAAAACAGAAAAGAGAAGTTATTCAAATATGAAATATGTTTCCATGATCAAGACTTCAAAATAGGGGCACCTGGGTGGCTCTGACTCTTTATTTCAGTTCAGGCCATGATCTCACAGTGGTTCATGAGCTCAAGGAATGCATCAGGCTCTGCGCCAACAGTGTGAAGCTGCTTGGGATTCTCTCTCTTTCTTTCACTCACTCTCTCTTAAAGTGAATAAACAAACATAAAAAAGACTTTTATAAATAATTTTTTCTTAATACTTAGAGTTTTTCATTTATTTAGAGAGTTGAAAATATCAAAAGGTATCAATGCATAACATCTTTAACATTATGAAACTGACTGCTAAGCCCATTCACTCAACACTACTCTAAAGGTATTGAGGGAAAAACATGGGTCTCAAATTTTACAGATATATTCACCATACCCTGCACTATGAAGCAATGTGAACTGTGAACAATAACTTAGAGAAAATTTAAAATAAATTTCAAGAGCTGCCAGCTAAGATAGAAATACCTGAAATAATTCAACTAGATATTAAATAGTGTAGAAACCATGGAAAGAATAGTAAGAAAACAATGATGCCAGAAGAAATCATGGTGTTAAAGCAAATTAAATATGTTAAAAATCATTTTCGTGGAAAAATGTTGGTAACAAAAATGTTTGGTATATTCAACACATATTTATACATGTCTGAGTGACTACATCCCAAAATTATAATTTGTCAGTGTGGTTTCATATACCAAAAAATTGTAATGTTTTATATATGTAAGATTTTTTTAATCTTTATTTTTGAGAGAGCAAAAGACAGAACACAAGTGGAAGACAGATAAACAGGGAGACATAAAATCCAAGGCATGCTCCAGGCTCTGAGCTGTTGGCCTAGAACCCGATGCAACGCTCAAACTCATGAACTGTGAGATCATGATCTGAGCTGAAGTCAGATGCTTACATGACTGAGTCACTCAGGCACCCCTTTTGTGATCTTTTGTGAAATTTAGTTACTCTTTAAATGAAAATTCCATCTATAACGTTACCAAATTATTCAGCAGTTCTAGATTTAGTATATTTTAATTCACTTGAAAAAACATTAGTCATATTTTTCTACTATAAGAAACATTATATTTAAGCTCTACTTTATATAAAGTAACAGGAAGTTTTACACACATACACAGAGGAACCATCCACTTTTAACCCAGCCTCTGCCCATGTTAGCATCTTTCATAACTGTAGTACCATAGCAACACCATGAAATTGTTACTAGTATAATCCACAGACCCTTTTCATATTTTATCCGTTACACATGCTTTCACGTGTGTGTGTGTGTGTTTGTGTGTGTGTGTGTGTTTGTGTAGTTCTGTGCAATTTTATTAAATGAGTAGCTTTAGGAACTACCACCACAATCAAAATTTATCATGTTATAATTTTAAAGCCACCCACATCCCCCCTCTAAAGTTCTATCCTCTAGAAACCACTAATCTGTTTTCCATTCCTGTACTATATTATTTCAAGAATATTATATACATTAGTTCATACACTATGTAAACTTTTATGATTGGCTTTTTTCAGTCAATCTAATTATATGAAAATCCCAAGTTGTGTGTGTAATAAGAGCTGTTATTCTATTGTTAAGCAGTATTCTATTTCATGGTATAAATACGCCTTCATTTGTTTAACCATTCTCTCACTCAAAGAAATTTGGTTTGTTTCTGTTTCTTTTTTTTTTTTTGTCTATTACAAACAATGCTGATAAGATCATTCATGCACAGCACAATTTTTGAGTGTGCAAATATTAGTTTTTTGTTTAAAGGCTTTTTTACTTTTATTTTTTTTTAATTTTATGTTTATTTTTGAGAGAGACAGAGCATGAGCAGGGGAGGGGCAGAGAGAGAGGGAGACATGGAATCCAAAGCAGGCTCCAGGCTCTGAGCTGTCTTGCACAGAGCATGATGCGGGGCTCAAACCTACGAACTGTAAGATCATGACCTGAGCCGAAGTCAGATGCTTAACTGATTGAGCCACCCAGGTGCCCCTAAAGACTTTTTTTAAAGAGCAACTTTAGATTCAAAGCAAAATTGAGCAGAAAGTACAAGTTTTTCCTTATATTCCCTACCTTCACAAATGTATAGTTTCCTCCATTACTGACATATTCCATTAGCAAGGGACATTTCTAACAAAACCTACACTGACACACCATAATAACCCAAAGTCTATAGTTTACATTGTGGCTCACTCTTGGTGTTGTAAATCCTATTGGTTTCTTCAAATGTATAAATGATACATATACATCATTACATTTTCACTGCATTAAAATCATCTATTTTCCACCTATTCACCTCTCTCTGCCAACTCCTGAAAACCACTGATCTTTTTACTGTCTCCATGGTTTTTGCCTTTTCCAGAATGTTATGTAGTTGAAATCATATAGTATGTAGGCTTTACAGATTGGCTTCCTTCACTTAGTAATATAGAGTTAAGTTTCCTATATGTCTTTTCATGGATTAATACCACACTTCCTTTTAGCACAAAATAACATTTTATTATCTGGGTGTACAATGATTTACTTATCCTTTCACCTACTGAAGAACGTCTTGGTTGCTTTCAGGTTTCAGCAGTTATGAATAAAGCCGCTATATCAATGCGCAGGCTTTTGTGTGGGCATGTTTGTATCTAGTGTCATTTCTGGATCATATGGTAAGAGTATGTTTTGTTTTTTCAAGAAACCACCAAACTGTCTTCCAAAATGTCTGTACCATTCGCATTCATATCAGCAATAAATGAGAATTCCTGTTGCTCCACATCCTCACCAGCATTTGGTAGTAGAACCACACCAAATTTTGGCCACTGTAATGGATGTGCAGTGAGTGGTATCCCACTGCTGTTTAAATTTTATTTTTCTGATGACATATGGTAGTGACCATCTTTTCATATGTTTATATGACATCCATATAATCTTTTTTGTGAAGTATCAGTTAAAGTCTTTGGCTGATTTTTAAATCAAGTTGTTTGTTTCCTTATGGTTGAATTTCAAGAGTTCTTTTTATATTTTGGCTAAGAATCCTTTACCAGATGTGTCTTTGAAAAATATTTCCTCTGAGTTTGTGGCTTGTATGCTAATACTCTTGATATTGTCTTTTGCAGAGCAAAAGTTTTTAAATTTACTGAAGTGCTGCTTACCAATTATTTCTTTCATGGATTGTGCCTTCAGTGTTGTATCTAAAGGGTGATTGCCATCCACAAGATCATTTAGGTTTTCCATGCTATTTTCTAGGAGTTTCATAGTTTTGTGATTTATATTTAGTCCTAGTATGTATTCTGAGATAATTATTGTGAAAAGTTCTGTGTCTACCCTGATTTTTTTTGTTTGTAGATGTCTAGTTGTTCTAGAACCACTTGTTACAGACTGTCTTTGCTCTATTGTATTGCCTTTGCTCCTTTGTCAAAGATCAACTGATTGTATTTATGTGGGTCTATTTCTGGGCTCCATTCTGTCCATTGATATATTTATCTATTCTTTCACTAATACCAGACCATTTTGATTACTATAGCTTTAAAGCTATAAAGGTAGTTTCAGTCCTTCATCTTTATTCTCCTCCTCAATATTATGTTGGTCTTCCTGGATTTTTGCCTCTCCATTCAGACTTTATAATAAGTTTTTCCATATCCACAAAATAACTTGCTGGGGCTGGGATTGCATTGAAATTTGGATCAAATTGGGAAAAACTGACAATACTCAGTCCTTCCATCCATGAACATACAATATCTATCCATTTATTTGGGTCTTCTTTACTTTCATTCATCAGAATTTTAAAATGTTCCCCATATACAAACTGTATATGTTTTGTTAGATTTATACTTATATTTCATTTAATATGGGGTGCAAATGTAAATTGTATTGTATTTTCAAATTTCAAATTCCACTTGTTAGTGTATATTGGCTAAACATTACTTTTCATTTCTCAAAGATAAATGCTCCAGAGTAAAATACTGGGCTGTATGAAAACTGCATTTTTAGTTTTAAAAAGAAAATGCCAAGCTAATCTCCACCCTGATTGTTCCATGTTACATTCCCACTAGCAATATGATCCAGTTTTTCTACATCCTTACTAGCATTTGATATTTTAAAAAAAAATTTATTTTAGCCATCGTGATAGATTTGTAGCAATATACAGTTGTGCTTTAAGTTTGCTTTTTCCTAATTGGACAGTTATGTTGAGTACCTATCATGTACTTATTGGAAGTCTATATATCTTCTTTGATTAAATATCTAGTTATATCATTAACCCATATTATATATAATTGTGCTGTTTGTTTTTTAATTGTTGTGTTTTGACAGTCATTTATGTAATCCAGATGCAAGAGCTTTGTCAGATATGTGCTTTGCATTTTCTCCAAGTCTGTAGCTTGTCTTTTTATTCTCTTGACAGGATTTTCACAGAGCAGAATTTTTTGGAGAGGTTGAATATATCAATTTCTCTTTTATGGACCATGCCCGTAATTAGATTATTACCTGTATAACTATTTAGGATATACAGTGTGTACATATAGTGGTGTTCACTGGTAGGTTATTTAGGGTGGCATGATGGACAGAGAATTTTTGAAAAGGCTTCATTAAATGTCCATAGTGGTCATGCAACTAAGTTTTTTTTTTTTCTTGTTTCTTGAGTCGGTTTCTGACAGATACATTTTTCACAGAAATTAAACCTTGTCCTCCAAATTGTCAGATAATTTGGTGAGGCTATTAGTTCAATCTTCTAGTTTTCATTTTATTTATGCTGTATTATTAAAAGTTTTGTGTGTTTGTGCTTTCTCTTTGAATGGTTCATTTTGCCAGACTTCTGTGTATTTAATTAATCTTTTAAAACACTTTAGTACATTTCATTCTTCTTTCATATTTCATTAATTTTTGCTCCCATATTTATTATATCTTTTTTCCTATTTGAGGATTTATTCTATTCTTTCCAACATTTTAAGCATATCCAACTAATGCTTAGCCTTCCTTCTTTTGACTGTAAAACTTTAAGGCTACCTATTTCCTTTGAAACATTCTGTTGGCTTCCATAGGTGTGTGTTTGTGTGTGTGTGAGTGTGTATGTTTTAAACTAAGAGACTATATTTTTTGGAAGTAGTCTTCAGTTTACAAGACAAATTAAACACATAGTACAGAATTCCCATATATTCCCTTTACCCCAGCAAATTTCTATTACTAATATCATGCATTAGGTAACATACATTTGTTATAACTTATGAGCCAATATTAATATATAATTTTTAGCTGATGTTCATAGTTTACATTAGGTTTCAATCCTACCAGATTCTTCTCCCAAAGAAAATCCTAATTTCCAAGGCTGTGTTATTCACCAGAGTGCAATTCTGAAACATACTCCCATTTGGGGAAGGAAATCCTGCCCCAGCCATAGCATTTCTGTTTCATATAAGAGAATAAAAAATTTAACCTCAAATCATTTGTCAAGGAACAGACTAGAAACACTGTAGTCAGAGAAGGATTTGAGGACATGGGAAAGTACAGAAATGCTTGTGTAGGCAGTGCCCCCAAGACTGAGAATCACAAGACCACAAATGCTCCTCCCATATGCCCTACCCACACCTCAAAAAGCCTCTAGAATCACGGAATTACAGCTAAAATTACTGGAGGACACAGAATATTTCTTTGGGGAGGTAAAAAGAGAAGCCTGAAACCCAAGAGAAGAGACAACAGCAAGGACACAGGAAGAATTTGAAGCCTCTGTTACCTATAGCGACCATAAACATTAAACACAATCTAATTTCTATTACAAGATACCGCACGTCCGTCTTAGAAAAAAATCACAAGCCATGCCAAAAAAGTAAGAAAAAAAGATCCATTCTGAAGAGGCAAAATAAACATCAGAATTAGATTTAGATATGACACAGATGTTGGAATTATCAGACAGAATTTAAATAGTTACGATTATATGTTAAGAGTTCTAGTGGAAAAGTAGACATCATGCAAGGCCAGATGTGTTGTGTTAGCAGAGAAATGAAAGGTCTAAGAAAGAATCAAAATGATATGCTAAAAATAAATTAAAAAACATAGTAGAAATAAAGAATGCCTTTGACAGTATCATCAGTAGACTCAACAGAGCTAAGAATAGATCAACAGCAGCTTTCTGAACTAAAATGCATGGAGGAAAAAAAGAATGTAAAACAAACAAACAAACACAGAAAAGAACATCTAAGAACTGTGAGACAGTATCAAAGATATAATATACACATAATTAGAATACCGAAAGGAGAAGAAAAAGAGGACAGGTTAAAAGAAATATTTGAAGTAATAACGTCCACAAACTTTCCAAAATTAACGACAGACACCAACCTGTAAATCCAGGGAGATACAGAACACAAAAGAGACAAATATTGAAAAAGAAAAACACCTAGGGATGTCGTATTTATGCTGTGGAAAACTAAAATAAAAAAGTATTTTGAAGGAAGCCAGAGATAAGGAAGGAAATACCTTACAAAGTGAAATATGTGACAGCAGTGTCACAGGGATGGGAGGGAGGAATTAAGATTACAATCTTCTAAAACCCTGTACTACACCTGAACCATGTAATGGTATCTGAAAGTGAATACAAATTATTTTTTAAAAATCTATATTGTAAACCTGAGGGAAACCACTAAAAGCATTTTTAAGTATGACCAAGATAGAAAATAAAAGTTGCTTCATATAAAAGGCTCAATAAAAACAGAGAAGGCAGAAAAGAATAAAAGGAAGAAATGGCGTGAATAAAAGGTAGCTACAAATATGTAACAATTTAAACCAACATCAGCAATTTAAAATGTGTATTTCTTAAATACACCAATTAAAATGTGTATATCTTAAATACACCAATTAAAAGACAGAAATTGTTATATTAGTTAATAGAGAATAAATCCAATTTTATGCCATTTATAAGAAACTCCCTTTAAATACAAAAATTCAGATTAAAAGTAAAGGAATGAGGCGTGCCTGGGTGGCTCAGCCGGTTAAGTGTCCATCTTGAATTCAGCTCAGGTCATGATCTTACAGGTTTGTGGGATCAAGCCCCATGCTAACAGCACAGAGCCTGCTTGGGATTCTCTCTCTCTGCCCCTTCCCTGCTCAACACTCTTTTTCTCAAAATAAATCAATAAACACTTAAAAAAAGTAAAGGAATGAGAAATATATCCTATGCTAAAAGTAATCTAAAGAAAGATGAAGTAGCTATGTTAAATTCAAACAAAGTATACTTTTTAACAAGGAAAATTATCAGGAATAAGTAAAACTATTACATAATGACAAAGGAGGCAATGCTCTAAGAAGACATAACAATCCTTAACATTCATGTATCTAACAATAAAGTGAGAAAATATGTGCAACAAAACATGATATAACTGAAAGGAGATATATAAAGAAATTCGCTATTATCACTAGAGATTTCAATATCGTTTTGTCACTAACTGATAAGTTAAACCACAGAATACCGGTAAGAATGTAGATAGATGATTTGAACACTATCAGTGAACTTGATCTAGTTGACAGTTATAGAATATTCTATGTGACAGCAGCAGAAAACACATTCTTCTCATGAACACATAAAATTTTGCCATTGGAGATCACTATCACTTTCTGGCCCACAAAACTTACCTTACAAATTTAAAAAATAAAAATCGTATAAAGTATGTTCTTAGACCAGATAGAAATAAACTATAAATAAACAAAATAGTTTGAAAATTCCAAAATATTTGGAAATCAAACAACACACTTATAAATAACCCATGTTCCCAGTAGGAAGTCTTGAGAAAAGTTTTAAAATATTTTGATTTAAATAAAGATGAAAATACAACTTGTCAAAATTTGTGGGATGCAACTATAGCAGTACTTAGAGGGAAATTAATAACATTAGAAACTTCCCTCTAAGCACAGGAGAAAAACAACAACAACAACAAAAAAACAAAAACATTAATTAAGCTAAGCTTCTACATTAGGAATATTGGGAAAGGAAGAGAATTTAAAATGAAGGAAAAGAAAGCACATAATAAAATCTAGAATTTAGAATTTAGTACAGGAAAAAAATAGAGAAAAATCAATAAAACCAAAAGCCAGATCTTTTGGAAGATATAAGTTGATAAAATAATATATTCTAATAAAATTGATAAAATCTGGCCAGGACATCAATGTAAAAAAAAAAAAAAGGACACAAATTAGCAATATCTGAATTGAAAGAAGGATCATCACTGCTGATTCCTTGGACATTAAAAAGAACAATAAGGGATATTGTGAACAGTTTTATATCCACATATTTGATAGAATAAATGGACCAAACCTTTGAAAAACACAAACTACAAAAACTTTTCAAGGGTAAAGAAACTTAATATCTCTACAGCTACTAAAGGAATTTAATTACTAATCATGAAACTCTCCAAAAAAAATTACCAGGTTCAGATGGCTTCACTATTGAATTCTAGCTTACAGTTAGTAAAGAAAAATACCAATTTTACATAATTTCTTTTAAAAAATAAATGCTGACAAAGACATTTCATGCATTTCTAAGGTGTGTCCTCACATATTCTAACATCATAACCAGATAAAGTCATTTCAAAAAATGGAAATTGCCAACATGTCTCCATGAAGATAAATGAAAAATCCTTTAACAAATACTAACAAATAGGATCCAGCAATATACAAAAACAATAATATAGTAAGTCCAAGTGTGGTTCATTTGAGGAATGCAAGACTGCTTCAACATTCATAGATTACTCAATGCAGTATAACACAGTAACACACTAAATGAGAAAAAATGAATCACATCTACAGATGCAGAAAGCACATTTGACAAAATTCAACACCTGTTCATGATTTTAAAAAAGTTCTCAACAAACTAGGAATCTCGGGGAACATTCTGAACTTAAAAGGTATATATAAAACATCTACAGCTATTATCATATGTAATAGTGGGAGACTGAATGCTTTCCCCCTAAGACTGGGAATAAGACAAAGATGATACTCTCTAACTGCTCCCATTCAAACATCATACTAGAACATAGTATGTTGAACATCATACTAGTTCCATAGTATAAGGAAAGTGTACAGCTGAAAAGGAAGAGACTAAACTGTCTGTACTCAAAGATAACATTATTGCCTACATAGAAAATTCTGAGAATTTATAAACAGAACCTCCCTTAACTAGTAAATGACTAGAGCAAGTTAGCAGCACACAGGCCCGTATACAAAAGTTAATTCTATTTCTCTATACCAGCAATCAGTCATTTATGTTTAAAATGCAAAAACAAATTTTATAACATAACAAATGAAAGAAATTTGCAGATTACATATGTGATAACAGATTTGTATCCTGAATGCATAAAGAACTCCTACAACTTTATGCTAAAGAGATGAATGACCCAAATTTTAAAATAAGCAAAATATCTGAATAGAAATTTGTCTATTAGACATTTGTCTAATACAGCATGCAAAGTGTTCAATATCATAAATCATTAGGGAAGCACAAATTAAAACAAGACACCACTTCATATAGACTAGGATGAGTGGAATATAAAGATGGACAATAACAAGGTTTGGCAAGCATGCAGAGAAACTGGAATCCTCAATCACTGCCCCATGCATATAAAATGGGGAGTCACTTTGCAAGAGTTTGCCAGTTCCTCATAAAGTGAAACACAAAGTTACCATATAACACAAGTAGTTCAGTTCATAAATATATACCCAAGAGATTTAAAAACCATAGGTCCACACCAAAACCTGTACACCAGTGTTTATAGCAGCATTAGTCACATTACCCAAAAGGTGGAAATAACCCAAATACCCATTAACTGATGAATGGATAAACAAAAGGATTTATAAAATAGTATATAAATACAATAGAGTAATATTTTGCAATAAAAATAAGTGAATTACTAATATATGCTACAACATGGATGAATCCTGGAAACATTATGTATGTGTGAAATCCAGAATAAGCACATCTATGGAGACAAAAAACAGATTAGTGGCTATCTAAGACCAAAGTGAGGAAAACAGAGAGTGACCAGCAATGGTACAGGGTTTCTTTTTGAAGCCAGGAAAATCTTCTATAATTGATTGTGGCAATGACTGCACAACTGTGTAAAATACTAAAAAACACAGAAATTTAGCTTTAAGTTGGTGAATTGTATATATCTTAATAAAGGTTTTTTAAAAATATTTAGGGAAAAATCTAACAAAATAGGTACACAAAATATGTAAAAATCACAAAACATGGACAATGTAAATTGAAGAAGATATGTTAATTATGAGATATTCTGAGTTTATGATTCAGAAAACATGATATTATTAACATATCAATTCTTCCTAGCTTAATCTACAAAATTAGAGCAATCCTGATCAAAACCCAAGAACTCTTTTTTGAGAATATTGACAAACTGATTCTAAAATTTATATGGAAAGTCAAAGGGTCTAAACTAGGCTACATAATAATGAACACAGTTGGAGAACTCACATTACCCAATATTAAGACTCTAATTAAGACCACATGGTCTTGGCAGAAGAAGAGACATATTGATGAATGAAATACAACAGAGACCACACAAATATAGTAAACTACATTTTGACAAGTGTGCAAAGAATAATTCAATGGTTAAAGAGTATTTTTTTAAAAAAATGTACAAGTGCAATTGGGGCAGCCATATGGGAAAAAAAAAGGAAATTAGACTCACGCTTTACCAAAAATAAACTCAAAATGAATAAAAATTCTAAATGTAAAATGCAAAAGGATAACATTTGTAGAAGACAATACAGGATAAAACCTGAGAGATCTTGCTTGGTTTTGGTGATAAGTTTTTCCGTACAGCAACAAAACACAACCCACAAAAGAAACAATTAATAAGCTAGGTTTTATTAAATTTAAAACTTTTGCTCAATGCAAGACAGTGTTAAGAGATTGAAAAGACAAGTCACAGTTTCTCAGAAATATTTGCAAAATACTTATCTACTAAAGGACTTGTTCTATACAGAGAACCAAAAAGATACACAGATAGTAAGTAACATATGAAAGATGCTTAACATCTTACGTCACTAAGGACACACAATTTAAAGGAAAATAGCTCTTAGAAGGTATCTCTTACTCCTTAGAGACACATCTCTTGGAATGGCTAACATTGAGGGGGAAAAGTTGACAGTACCAAAAGTTGGGGAGAAAGTGAAGCAACAGGAATTCTCATTCATTGGTGGATAGAATGAAAACTGGAATGACCTCTTTGGAAGATAGTTTGACAGTTTCTATCAAACTAAACGTGATCTTCTCATACAATCCAGAAGTTGTGCACTTAGGTATTCATCCAACAGATTTGAAAACCTATGCCCATGCAAAATCCTACACCCAATGTTTACAAAAGCTTATACGACTACAGTAATGCTAACCAATAAGGGAAACTTGGTGCAGGGTGGATAGAGGTTCTGCAATATTCTTAAGCCTTTTCTGTAAATCTACAACTATTTGAAAACTTTTAAAGTTTTAACAAATAAAAAATTTAAAAATAACAAAATTTTTAATTTAGAAAAATTTATTCTTATACTTATTAAATCTTGGCACCAGACAGACACAATTGGTTTTGTGGTGTGCGGAAAAGGTTGGGGCCAGTTCACTAGGAGGAAGCCTATATTGCTCACAGATGAAAGCTTATCTTCTAACAGTCGTTTGTACTTGCTCAAGTTACCTGCCAGCAAAAGATTTGTTTTGCTGTTGTTTGGGAATAGGGATAGCCACAAATCTGCCCAGTAGGTGTGATGTGTTTTGCAATAATTTATTTGTGCATATCTTAGGTCAGCCTGCCATTGCATCAAGCCTGGGAGGCTCCAGACTCACTATTATGAATATGATTCCAGCCCAATACAAACTAGGCTTTATAAAATATTAGTATGTATTCCTGTAATAAATACATATAAAGTGCTTACTATTTGCCAACATTTATTGAACAATTTACATATACTGAATTATTAAAATCCTTATAAAATCATCCTGGGGTAGGTGTTAGTATTATCTATATATTAGTATTAATTAAATACTAGTACATCCATCCTCTATTTAAATGTTATATAATTTTTAATAAAGGTTCATGGATACAGAAAGAGTTTAAGTCCAGGCGCAGGTAGTTTGCTTCCCAAGTCCCTCTCCTTATCAGGCTGCTATGATACTCCTTAATTTGAGGCAGTTCCTTTGCAAACTCAAGCATTTGCCTTGCTGTCTTTGAGCACTTTTTCTGGTGATAATGACTTTTCAGTGCCAGCAAATTTAAACTCCTGTAAATTAAGTTAGAAATGTATTGACTCTTTTAGGAGAAACCACATTATTAGAACTCAACACCTCAAGGAAATATAAATGGATCTAAATAAGCTTTTAAGAGGTAGAGCAAAGCAGCTGAAACAACCTTATACTTAAGGGTTGTCATGAAGGAGCATTCACTCACCAAGTCAGAGACACTCATAGGAATCTGAGAACAGCAGCCTCTAATATTTAGATGGTTTATAAATAGCTAGATGGCTCCATGTGACATACTGAAAATGATATTATAAATGATAAATTTTAAAGCATTAAGACAGGACTGTTTTATTGCTACAAAACTATTGTTTATTGATAAGTTCCTAACTTTGGTATTTTGAATAGAATAGGAGCACAGGAGAGCAAAATATCAATTAAAAGGTCTGCTGTGATATTGTGATTTATAATAAGAAATATATTTGTTTCTGGCACAGAGTTCCTAAAACACTTGGAATTTCCTAAGTGTGGACAGTTCTAAACATGTCTTTTGTTATGTTAATAAGGTGACTTTTGGACCTCACTTATGGAAGGAGACTGGTTGCCAGGAGAGCCAACCAGGTAATTAGGGGGTTGGAATTTTCAGTCTCACCCCTGACCTCATGGGAAGAGAGAAGGGCTTTGAGTTCAGTCACCAATGGCCAGTCATCTAATCAATCTCATCTATTTAATGACTTTTCCATAAAACCCCAAAAGATCTGCCTTTATCAGAATGTAATTATGAGTTTTTAAGACTTTTAGATAATATGTTTTCCCATTTCATTTGCTGAAAAGATCGTCCTTTTAAAATTATACTGAAATCTGTTTGTTTCATATTATTTATCTACTGTAATATGTGGAAGTATGTTACGTTTTAAAATAATTTGAAAATGGTGATGGACTAGTCACTAAGTAGCAGTTAGTGGTCATCTTTTACATATTTTCACTTTATTTTTAGAATAATTTTATTCATATGCATTTCAAATATACATTGGGGGGCATATAACAGATACCTTTGTACATAAAACTTGGCACATGGTAATATTTTGCCAGATTTGCTTCAGATCTTTTTTCTTTTTTAAGACATCAAATATTCTTTCTTGCCATGTCATCTACAGAGTTTGCCACAATCTTGACTGGGGCAGGTGATTTCCTGCATGATTTTATTTTAGATTTTTACATGCATGGTTTTGCACTTATTGTATCATTTACTATTTCATATTAATTTACATTTTCAAATGCATCTACATTAATAGATTTAATTTTTAAAATTCATTTTATCTACACTATAGTGTTCCATTATATAAATAAATTATAATTCACATTTCCATTCCTCAACAGACAGAAAATTAGGCTGCTTCCTTTTTATTAAAATAATAATCATTTTTGAAAAATTTTTTTTAAATTTATGTACATTTTCCTTTGAATACATATGGTAGATATCCCTAGGTTATTTATTTAAGCTGAATTGTGGGTTATCAGTATTTTCATAATTTTCAGTATAATTTTTGTATAATTTTAACAATTACCAATTGTTAAAAATTGCCCTCCAAAATGAGTGTACTGATATATATTCTCACCAGAAATGCTCAAGTTTTTTATTGTGTGACAAGAGATATGATGCTATTTACCAAGTCGCATTTCCTTTTCCTCCTAAGCATAAAACTTGACTCCATTTCCTAATCTTCCTTGCAGTAAGGTGTTGCCAATAACCTGAGTTCTGGTGACATGTGAGCATAAGAAATGTGTGGTCCTTTAAAGTTGCTGTGACCAAGAAGTGAGACTTCCCATGGTCTTTTTCCTGTCTTCCAGCTGCACTGAGCGTTCTCTAAGGATTCTGAACAGAGTTGAGCTATAAGATGAGAAGGATTGAGCTTCCTGAATGACCTCATCAGAGGCTGTATGACCAGGAACATATCCCCTGGACTGAGACATGAACCACAAATGAACTTCCATTGTATTAAGCCACTGAGATTATAAATTTCTAATTCAACTGAGATTGCTACACACTACCTTCCACTGATGTGTTATCTAAACATTTCCTTCCATACTCACCTCTTTTTAAGTTATCTGACTTACAATATTTTTATGTGTATTAATTTTTTATAAGATAGTTATACAGATCTTAGCACTGTGCCAAGTTGTATAAATCTGTACTAATCAGGTTAAGCAGTACTTTACATGTTTATTAACATTTGCTTTTCTCCTTCTTAGACATACACATTCATCTCTTGTCCATTTTCTATCAGGCTATTAATTTTTTCCTATTGTTTTTAAGGACTGCTTTCCATATAATGACCACTGCCAGAGTGTACTGGCATCAGAGCACTTTGTTAAGAATTAACTTCATTTATTCCTTTGTTTGCCACATGCAGCTTCTTCCTCTCTGCTCAACCATCTCCCTGTACATGGAGTCCCTTACGATGATTTCCTGATTGCTTTCAATGAGTGTTTGTACATTCCCTAGGAGCACAATCTGACATTTCTCTCTCTCTTCCTCCCCCTCCCTCCCTCTCTCTCCCTCTCTCTTCTGTGTGTGTGTGTGTGTGTGTGTGTGAGAGAGAGAGAGAGAGAGAGAGAGAGACTGTTTGAAAGAGAGAGAGTGTACTAAGGAAGTACACTGAAGAGAAACATATAGGGAAATAAGAAAAAAGGAAAACAGAAAAAAAGAGAAAGAACATGTATAGATTGCTGCTGGCTCAGCTGAAGTCTAGTCTCAACCTAACCCCACTGCGAGCTTTATAATGTGAGCAGCACCACAGGCTTAGCTATACCTTGAGGCGAGAAGGTAGAGCTTTTGCACCCTTACATTACTTGGCCATTAACTACCAGCCATCTTTTCTGGAAGGAGTGTAACTTTTTAAAGCATTGCTGGGTGCATTGGCTCCCAATGGCCAAGGGGAAGTTTTGAAAAGAGATGGCAGCTCTTAACCATGAGTAGCAAATTCTCAAGAGCAGCTGGGAAATAAGTGTACTAGAAGGCAAACAGAATCTTGATCAAGCACCAACAGTATCTACGATAGTATGCTACATTTTTGTGTCACTGTAAGACAATAAGAATCAAGATAGGATGGAGCCAATGTGGTTCCTTTTTTGGCTTTGTTCTAAGTTGACTACTCAGAATTACCAATACTTAAATATATCTTTAAAAGATATATGTTTAAGAAAACATTCAAAGATAAATGTTTATTTAAACACTCTTGCATCTTGCATTTTCATTTTTCTATTTTGCTTTTACTGTATTTGATGCCCTGAATATATCTGGAACTATAGCTATGAAGCAGAAAGGACTCTTAGCAACTCGAGAAGCAGCTGCTCCCTGGCTTCCTGTAAAGTCAAGGTAGGCCACACTGCAGGTCCTAACCTTGGCTCAGGACTTTCCATACTGATCTTTGAATCACCAAAAGAAGCCAGAGTCCTACTTTTTGAGCTATTTCATCATATGTGACCAGATCATTACTCTACAGAAAGAAGAGAGACATTCTGATGTGCAGAGTCCTGGAGCAGACAAAGTGGGATTTCAATGTGTTTCCATTAAATCTAAGTTCTGTGACTTGAAGCATTAGAAGATACCAGCTGGGTGAAGTGCAGGAGATGGTTCTGATTGATATTCTGTCGGCTAGACTTTTTAAAGCTAGACTTCAAAATATAAACTCATCAGATAATTCTTTTGAGAAATAGCCTCTCTTCAAGAGATCACTAAAATATAGCACTCCTTTTTTCCTTTCAGCAAGAAATAACAACTATAACCATTCCCATACCTGACTACAAAGTAAAAGTTTTTGTTTGCAAAAAAAAAAAAAAAAAGGTCATAAGAACAATAAAATGCCAAGTCTATACCTTCACACTCAGACAGAAACAAAAACTATAAAAGTGAGCCATGTATTTGCTCATATTCTTAATCAACCTGTATTATTCATAGCCTCCTGAAATCCCTAAAACATCATGGTAGGTTTCTTTGCACAAGCAATAATTTTAATAGTCTCCACATTCCAAAGACAATGAGGGCCAGAAGCCAATGCATAAGTTCTGTGACATAAAATAATGTTCAGAAATTACTACCGTGCTAATTAATACTAATTAAGTGCCAAAAGCATTTTAATTTGCAGATATTTTTTTTTCTGGGTTACATTTTCTTCACTCCATATTGTGAAACAAAGTTTGAAGGAGTCCACTTTAGCTTCATAATTTACACATTGCAGAAACCTCTCCATTGTTCTTAAATAAAATACACACTATTTACAGAAGAGGAAAATAATAATAAAGACACAAACTATAGATTTTTGTTTAATCAGTTTCACCTTAACTCTTTTGGCTTATCATTTCATATCAAGATTCTAAAATACTAATTTAATGTACTCGAGGCCAGATGAACTTTGAGCTATGACCAGAAATCAAAATTATGAGTTTTCTATTTTAATAAACCCTTACAGGGGCGCCCGGGTGGCTCAGTCAGTTAAGCGTCCAACTTTCGCTCAGGTCATGATCTCACGGTTCGTGGGTTCGAGCCCCGCGTCGGGCTCTGTGCTGACTGCCAGCTCAGAGCCTGGAGCCTGTTTCAGTCTGTGACTCCCTCTCTCTCTGACCCTCCCCTGCTCACGCTGTCTCTCTCTCTCTCTCTCTCTCTCTCCTAGAAATAAATAAAAAACAGACTGAGAATAAAATAAAACCTTACATAGTGTAGGAGAGATTAGTGAGACATGCTTTCTTGAGGACATAAAGCAATAGCATAGCATTTATAAGAACAGAATTTAGATCCCAGCTTCCTAAATTCAAATTCCCACCTCCACCACTGTATGATCTTAGAAAAGTAAGATCTTTGTACTTAGACTCTCTATGCCTCAGTTCTATGGTTTTAAAATGAGATTAATCATAGCATCTAACTTATAAAACTATCAAGAGGATTAATAAAAGTGAAGCACCTAGAGTAGTGCCTAAGAAAATTTATACACAGTAAACGTTCTTTCCTTATTATTATCTTTGTTAGATACATTGCAGGCTCCCATTGGACCATCTACGTTGGTTTTGTGACATTTTCCTTATGACAGAAAGCATCAAATACCACCTCAAGATGAAAAGAGAACAAGTTAGCATAATTGTGTCATTTCCTCATTCCTCTCCCCAGCTCACAGGCCAAGGCATTCTGCCTTCTTTCTGTGATTCTATTAAAACCTGCATTCCTCTGAGGATCACTAATCTGTTCTCCATTTCTATAATTTTGTCATTTCAAGATTGTTATGTAAATAGAATCATAGAATATTAACCCTTTGAGATTAGCTTTTTCATTCAGCATAATTCACTGAGCATCCATCCATGCAGTTGTATCAATGGTTCTTTTTTTTTAAATTTTTAAGATGTTTTTATTTATTTTTGAGAGAGAGATAGAGACAGCACGAGCAGGGGAGGGTCAGAGAGAGAGGGAGACACAGAATCCAAAGCTCCAGGCTCTGAGCTGGCTGTCAGCACAGAGCCCGATGCAGGGCTCGAACCCAAGAAACCATGAGATCATGACCTGAGCCAAAGTCGGACGCTTAACCGACTGAGCCACCCAGGAACCCCCTCAATGGTTCTTTTTTTACTGCTTAGTACCCCATGCTATGTATGCACCACAATTTGCTCAACTTTTCACCAACTGAAGAACATGTATGCTCTTTACACTCTGGACCATTATGAACAAAGCTGCTATGAGTATTTTTATATAGTCTTTATGTCGACATACGTTTTAATTTCTGTGAGATAAATGCCCAAGTGTGTGATGCTAGATCATACAGTAAATACATGCAACAGCCATACTCTTTTCCAGGTTAGCTGTATAATTTTATATTTCTACCAGTGACATATGAGTGATCCCATTTCTCTGCATCTTCTCCAGCATTTGGTGCTATCACTTTTTTATTTTATCGTTTCTAATAGTATACACTAATACCTCATTGTGGTTTCAATGTACATTCTCCAAATGGCTGATGTTACCTTTTCATGTGTTTATTTGCCATCTGCACATTCTCTGGCAAAATGTTCAAGGTTGTTTTTCTTTAAAATTGAGCTTTGATAGTTCTTTATATACCCTCCATACTAGTCCTTTGTCAGATATGTGGTTTGCAAATATTTTCTCCTGGTTTCTAGCTTGTCTCTCAATTCTCTGAAGAGAATTGCAGAATTGCAGAAGGGAAGTTTTAAATATGATTCGATACAATTAATCTATGTCTGATATACATCAGAAAATCCTAGGCTTTAAAAAATGAAAATTGGAAGAAATAGCATCCCATTATAATACCTATTTTACCAAAAACTGCACAAAAACATGTTTCTGGTTAGTTGAGGTCAAGTAAGTTCACATTATCTAAACATAGTTCAAAAAACAGAAATTAAGTTTAGTTTTGCTCATCTATTTTTAATGAAAGTATAGTTAATTCTTCCTGCTTTGTAACAACAGTTGGAATCCTTTGGGAATTTTTAAAAAGAAGCTAGAGATTTGAAGAACACGCAACTTTATCAGATAGCCAACTTCATATACAGCAGCATTGACATGACAGCCAGGATGGAAAGGGAAGCTGTTTTCCATGCATCTCAGACTCAGAACTAGCAGGCAGGAAGGGCAGGCAAATTGGAGGTAAGACTATAAAAGGAGTCACTCTCAGACTTCTTAAAACTCACTGACTTCCTGACGTTTGAGTATCCCCCAATTACATTGGTCAGAAATCCCCAAACTTGATTTGTGCTCAACCATGAAATAAAACTTCCAATATTAATAGTCTTACAGACTTCCATACCACACTTCTACAGTCTGCTAGCTCTTACATTTACCTTTAAACAGAACCCTTTTCTTCTAGGCTGTTACCAAATGAGTGACAGAAGCATAATACCCAGATTCTGGAAGTAAAATATAGTTGGTTACAAACAAATGTTTAAAAATCAAGATCTCTTTTTGAATCCTGCCAGTCACCTGCTCTGTGCATACAGAATATTAACATATCTAAGGTTCTCACTTATAAAATGGGGATAATTGTACTCATATGGTAGTGATTTTTTTAAGTTCATTTATTTATTTTGAGAGAGAGATAAAGTATGAGTGGGGGAGGGGCAGAAAGAGAGAGCAGAGAGGGACAATCCCAAGCAGGCTTCACACCAGTATAGAGCCCAATGCAGGGCTTGAACACAGAAACCGTAAGATCATGACCTAAGCCAAAGTCAGACGCTTACCCAGGTGAGTCAC
This sequence comes from Crocuta crocuta, assembly GCF_008692635.1. Lineage (NCBI taxonomy): Eukaryota > Metazoa > Chordata > Mammalia > Carnivora > Hyaenidae > Crocuta > Crocuta crocuta. The sequence goes on from NW_027551557.1 coordinate 1,842,485, forward strand.
CCAGGCACCCCTCCCCCCAATAGTGATGTCTTGATCCTTAAGTGAGAAAATGCATGCACAGGCCCTGGCATATTTTAAGGACTCATGAAATTATAGTTATTTTATTACAGCAAAGGTACCTATGCTCCATCAACAGGTGATCTGGAGTATATCACCTATTAGCCCCACCTAAGGAATGAGCCAAATGAGGTGCCAAGATAATTTGCCTGCTTTCAAAATTTGAGTGCTCTTCTAAAAACAAGCTAGCCCTATCAGATTTGTAAATTGAACTCTCATCCAAGAACATGGCTTGAAATACTTGCATAAATAGAAAATGGAAGAGAGAAGTTCAATAGTAAATATAATAAACAGAAGGTAAAAAGACCATAATTTTATTTCTAGTTAAATTGAAAATGTGAAATTATCCTCATTTGAGTTGGTCATAATAGCAATTTCCACCCACAGTTTATGCCCAAGATGTTATTTCTATTTCCAAATAAACAGGACAAGAAAATATTCAAGAGTATCACGATGAAAGCTTTCATTCTATTCACAGAACTTATTTGAGGTTAACGGTCTCATACAATGGTCCCCATTAAACCAGTATCTCTGCGAGACAATCAGCCACATTAAATTAGTTTAAGTGTTTAGAAGCATGGGCTACTCTTTTAAGTTGTGTTCTACAAAAGCAGAGCCTAAGACAGGGATTCAGGTGCTCTCAGAAAAAGGGGAAAATGGGAAGCAGAATGGGGCAGAAGAAGGAACTAAGCAAGGATGTGGTCTCAACTAGAGTTGAGCTTTAGCCTGACAGAGACCACTGTAGTATGAACTGCACCAGAGACTTGGGACCTTCTTTAAGCATGGGGCAAGCCTTTGCTTCTCTGTGGCTGTGGTCATTAGACGTGGGCTGTTCTCATCTTATGAGCAAAAGATCACAGTTAGATGAATAATTCTCTGGAGAAGGAGGCAGTCCTAAGTTGATAGCTGTCAATACTCATGACAAGTAGGGGGTGGTTTTTCCTGCCCCTAACGGGGGTGTGGACCAGTGAGGGAAGTAGGTACTCCTATTAGAACCATTAAAAAAAAAAAAAAAAATCCTGTCCCTTATTAAGAGTATATTGGCTTAATAAGAAGGCAAATATTAAAAAGGAGATATAGAATATAATCATGCCAAAAAGAATCTATGCTTATAGTCTTAAATTTTGGGAAGGGGTTATGGACCTCTGAAAGGCTGTGATAAATGTTAGAGACATGTTTCAAGAAAATGCACAAGTGTGTATATACATATTTTCATAGCGTATCAGTGGTTTTTGGATCCCCTCATGATGCTTACTTACAGACTGAATTAGAAATTTCTGCTTTGAACCACCTGATCTTGTACTGGCCTTGATACCAGCACTGGAATGGTGATTAGAGTCCTGAGGAATGAAGAAAGCCAGTGGAGAAGCAAGATACAGACCTGGGTTACCAGGACAATGGAAAGACAACAGCTGAAAGATAGCGGGCCATAGCCCATAATGAGAAGTCCACCAGACTAGTTATCTCAAGAGACACATAGGATAGGAAAATTACTTTAGGAGCAATGAAAAAAAGGCTTTCTAGATCTTATCTCCTATGTGTTTTTACATAGCTGTCCACATTCTGCTCACACATAATGGGGACATTCCCACCCTTCTAGCATAAGCAATAATGACAGTTCTTAACAGCACTGCAAACAGCCACTGCAGTGAGCACAATATGGAATTGCTGTCATATTCATTATACTTGGAGAGGTTTCTTTCATTACCCTAACTCTTCAGTATGTAAAAACAATGAAATCTAACAAAGTCCCCATGACTCATCTTCCTTCCATTATTCCCAACAGATACTGCCAACATTTTAGGAATGGACACCACCCAGAGGCTACTCCAAAATCCAGTTTGTGGGGGGATGTTGAAGGACATAACTGGGGAGTACGTGTTGAGTGGGATATGAAATGGATCACTGTTTTGAGATGTTTAGTGACGATTTCCTGTAGTTGTTCCAGTTAAAAGATTTTAACTTTTATTAGCATATAACATGCATACATAAGATATACATATTATAAATTCAATGAATTTTCTCTAACTCAGCATACCTATGTAACTGCTCCAGGACTGAGAAACATAATTTTACCTGCCATCCTAAAGCCCTGTTTTGTGGTCACAGTTATATCTGATAACCTTTTTGAAGTAGGATACAGCTGATCTAGAATTAATTCCACAGAAGGTATTCTTTTTGTAGCTAATTCATTCTGACTATATTCATTCTGACTCTACCCTATTATCCCTAAAAGCTTTTTTGATAGCTATCCTTCAATTTGAGTGATGTATCTCTCCATAATGCTACCTCATGATAAGAAGTTTCTCACTGTCTCTTCCAATTAATTCTTTGTTATTTTAGCTTCTCAGCATCTGGAACTCTGGCCACTAAAATGTCCTTCATAAGAAACAACAAGGACACATTTCATGCTGACCGCTATTTTAAGGATCAGTTAAGAGGGTAGGAAGCAATATATCTACAAACAGGATGGGAAGTACTGATCACACACTGATATCCACACACTTGGATGGGCAAAGTGCATATCTAGGAAATATTACAGTGACTTAGGCAAGAAAACAAGCTGAGACATTCATTGAATCTTCTCCATTGATTTAGAATCTAAGAGTAGATGTTCTTTCATTGCTGTGAAATGTAATGACAGGCAGGGCTTCAGATAACCATCCTCAAATCCGGATGCTTATCTAAAGCAAACCTGCCTGCCTAGAATCCTTTTGACTTTCAAAAATAGAGCCTGGATTCTTGGGGAGCCCTGTTTCCCAGGCAATTTGGGGCAGTTCCTGTGTTTATTACGGAATACCTTTCAAGAAAAGACATCGTTTCCTCTCCCCTTTCCTCCAGGTTAAACTCAGACCATGAAGACAAATGTAGGGCAAAGTTTAACAAATAAAATTATACAAGCAGTAGCCAAGAAGGGTGTTGCAAAAGTGGAGAAGTAGAAAATCCAGAATTTCATTTGTAATTGTTCTTTTTAAATACAATTCCTTCTACATCTTACACCTATATGACTAGCCATTAAAGCTTTCTTCTCATTTCATTTTTCCTTTTTTTATTTTAATGATTTGGGATACTTCCAATAGCTGCGGGTTAGAAAGTATTTTTATATAGCAGGATTGGCCTCAGCAAATTCGTAAAAAAGAGGAATTTAAGCCCAGAACTTGCTTACTTTCTTTCTCAGAGACAATGGCTGCTCCTGCCAATACCCGCCCCCCTTCATACCCATACATGTCTTCTAATTCATTCCTGTCTTTATTTATTCATTGAAAGATTAACTGAACACTTAATTTATACCATAACCTGAGTGTCTTTATGTCATTTAGTATATTCCCTTAAGGAATTTGGAAATATTTGTTAAATCCACTCTCTCAAGGCAAAGGATCTCAAAAGGGTCACATAGTGTTCCATAAAAAGTGAATCATTATGGTCACAAAATGGTTCTATGACATAAGCTGATCAGAGCCCAGTGCTAGCTGTGAAGGGAGCTGAGTTTTAGGTCCCAGCTTCCCAGAATCCCTTAAACTTAAACCAGTAAGAGGTGGATTCCCAACTCAGTCTATTTACATGGTTAGTCACATTTAAGAGGGAATGTGAACATAAACAAATTGGAACTGGAAACCCGAGTTCAAGTCTCTGACCTCAATCTCTTTTCTCTAACTAATTTTCCACAAGGCACCCACAATGCAATCTACCATCTACCCATCAATATGGACTTTGTCATGAAAATCTAGTCATGACAATCATTACTTAAAAACCTCCCTTCAGAGAATTAAAAGGTCACCACAAAAGACCCTGAATAGCCAAAGTAATATTGAAGAAGAAAACCAAAACGGGAGGCATCACAATCCCACACTTTAGCCTCTACTACAAAGCTGTAATCATCAAGGCAGTATGGTATTGGCACGAAAAAGGACACATAGACCAAAGGAATAGAATAGAGAACTCAGAATTGGACCCACAAATGTATGGCCAACTAATCTTTGACACAGCGGGATAGAGTATCCAATGGAAATAAGACAACCTCTTTAACAGATGGTGCTGGGAGAACTGGACAGCAACATGCAGAAGAATGAAACTAGATCATTTTCTCACACCATACACAAAAATAAACTCAAAATGGATAAAGGACCTGAATGTGAGACAGGAAACCATCAAAATCTTAGAGGAGAAAGCAGGAAACAACCTCCTTGACCTCAACTGCAGCAACTTCTTACTTGACACATCCCCAAAAGGAAGGGAATCAAAAGCAAAAATGAACTATTGGGACCTCATCAAGATAAAAAGCTTCTGCACGGCAAAGGAAACAATCCATAAAAATAATAGGCAACCGACAGAATTGGAAAAGATAGTTGCAAATGACATATCAGATAAAGGGCTAGTACTCAAAATCTATAAGGAACTCACCAAACTCCACACCTGAAAAACAAAATCCTGTGAAGAAATGGGCAGAAGACATGAACAGACACTTCTCTAAAGAGGACATCCAGATGGCCAACAGACACATGAAAGGATGCTCAGCATCCCTCATCATCAGGGAAATACAAGTCAAAACCGCACTGGGATATCACCTCATGCTGGTCAGAGTGGCTAAAATGAACAAATCAGGAGATTATAGATGTTGGTGACAATGGAGAAATGGGCACCCTCCTACACCGTTGATGGGAATGTAAACTGGTGCAGCCCCTNGGGGAAATAGTGGGGGAGAGGGAGAGAGGCAAACCATGAAAGACTTTCGAATACTGAGTACAAACTGAGGACTGTTAGGTGTGGGGGGCGAGGGGGTAGATGGGCATGGAGGAGGGCGATTGCAGGGATGAGCACTAGGTGTTATATGGAAACCAACTTGACAATAAACTATTTGTAAAAAAAAATAAAATAAAAGCATTTAAAAATTTTTTTAAAATCATAAAAATTAAATAAAATAAAAAATTAAAAAATGTTTTGGGTTGGATACTGAGTTGTTTTGGGTTTTTTCCATTCTTTCTGGTTTATTGTGCTAAATAATTAACACCGAAGATTTTACTTCTGATGACTGCTTTAACTACCCTCTTTTAGTGTTGATGCATAGATTTTTACTATCCCTAATTTCTAGGTGTGCTGTAGTTTAACTTCTGATATTATATTTGACCTAAGACTTAATGAGAAAATTTCTTTAACATTTTGTTGGTATGGTTGATCTGTCTTTTGTTAAGAATTTCTAAGCTTATTACATTACAAGCACAGAATGCCACTGAAATTTTGCTGTGAACTAATATAAGGTGCAATTTTCTAAATACTTCATGGGTACATGAAAGAAGATATGTTTGCTTTCCTGATTATATATCTTGATACATTTTATTAATCATTTTATTCATGTATTTTAAATACCTTTACTATTTCACACATTTAGTATGTTTTGCTCTGAATGAAATAGATATATGTCCTGTGCCAGTACTTTTTCCCCCTTATACTGGGGTTTTGCCTTCAGCTTTTGAGGCTGTTGTTTGGTTGAAAAACTTGTGACACAGGTTCATTGTGATTTGTTGCTACTTTCATTTTTAATTGACCATCCTTATCACTTGAATTCAACATTGTAGAGTATTATAATTTCTGATCTTTTTGCCATTTTCTGTGTCTTTTGCCCATGATCTACTTTTTATCTGTGTCATTAAATGCATTTCATTTAAAGAATTTAACAAGATTCCCATTTTTAAAATCTAATTTGAGAGTATCTTTTCTGTTGTTAACGAGTATGTTTATTTTTACATATATTTATCACTAAGATGAATGTGTTTTCTTAGTCCCACCATTGCATTTATGCTCTAATTTCTGTTTTTAATGCTTCCTTTATATTTTTAAATTTCTCAATGATTTGTACATTTCTTGGTTCTGTAGTCTGAATGCCTTCTTTCTGAGAGTTTGGAGCATTCAGGATCTTCAGTTTTCTGCTTCTATTTATTTGCAGATAGTTTCAGAGGACAGAGCAACACAGAGAGGTTTTGTTCTGCCATATGTAAAGTGCGGTGGGCACTGATTTAAAGTGCTGATATCTGCTCACATAACTCTCTTTATTTCCTTTTCTCCCCCAAATTTGTTGGGATATAATTGACAAATAAAAACTGCATATATTTATGGTGTACAACTTGATGTTTTCATATACATGTACATTGTGAAATAGCCACAATCAAGCTACTTAACATGCCCTTCACCTTACAGGTTAATACTATGTGTTTTCTATTTTTTTGTGTGTTTTGGTGGGAATATCTTTGCAAATTTCAAGCCAGCAATATAGTACTGCAATGCAATAAAATATAGTCACATTGCTCTGTATTCCATCTCCCAAACTTATTCACCTTACATAATGAAACTTTGTACTCTTTAGTCAACATTTCCATATCCTCTCTTATAAACTACTGCAGGGTCTTTATACTGAGTGCTATGATGGTTGGGGTTTCTTTGGAGACAACAGAATGTCACCAAAAGCACTATCACTTAATACCTGTTTTTACTGGTTTTGCATATTCATCTGTGAGAGCTTCTAATTAATGGAGTAGAGCTAAAATAAGTTTGAAAATCAATGACATAGGTAACTTAAAGCTGCCATTTTCTGTTCAAAAGTGGACATATAAAATACCACTTTAAAAGTAAGCGTAACTGTTCCTTCCATTTCTAATATGAGCAATCACATTCTGATCCCTAGCCCTATTTCCAGGAACTAATAAGATCAGTCCCTCCTGATTTCTAAAGTTCAACAATTTCAATTCCCTCTGAATGACTCAAATTATATTTGCCATGTGTGGTCCACTCCAGGTCAGCTACTTAAGAGGAAGAAGAGAAAAGCATCAACTACTCTAAATTGAGTCTATCTTTTGCCCAGGTACTTTCTGTTCTTCACACAAGTTAGAAGATTCTGGGCGATCATTCTTTTCTCAAGAAAAACTGCCATATTTTCTCTTCTAATTAAATTAGCACAAATATAAACCTCAGTACTTATCCATTCATTCAAACTTATTGAATACCTACCACGTTCCAGACACAGAAAAATAGAAATAAACAGGGAACAAAAGGAAGGTGGCCTCTGTCATAAAAAAGACTGTTTGCTAATCTTCTAGTGGGAGAAGACTAGAACAAAAAAGTGATTTTGAGAACAAAAAAATGACCTTTAGATTTAGAGACAATTAGTTCATTGTTGGGATTTTGTGAGTTTTTATATCCCTAACACCTAGCCCAGTATCCAGCTCATGATATGCACCAAATAAATGTATACTGAAGGAAGACAGGCTGGGAGAGATGAGGGAAGGAAGCTTTGAACTAAAATTCACGAATTATTTCCTTAAAAGTGAGGTAAGATTTCATGACAATTTAAGGAATCCTTGTAACAAGGACAACCAACAACAACAGTGGTGAAAAACACATTGAAGGGAAGGTCCAAGCAGAGACATGTCAGATCCATGACAAAACTAGAAAAGAGTCAGATGGGAGAGGTACTTGAACACCAACACAGGATTATGTGGTAGACACTCAAAATCTGCTGAGCATGTACACGGAGTGATTGAGCCCTGGTATAGGGAAATTATGCTGGTAGCACTTCCTAATCAGACATTGAAGTTCCCAGAATCACCAGAGGAACCTCATAGCCACATTATGAGCTCTATTCGGCAGCTCAAAAATGGAGTCAGTGCTGCATCTAACCCTGCCTTCCACAGAAGGTCCATATGAAGAATCACTCATGGAAAAAAGTACCATCCACATTGATTTAAATCTCTGTAAATGGCAAGATTGATAATAATAAATATTGACTTTAAAAGGGGGACAAGGGGCACCTGGGTGGCTCAGATGGTTAAGCTTCCTACTTTGGCTCAGGTCATGATCTCGTGGTTGGTGAGTTCCAGCCCTGCATTGGGCTCTGTGCTGACAGCTCAGAGCCTGGAGCCTGCTTCAGATTCTGTGTCTCCCTCTCTCTCTGCCCCTGCTCCACTCATACTCTGTCTCTCTCAAAAATAAANGTGGTTGGTGAGTTCCAGCCCTGCATTGGGCTCTGTGCTGACAGCTCAGAGCCTGGAGCCTGCTTCAGATTCTGTGTCTCCCTCTCTCTCTGCCCCTGCTCCACTTGTTCTCTCTCTCAAAAAAAAAAAAAAAGTAACAGTAAAAAATTTTTAATTATATTTCCAGTGCTATCCTTTGAAAATCCACTTCCACTCTTTCTCTCTAATGCCCTCCCCTCACCTCCCCAACCCTCTAGCAGGTGAAGTTGCCTGGATTTCTGTATCATTTCCCCATCCTATTCCTTTACAATGTACCTAATTACACATTTCTTCCTCCTCTGGTCTTTGAACTCCTCAAGAGCAGCAACCTTCACATTTTATTTTTGCTTCAGTAGTGGCTCATGAAGTTTGTAGTAGGTGGTAAAGATAAAAATTACAGACTGCCCTTCATGTAGACATCTCATACCCCTACCCAGTTTCCTTAGAGCATAAGCCTCACCAATAGCAGCCTCTGCTCTGCTTTGCCTAATGGTTTGTTACTGGAATTTTTGGCCAGCAAAATCACAGTCCCTGTCTCTTCACACCAGGGCATGATGTGGTCAACTCTGTGAATATCTTAGGACTGCTGTGACAAATTATCACAACTTGGTGGTTTAAAAGTCAATAGGAAATTATTCAGTCACAATTCTGGAGGCTAAAAATTTGCAATCAAGGTGTGGGCAGAGCTGTATTCCCTCAGGAGGGAGGATTCTGTTTCTTGCCTCTTCCAGCATCTGGTGGCTACAAAGACTCTTTTTCAAAATAAGGTGACATGCACACATTCCCCATTTTTGACAAGGACCTATCTTTTGTGGAGGGAGGGAACTATTTAACCCACTACAATGTCCATGTCAAGGTTCTGAACCATTTTTCACCACTCATTTCAACAGTAAGGAGGACCTGCTGAGTCTAAATTCATCTCACCCACTTTAGTTACACCTAATCTCCAGACCCCTACATGTGAGAACGTTGATTATCATTTGTTTGCCAGTAAGTCCAGAACGCTTTCTGAGAAAACATATATATATATATATATATGTATGTATGTAAATGTTTATTTTTGAGAGAGACAGAGTGTGATCAGGGGAACGTCAGAGGGAGAGGAGGGCTCAAACTCATGAACCTTGAGACCATGACCTGAGCCAGTCAGATGCTTAACCAACTGAGCCACCCAGGCACCCCTAAACATATATTTATGAGAAAAGTTTTCTCCACTTCAGTTTCTCTCTTTGAAAGTTAGGCATTTACTGAGAAAAAAATAATGGTTACTTTTGAAACATTTCTGGTACTGCATACATACATTCAGATACATTCAAGTTCCCTCTTTTGTCTATGCTTCTCTTTGTAGACTTCCTTGGTTTTAATTATACACTGGCCATGTGAATCTGCAAGTTAGATTTAGGACTAGTGTCAGAGCTAGGATTAGGGCCAGGACTATGATTAGGGGCTAGGGGTATGTTGGGAACCAGGGTTAGGACTGTTGTTAGGGTAAGGAAACTAGGATTCATATTAGAGCTAGTGTTACATTAAAGGGAGGTTAGGATTCAGTTTAGAGGAGGTAAGTGTAAGGTTTGGGTTAAATATGAGGTTAGACCTAGTATAGGGTGAAGATTAGAGAACTTTAAGTCAAGCTCAGGTTAGTTCAGGATGAACATTAAGATGATCCTGGGTACAGGTTTGATTAGAGCATGATCCTGACCAAATCACATTTCCAAAACAAAGTTTCTCTTCTGTGAAATCATGATAAAACTTACCTGATCGTAATGTGGAAAAGTTTACTACTGCATAGTAAAAGTTCTTAGCAAACTCCAAAACACGATGAAAAATGAAAAAATTTCTTTCAGCATTACTGTATACAAAAGTCAAAACTATTTTTCCGGAATAAAACTATGTTTGACACTGCTCGGTTATTGTGATATTCTTTTTTATGAATATTCAACTTACAGTTAACCTAACTTATTCCAAAATCAGCATTACTCAAACTTCATACACTGTATATCACATTATGCTAGTTGTTTTAGGGCTTATATGAGTAAATTAATTTTTATTGCATGGTCACTTTCTTCAAAGAATCTTCTTTCTCTAATTGGTGAGACATATCCATCTGAAAACAATATGTATGTGTGAATAATGTGTTTGAGATTATCAGTGGTGAAAAGTTTTGCACAGAAACCCATAAATGACCATTAGTGTAATCATAGCAGGCTTCACAGAAGACTGAGTTTTATTTGGGTCTAAAGTTGGCAAGTATTTAGAAAAGCAATGGAAGATGACATTTTGTTGCAAGAAAAGAAGAGTGTGGGATGTTAGGCAGAAATGACCATTTTGTGTCCAGGAGGTGTCGAACGAACATAGACTATAACAATAGTGTGTGTGGTGTGTGTTAGAGGGTAGTAGAAACAAAGTTTGCATTATTGTAGTAGAAGCAAACAATAAGGTTTTTTTTTTTTTTTAATTTATTTATTGTTGTGAGGCAGAGAGAGACAGAGTGACAGGGGCAGAGAGAAGGAAACACAGAATCTGAAACAGGTTCAAGGCTCTGAGGTGTCAGCAAAGAAACTGATGTGGGGCTCAAACCCACTAACCACAAGATCATGACCTGAGCTGAAGTCAGATGCTTAACCAACGGAGCCACCAGGTACCCCATGGGTCTTTGAAAACCAGACCAAGAATACTGAACAAGGTGTTGCACAAAATATGAAGTAACAGGTAATTTCTCAGTAGAAGATTAACATGTGCAAAGGCAGTAATTTAAATACCATTATTGTAGTCTGAGAACTCAGTAAAAGATTTGCAGCCTGGGAAACTGAGAAGGGACATGCAGCAGAATGTTGAGAGTCAAGGGTTGAAGTTATCTGTCTGAGCTGGTTGATGATGATTTTAAATGGAAAGAGGAATGGCTACAGGGACATTTGGAAGAAAAAATTATAAAACCCACTCACTAACTGAATGGGAAAGATGATGGTACAGAAGACTCAAAGATTGCCTTTTGGTTCAGATTGGGTAAGGGGGAGGAGAAGCATGGCAAGACAGAGGAGATATTTTGGATTTATCAGATACACTCACCTGGATGAATCAGTTTTTAACTTCCAAAAATACAATAAATTAATTCTAGAATGCAAACTATAAAAACACAAAACAAAACAAAAAACCCAAATCCAGATCTTCTTGATGTTTCAGAAAACTCTCCAAAACCATGGGTACATACATATCTTTTTGCTTATAGTCTATATTCAGATTACACAATCTTTTGGAGGAAGGACTGTTTTTCAATTATCATATATATTCCTCTTTACCTTGCATATGTGATGTGGAGTAACACTATGTTTACATGTATATATTCACATGTAGCTGTAATTGTCATACAGTCTTACACCTACTTCTTAGTATTAATCCCTGGTTGAATGCATGTGTGTCTGCATGCACGTATCACCAAGAGATAAACAGTACACCCCTCAGATGAAGAGAAGACTATATTTCCTTTGTGTATTTAAATGAATAGCAGTTACAGGAAGTGGCCTTTTCTTTGAGTCCAAATTAAAATGGCATTTCTCATCAGGCTACAACTTAAGAACCGCATTCTATCCTGGATTTTGAGATTGTGGTATGGCCAATGTGAGTATAAACCACCTCCCCGCATTCTTCAGATTCTCAATTCAAGGAAAAAGCATGAGGCTGGAACAATATTGTGCAGTCAACACCCTCCCAAACCCTGGGGAAGATGAAAGGGTCCACAGCTCCTTTCCATTCTTTGTGACAGTTAAGCCCTGTTTTGCTTTTCTTTAATATGGATTTATCCTAGGGCCTGTTCTTTTTCAATGTGATCCACTTGGCCGCACCCATTTGGAAGAGCCTATTACTACGGTCAGGGTTGGTTTGGCTTGCAGCAAGCTCATTGCTACATTCTTTTTTTAGGGACTGCCAAATGTGGGACAGTGGGTGTGTCTTGTTGACATCCTGTGGTTCATCAGATATGTAGGAGCACTCTTCAGTGCAACCTCTGTAGATGCCTGCAGCTGTGCTGGGAGGCACAAGTCAGCATGTCCAAGGGCAAGCCCAAGCTCTGATTCGCATTTAACCAAAATACTTGTGGGGAATGGGAGCACTGGCCTTGCTTTATGAAATACAAGGGGCCCTCCCCTTACCGAGATTAGTGATTTGTGGTTGCAAATATTTGCCTATTTCTCCAAACCATAATTGATCCCAAAGAGATGGCTATGTCACTTAGACATTTGGATATAAGAACCACACACAAAATGGATTTCCTGGATCAGTTGGGATTTTCAAAGTCCATGTCCCATTTTTTGATTTGTCACATGCAGACCACAGAGCCACTGTCAAGGATAAGTTAGGAATACAGGGAACATTAGTACATAGTTAAAATGCCTATCCCATGGCAGAGAAGGCCCAAAAGACATAATTTTGGACTAGAGGAGGCAAATATCACCAGAAATTTGTTCCTCAAATATATCATTTAATATCCCTATTCTCTGTTATGGGTTTAGATTAACAATTTCATCTTATTAAGTAAAAATGCTCCCTCAGGTGGTTAGAACTCATCCATATTAATATAAAATACTTCATTGAGGTTTTCTAGTTCTCTCTCTCTGAACATTTGGAACTCCTGGAAGATGGGGGGGTAGGGAGAAGATTTGTTTCATTTCCTAAACCCCTTGCAGGAAGTGTTATCATTAACTTGAAAGAATAAAAATATAATCAAAGTTTATGTATGTTCAGGCTCCACTGAATATGTTTCATGTGAAAAATGGACTTTTAGAGGGTTAAATTAAATACGGTAAAAGTTTAAAAGTTGGTGAATCTTGGTACAAGACTGGTACACTTTACCACTTCTGTAGCCTTTTTGTAGGTTTATAATTTTTCAAAATAAATACTTGGAAAAATATTTTAAATAATGATCTCTCATACCTGAAGAATCAGGTTGAAATGACTGATATAGTCAACTGATGACTGATACCACTCATGTTCAGATTTTTCCTAGGGTAATAAGAACAGGACTAGTATTTATAGAAGGGAAGAAGGCAATGTTAGAGATTCATAAGGTAAACTAAGAAATAAGGAGGTGGGTGATAGGAGACTGAAAATGAAAATTAGATAGAGGAAAAGAAAATATTTATATTGGATATCAATTTTGCCAAATTCTTGTCAGGGTTTTTAGAAAACAAACAAGCAATTTAACTGATCAAATATTATCAGAATAAAGGAAAGTTCCCAAATTCAATTTCACTATGGTCTGTTAGAAACCTTCCAATAGATACAGCCATAGTCAGCCTTTTGGAAGCCAGTGAGCTTGTGGGACAGATTAAGAGTAAACGTTCTCCCCCACCATGAAGTATCTGACCACTTTCACAACAGAAGTTCCAGTCCAGCCCACTTCTTAAACTGCCTCCTTTGAGTCTTCCCTGTTTATACCTCATGACTGTTTCCTTTCAAAGAAAGCCTTGCTCAACCCCTTTACATCCTGCCATGGGCTCTGCAACCAGTTAGTAAATAAATATATGTCTCAGTTTAGCTGTTCCTGTCTAAAATAAAGGAAGGCAATATATAACTTTCAGGGTTTTTCCTTTCGTGATATCTTCCTTTTTATTCAATAAAATAACTAGAGGAAATACTGATTCCTCTAAAGAAGAGGCAGATTATGGGACAGGAAACATCCTTAAATTACTCTGTCCTATTTTTCTCATTTGAAAAGATGAGAAGATGGAAGATGAAAATATCTCTCATTATTGTTTCTTTTCCCCTGATATTTACCCATATATTTGAGAACACATTTTCTGAGAACTATGATGTGAAAACATTCTTGACATATAAGTTATTCACCTGTGCTATTCAAAATGTGGAAAATCAGAAGGAAAAAAATACATTAATTTGGAGGAGATTTCAGCCTTAGGGAAAGAATTTCAAGAGGAAATCAAGTCTCTTTGGAAACTTAATGAAGTCATGGACTGAAAATGTCTTTCAGTAAATGTAAGGTATTAAAAATGCAAGAAAATATGTCTAAAAATATACATTACTCTCTCCTTCCACAAAATCATCTCAGTCATGCTAAGTAGTATCTTTCTGTTCCACACTTGGGACATTTCTTATCACATAGGTCCAGTCCCCAAGGTCATGCCCTGTAGTCATTCTTCTCTGCCTCTAAAGTAATTTGCAGAACTGGGTGTAGCCTAGTGTATGCTTGTTCTTCATTATTCTCTATCCTGAAAGGTCAAAGCATAATATGGAACGTCTTGAACTTAAAAGAGACACTCAGCCTAGATAACCAACTGTGCTCAAATTAAAACATCCAAAAATAACATTTATTCTCCCAACAGCAAAGGCTGATGGTAAATCTGAGGGAGGAGGAATACTTCCTAACCAGATTCAAATTGTACCAAGTCATTCGCTCCAATTTCACAAGTTTCAAGAAGATTCCTTCAGAACTAAAAGAAATTAATTTTGCTCTACAGTGTCAGCATCTGTAAAGAGATAAGTCTTCCAAACCCAATAGTAAATCTTCAAAGGATTTCCTACTATTTGACTAACCAGACTAGAAAGTTGGAGAGCTGAGTTTGGTTCACTGGAAAGTCATCATAAATCTGTATCACCAGTTTTTACCACATTTTACCACTGATTAGCAAAAATTTCCTCAGTTCCTGTGACAGTGAAATAAAACATGGGCACACAGAACAATCAGAGAAATGAGAAAGCATCATTAGTATTTTGGCCAAGATGAGGAAACTGGTCCATAGTTTACAAAGGCCAGCAATGCACATGGCTAATCATAATTCTTCAATACTACAGCCTAAGAACTTTCACTTACAAGAATGAATAAAGGTCCTTCTGAAGTGGGATCTACGTCTATGAATTTACTTATGCCAAAAAACATAACAAGTTAAAAGTCTGGTAGCATTACCAGCACTTCCCAATAAAAAACATGATTTTGGGCTTTCCTGGCACAATTACAGGAGTTATCTTGCATTTTTATCACCCAATAGATCAAAATTGATGGATCTTAACATTGGTTTTAAGTGTATCTTACTTTCCTTCTTTGAACAAAACCTGTTGCTCTAAATACAGAGGAAGATACCCTCATCCATGTAATAAACCTCCAAATGTAAACAGGAGCAGATAAACAAAATCTGTAAATAACAGACCATAATATGCAGTTTCAATTACAGGGCCCGCTATTTCCATCTTGAGCACAACTCACAATAATATGAGCCCATCAAGATAAGGCATCACATCTCATTCATCTTGCATATCCAGCTAGCCGTTTGCTCAATACTAAGCAGAACATCTGTAACTGCTGACTGTTCAGTTCTATGAAAATGAGTCTATCATATATGGTCCATCATAGCAAAGAGCCAAACACAAGGGGGTTCCTTAAATATGTGTGATATAAATAGATTATTGGGCAAATGAATGAATTAATGGTTTGACCTAGCTAATTAGTAAACAAAAGCAAAAATGTTTCAGGCAGAAATAATGTCATAGAGGCTGTGGTTAGCAGGTTGAATCTCAAGCATTATAGGTAGGCTGACTGTTGGTTGTAGGAAACCATTAAATATTCTCGAAGGAAAAGTGAGTTGGTGGAACTGGTACTTGAGAAATACTCTGGTGGTTTTTAATATGATGTACTGGAGCAAGGAGAGAATCAAGAAAGAAGGCAAATATATCCATAAGCTTTAGACAAATGAAGTAGGTGGAGAACATCACCTTCTAAGTATTTCTCATTTTCCTACCTCTCACTCTCCTTGTGATCCACTGTAAGACTATTTAAATATCTTCTTGGTTTAGGCTCTTTCTCCTTAGGTTCCTTCTCCTTTGGTCTACTCCATACTATTCCACTGGATTTTTCTTCTTAACTTTCAATTACTTTTCTCCCACTCAGCTAATCAGAAACCTTCAACTATCCTTCACATTCTACTACAACTTGTTAAAACCTAGAATCTGGTATTGAAGGCTCTGAATATGGTGCAGTGAAAAAAGTACTACATTTCTGTCAGGGAAAAAAGTTCAATTTCATCAGAATCAAGCCCTTTTTATCTAGTTTTCTCAACCAAATGTCAAACTAGACAGTTCCTAAGGACTTTTTAAATTTAGAATTCTATTTTTGTTTGATATGATCTTTAAGTATACTCTTTATGCACCCTGAACCAGTGCTTCTCAAACTTCAGTGTAAATATGACTCACCAGGAAATCTTATTAAAATACAGATTTTAAGTCTATAGGACTGTAGTTACTCTGACTTTGCTAGTCTGTGGACCACACTTTGAGGAGCAATGTCCTACATTTATGACTGTTATAGAACTTCATGTTGGCAAAACAACATCTATTGTTTCCTTCCAAATTTTGCTGATTCTATTGGTCAACTTGCAATGTCCTCCAATTCATATTCATCTGTCAAAAATTGTCTTATCTTTCAAATCTTTTTCATTACAGCTAAAATACTGTCATCTCAATAAAGCTCTTCTTATTCTAACTCCTTACCCGCAGAAGACATTTTGTTTTCTCTGATGTTTCCCAAGTTCTTTGTGTATCTCTCATAGCATCATGAAAACCCTGTGTCATCATTATTTGTGCATGTGTGTTGTCTTTCCCTTCCAGGTTGTAAGCTTCCTGACAATACAAATGATAGCTGCCACTTTTGACTAAGGAGTAGGAAGAGCATTCTGAAGTGGGATTGGGGTGGGGGTAGGGACATGGTCAATCTAGTGTCATGGAAATTCAAACCTAGTACATCTGACCCCAAACACATTTCTTTCTACCTGGAAGGTACTGCAATATCCACCAGAATACAACACCTGACACATTGCTGGACTTATGTCATTGTTACAATGGAGACAGAATAGAAGTGGCAGTCCTGTTTTTTTGCATGTTTAACTTTCACATGTTGCAAAAAGCCTCATAAAGAAGTTCTCCCTACCTCTGGAACTTGACAGGTTGGGAGACTGATCTGGGGATCTAGTCCATTTCCATTTGGAGAATAAGCTGCTGTATTTTACCTACAGAGCTTTGTAATTAATGTAGTCACCCTTATTGGCCCAGGGCACTTTTTAAAGACATTTTTATTTCTTTTTTTTAATTTTTAATGTTTTATTTATTTCTGAGAGAGAAAGAGAGAGGTAGAGAGAGAGAGAGAGACAGCATGGGCAGGGGAGGGTCAGAGAGAGAGGGAGACACAGAATCTGAAACAGGCTCCAGGATCTGAGCTAGCTGTCAGCACAGAGCCCGATGCGGGGCTCAAACCCATGAACCGCAAGATCATGATCTGAGCTGAAGCCAGACGCTTAACCGACAGCCACCCAGGTGCCCCAAGACATTTTTATTTCTTGAGGCACAAGTGTAGGAAGGCAATACATTCAGGTGCCCTTTTATATTACTGGGTCTTTAGATTTGGCATATTATATAAAGGCAAGAGGCCATTTGATGTATTTCTCAAGCTAATGCCAGTTACATCTAAAACACTAAAGCATTAGTCAGGGCAACATGATGTTTTACAAATCATGAAAAAAATGCATTGCATTTGTAACTTGTCTTTACTACATGATCTATTTATTTTGTAATATATTTTATTGCTCGAGATGTATAGGGTCATTTCTCTGAGTGGTTTATGCAACAACACACATCAGTGTGTCTGCCTTCAATCATCAAAGGGCAAAACTTCAGGTCAGACATCAGTCATTTGTTAAGCTCATCTGGATTAATGAAGGTCTAAGAGCTTGCATTCAGAATACACAAAGAGCAGTGTAAGGTATCTCTATAAGAAATGTCAACTTACTTTTGAACTTGTAATGCCCAGATTTATGTCTGCCATGTACTTAAATCAAAATGTTATTGACTATTGTGACACCAAAGATTTGTTTCCACTTGCAGCTGCTGTTCCAACTACAGCCCTGTTTGTTTTCACAGAATAATCAAGCAATAAACTTCTTCATAAATCTTACTCATTAATTTCTGATTTGAGTATTAGGGGAGAGTTTCTTTGGGTAACCCTTAAGTGGAAATGAATCTTGACGTTTTTCTTGGTTCCATCCTGAGCACCTGGCCGTAGAAAAGGAAAGCTGTCAAAAGCCTATAGAAGGACTCCACAATGAAATAAAATCTCTGTACTGAAAAGCTATTTGTAATTTTTCCCAAAGCATAAAGCTTCGAATATTTAATACTCACAATCACCTTGTAGTCATCAGAGTAGCAGACACTATGCCTAATCAACATGTATACAAACTGATCCCCTGTGATCTACCCAAGTTCAAAAGAGTCGAAACAAAACAAAGGTAATTCAGATTTCCCTTATGATAGACTGGTGCACGCTTCATAGTGTGATTTTTTTAAGGCAATTATAGGCCAGTAAGAAGTCAATGACATGATAACGATCCAGAATGAGCTTAAAAATTCTTAAAAGTATTAAATGCCTGTGAAGGGAACGTTTTCTTAGCTAATGAGGTAATTGTGGAAATGAGTTAGTGAATAAGCATTTACTGCATCCTAAGTGTAGACAAAGAGAAGAAACAATCAGCATCAGCAAGTCCTCCAATGAGTACCTAATAACAGTTCTCTTCAGCTTTATTCGATGTTTCAGAAGCTTCTAATAAGGAACTTGAGATGACAAAGTACACAAAATTGTTAGATAATGAAAATATACTCAGATCATGTTACTCTTCAAGTAAATCATGTAAATGTTTCCTCAAATGATGACTGAATAGGTACCTTAAAAAGCAAAGTAATGTATAAGAAGTGGTACATCTGAGCACACAGAAACACAAACTTGTAGATTTGGTTCTTGGAAACATTTAAACTCTAGGCATAAAATTTCTGATCTGTAAAATAGGGCTGGTAGGAGTTTTAAACAAATCATTGAACATAGAACTCTTGTGTTTTGCCCAACAGACAGTCAATCCTCAATGCATTTTAACCAAGTAGTCTTCCTTGCACCTCTGACTTTCTTGTATGTGTTTCTGGTACTAATATAAGTCGCTGCTATCTATCCTATGATACGGTACTAAGAGAGGAGAACCAGATTTCAGTGAGTACTTTCCCTCCTGCTTTGTCAGAGAACTATCAGGTAGGCAGAATTAAAGATCAAACAAAAGCCTGGTTGTATGGCGTTCCTCCAGAAGAAATCAAAAGCAGAGTCTGAGGGTAATTGGTAAAGTAAATGAAACCATGAATTGTGCCCAAGGAAGGGAAGATATCTGCCATAACTATTCATCATAAATAGTAGTGACCTACAGAATTCTTTTTAAATTTTACCTCCAGAATCAAGTAGAAAGAAGAGAGAAAGAAACGGAGAAGAACGAGGAAAGGAATAAGGGGAAGGGGAGAGAAAAGAAATAAAGTAAATTTGGAAAATTGAATAGTATTTCATGGACTTTCAGGACAAGAGCAATGACTTTTCCAAGAGAAGTTCAGGCAAAGAGAAATCAAAAGCAAAACAAAGTACAAACAATGGTTTTGAAAGAAAAATGTATTTATATTAGTCTTTCAAACTCTGTTTTGTTATTTCTTTTCCACAGACTCCAATAAAGTAAGTGACAACAGAGGAAGACAAAGAACACTCTACGGCTGACTATTTTTTCCTGTGATGTGGTCAAGGCTTTTGGCCACAAGTAGACACTGTGTTTTACTGGAGAAATTAACAAGAGTGCTGGCAGGTGAGGTTCATTTCACTTTAAGGAAGGATGGAAAAAAGTTTGAGCTCCTTGCTCATGATATGGAATTTCATTCTTGAATAACTGGTTTGGGTATTTTGCTGTGGGCTTTTTGGATGATGTGTGCAAAGTTTGCTCTTCCTTTAGAGACTTGACTCCAGAATGTTTCTGAAAGTGCCTTGTGCCATCAGAGTAGAAAATGAATGGAAATTAGAGCTAGATCCATGAACAATTCATCTTACAGACCAGGAGATTTTGATTATTTGAGATGAGCAAAGAGTGCTGTTATTAAAGAGATTTGACAGACCTCTTCCTAAAGTCCTTTTGCTTAGGCTTTCATGGGAGGGATGATGCAGGCAGGTAATTAGGTTTTTTCAGCCAAGACATGGACACTATAATAGAGTATTTTCTAGGGTTTGAAAAATAAATAATTCCTCTATGCTCTATAAATCAAGGTACTTCTATAGGGATAATGATGACAATGATAGTGATGATGCTGAAATAGCATTTACTGACTGCTTTTTTGAGCCAAGTACTATTTTCAGAGCTTTGTATGCAATATCTCACTTAACAGTCATAAAAACCCAAAGACATGTTATTAACTTCATTGGACATATGAAGAAATTGAGCAGGAAATGGTGATGTAATACATGGTGCAGGTAAGGCAGAAGTACTAACAGAAGGGTACATAAACACCAAAAATGGTATATCATGCAATACTTCACAGCTTAACCCTCAAGGGTGTTTTAGTGTGGAATGAGTATTTCAAATGTGTCAACAACTGAAATTGTGGCTATAAATGATCCTGAACAGCCTGCACAAAGACATAGCACCGATAAAGACAGTGGCCTCTTTGCTGGCTGCCAAGCAATCACTATAATGACAACAAAAATGTTAAAGCAAGATTTGCTGTTACTAGGCTGTCTGCAATTTTCCCTATCCCCTCTCTCTTAGAATCCCTTTATTTTCATTTTCTCATTGATGACCAGCTATCAACTTCTTTCCCTTATGACCACATTTACATGTACTCAATTAAAATTTTCTGAGTTATTTTTTGGCATGAGTCCTAGAGAGGTTAAGTGTCTTGCAGAAGGTCTAATATGCCTAATAAGTGCAGAAACATGTATTTGAACCCAGGCTTTCTTATTTGTATGAATCTCCTCCAGAAAAGATATGAAGTTTATTGCCTACAACTAGAATATAAAAGGAGTTCCAGAGAGAAAAACGGTGGCAAGCACTGACTCCAAAACAGCAAAATTATTTTCTCTCTCTCTTACACACACACACCACACACACTTTCCTCACATATAATAAATTAGGGTTCATGTGAACCTCCTTTTGTGATTCTTATCCCATTTCAAGGATTCCTTTGATACTCATTTCAGCAAGATTCTGCACAGGAAAACAGTGTTATATTAAAGGGGTTGTTCTTACAGTATCAGAGGACTGCAGTGATTCCTATAGTGTGGGGGGGGGGTCCCAGGGAGAGGAGAAAGAGCAACTATGGCTGAGGCTGAAACACTAGGTCATGTCTAACAGAGAAGCATCACCAGAAGCCTCGGTAGTCAGAAAAGCACTGTTCATTTTGTCTACTCTTTCCTGAAGTTTCACCACATCCTCCTCCCATCATCTCCAAAGGCCTTTATCTCCACCATGAAGGCCCTCTGGCCTCTAGTGAAGTCTTATCATGACTGAACTGGACGCACACTACACCTCACCCCCCTCTAGCTTCAGAGCTCCAAGTGAAACACCAGTATCTCATACCACAGCCACATTCTCTTCTGGGCCTGACATATGGCATGTGCTTGATAAATATTTATAGATAATAGAAATCTGAGGCCTATGCCCAGTGGTCTTCTCGCTAATTTAGTAACTCTTCCCATATTTCCTTAAGCATAAACAAAGACAAGTCAGCAGGAACCAACCAGAAGTATGTGACCAAATCTGTTTGATGGCAGAAGTTGATCTTTCCAAATGGAAAATAGTCTTGAATTTCTGCTAGTTATCTTTTCCATTCTCCATATGTGCCAATTATTTTTTCCATTTACATACATATTCTTGGTGACCTCTAAGTGAATGTCAGAAAACATTCCACAGAGGAAAGAATTGCCAAGATACGTTCAGGTGCTGCAGGACTAAGAAGGAGCATTGTATGAAGGCAGAGAAATTAGCACAGGACCTGCCTTGATCTTTATTCATAAGACTCATAATATAGAGATTAAAAATCCTACCCAGATAATGGTTAATGTCTGGGTCAAGTTAGAATAACATTTTACACGGATCCTAGACTTTTGCAATTAAACATGCTTTAGAAAAACCTAGTCCAACTCCTTATATCATTCATCCCCAAGGCTGTATTTCAAAGTAACACCCCTTTTAAATGTAATTTGATAAAATGGTCTAACTAAAGATCTTCTAAAAAGTGTGATGCAGGCTTTCTATTATTTAAAACTTAGAGTGAATAAGCTAATCCAATGAAATAATGGCAGAGCCAGAAACAGAATTCACAACTCTAGATGGCTCTTCTTGGACTCCATTATCATATTTCGGTCTCCTGAATATAGCCCTGATGTTTGATCAGCCCATGTTGGGGGACCCCTATCTGAGAGAGAGTCCTTTTAGTTCTCAATTCTGTACAAAAACTTATTGGACTCTTCTGAACTGAGATGTCTCTTTGCTCTGAGAAACCTAGATCATCCTCACCCAGTAAATCCTTGGTAGTTTATATGAGCATTTCCTTTAAAGTATAAAACATACTTACTATCATCTTCAAGATTAACACAAATAATTACAAATTTACTTGTTGGTAAACTGCATCCTGAATTACTGCATTAAGGTCATTAGAATTTTATTGCAACTTGAATAGAAAAATCCCTGAGGTCTAAGATACTGAGATTTCAAGGAAAACAATGTTTTTTTTAACAGTCTGTTTTTTTTTAAAAATGTAAATTTAATTACAAATGCTATTATAAATATTAGTTCAATTAAAATAAATATTCCTTTTCTTTAGAAAGATAACTAACTGGAATTTTACTAAGAAACACAAAGCCCAGCCTAGACTGTGCTAAATTTGCTGCAATTATTAGTCTGCCCATTTACCTCTTAATCAGAGGCTTGTAGGTGTGAGACAAAGACCATCAAGAGCCTTTACTACACTCCTAGATGTAAAATCCCAATCTGACTCTCTAAGAGTCAAAATAAGCAACAAAATCACAGAAAATTCCACATACACACAACACAGAGAATCAGAGGTTGGGTTTCTTCTTTAAAAGAGCTGACAACACTGAGTTCACAGTCCCACAGAGATGCCAATTTGTAGTAGCTGACACATTTTGGTGACGTCTGGGCTTTTGAATATGTATGTCACAGGCTATATCGCTCACAGTTGTCTTCAACTCACTGGTTTGAGGAACCTGCTTCACCCGCAGAGGCACTGTGTGTAAGACTTGGTCACTGTTCATACACATGTATAATGCATATATATTTATGTATATTTATTTACATGCATTTTTTTATTTTGCAAATGGAATTAATCTTTGCCAGTTTTTTAAAATTTTTTGTTTTATTTGTCTATTTATTTATTTATTTATTTATTTATTTATTTTGAGATAGAGAGAGCATGAGCAGGGGAGGTGGAGAGAGGAGAGAGAATCCTAAGCAGGGTTTAGGATTGATGCAGGGCTTGAACTCACGGACCGTGAGGTCATGACCTGAGCTAAAATCAAGAGTCATATGCTTAACTGAGCCACCCAGGTGCCCCAAACATTTGCCAGTTTTGATTTTCATTCCTAGACAGTGTAACTATGACCCTCCTTTGTACTCAAAAATACTCCATTTTCTCTGCTTTGTGCTAAACCTGAAAAACAGCAAAGTAAACCTGCAAAAAGGAGTGAGCAGTGAAAAGGGTCAACTGCATTCAAAGCAGCCCACGACTGTTTATGCTGGCATCATTTTGCCCTGAAGATTTTTCCTACTACTTGCTGGGAGCATTCTAACATAAAACATTTATTCTGGTTTTCAGATTCAAACACATTCTAGTCTAGCCACCTGTGTATGCAATTGATTTGGTTTTAACTTTGAGCTTCATCCCTGAACCAGACCTGACACCTGTGGAAGAAAATACCGGGGACTAAATAGAGTGAGCAGGGCCACAAAATAGTGTAATATCCTCTCACTGTGGTTCATAGGGGATGCTGTTTTGGGGTGTGCATTTCATCTCACGAGACTCCAGACAACAGAAGAGCTAGACAAAAGGAAAACATGTGATGAAGCAGTATTTATATTGCAATCTTTCCAACATTTCAGAAGAGAATGGTTTACAGATGTATACCCTCCAATGACATTTACACATCTATTGTTTTCTTAACCCCCTTCTTCATCCTATTACAAGGTTCTTTTTGTGAAAAAGATTACAAACTTCCTGTGCTTCTCTGAGATAAAGAACCCATTTCCTCCTGATTACAAGAGAAGACACGATGAGCTGTATGATAGGCCAAGTGTTAATGTAAAATCAACCTCAGAAAATGGAATACTTTTATGATTTCTTAAGCATTTGTATTTCACACCATAAATTTTTCCCTGTCTGAAACAGACCACTTAACTCAGTCTTAGAACATCAAGCTGCTAATTTACACAGTTTTCTGACAGGAAGCCATCCACAGCAATGAGTGCACGGTAGGAGATTTTAATAGAAACCCATCTGGACTTTTAGCTATTGAAGACAATTTCTTCTTAATCATCTATTAAAGAGAGATGCCATAAAGATGAGTTACCATCTCTTGGTCATAAATTTCAGGAGAGGTTTTATAAAGAACCACTTACTTTTTCACCTTTTTCATCAATTTTCAATGAGTTAATTCATCGACATTTAACTTAGTGTGTTTTTGCCTTATTATGATTCTTCAAGAGTTTAAAGTGCTGTTAAGATCAAGTTGTTGCCTTCAGAAAAGGATCTCTGTCTTGGACACATGCTTTCTATNTCATCAATTTTCAATGAGTTAATTCATCAACATTTAACTTAGTGTGTTTTTGCCTTATTATGATTCTTTAAGAGTTTAAAGTGCTGTTAAGATCAAGTTGTTGCCTTCAGAAAAGGATCTCTGTCTTGGACACATGCTTTCTATTAATTTAGGCCTCTGGATTCCTTGATGATGAAATCTATCTTCTTCCAAAAATCAGATTTCAGAGTTTTGTGTGTATTTCAAGATTTTTTTTTTCAAAATAATCATTTTCTGTTCATCCAAAACTCAAATAATAAAAATGAAATTCTGATTACTTGGCAAATGTAGAATTTTTGTTGTTGAATTATTTTAAGTAACTTAAAGATATGAGCATCTGAAAACTTCTTTTTTTCCATTAGCCCTTTGCTCCCTTAGCTCCTTCAAGTCTTGATTCAAATCACCTCAGAAAAGCCTTCCTTGATATACCCTATCTTATAATTGTGCCCCACCCTCATTTTTTCTGAGTGTCTCGCCACATGTCATTCATCTTAATACACTATGTATTTAATTATTTCTTTTCCTGTCTTTTTTTACCTGTCAGAATGTGAGGTCCATGAGAACAGGGGTTTTCCACTGGTTCTCCTTTTCTGTTCCCCAGAGCCTAGAATAATGCATGATACACAGTAGTTGTTGAAAAAAATTTGTTGAATAAATGCGTATAGAGGAAATGATTTGGCAAATACAGAAAATAAAACAGTAATGACAGATTAGAACCAAGAATTATGTGTGACAGGTAATAAGTACTGAAATAAATTTCTGTTAAATAAGTGATAAATGGACACAAAAATAATAAAAAAAGTTAGAAGAAAAACATAACCAAAGAACTAAATTAGAATGAAAGAGCTAGGGTAATTACATGGTCACTTTCTGAAAAGAAGTTATTTGATATACTAAACATGGGTTATGAACACTGGTTTTCTCTACCGAGCAAATTTGCTAAGGAAGAAAAGAAGAAAAATAGAAAATCACATGGAAGAAATGTTTTAATGTTAAAATAGTGTTTAAAAGCTCCTCTAAGTGGCCCCTGAGTGGCTCAGTCAGTTGAGTGCCTATTTTAATTTTTTTTAATGTTTATTTTACTTTTGAGACAGAGAGAGAGAGAGAGAGAGAGCACGAGAAAGGGAGAGGCAGAGAGAGAGGGAGTCACACAGAATCCAAAGTAGGCTCCAGGCTCCAGCTGTCAGCACAGAGCCCAACGTGGGGCTCTAACCCACCAACAGGGAGATCATGACCTGAGCCAAAGTAGGATACTTAACCAACTGAGCCACCCCAGCGGCCCTAATGTCCGACTCTTGATTTAGGCTTAAGTCATAATCTCATGGCTCAGGAGATGGAGGCCTCTGCTGGGCTTCACGCTGACAGCACTGAGCCTGCCTGGGATTCTCTCTCTCCCTCTCTCTGTCCCTCCCCCACTCACTCATTCTGACTGGGTCAGAATAAATAAACATTTTAAAAATAAAAAATAAAATCTCCTTTAAATAAAATATTTAAATAGGATTTTCAAAAATGTCTACTAACTAAAACTGGTTAAGATGATACATAAAGGACAAAGAAGGAAATAAAATCACCTATCATTACTTCCTTTAAAATCTAGCTCTGTGAGTATGTGGGTATACTGAATATACCTCTGGTATTTTTCTATGAAGTTTACATACAAATTTTAATAAACAGGAGCAAAAAAGGCATATGCTGTGATGGTTAATTTTATGTCAACTTGACTGCCCATTTGGCAAAGCTTGATTTCTGAGGGTATCTGAGAAGGTGTTCCAGAAGAGATCAGCTTTTGAATCAGCAGACTGAATAAGGAAGATCATTGTCACCAGTGAAGGTGGGCACCATCCAATCTATCTGAGAGCCTAAAAGAACAAAAATGTGGAGGAAGAGCAAATTCTCTTTCTGCTTGAGCTGAGATATACATCTCCTGCCCACAGACAGCAGGCCTTCAGGCCCAGACTGGGACTTATACCATCAGTACCCAGATTCTCAGGCTTTCAGACTCAAACTGAATTCAACTACTGGCTTTCCTGGTTCTCCAGCTTGTCCTCAGCAGATAGTGGGACTTCTCGGCCTCCATAACCACATGATCCAATTCCTTTAATAAATCTCCTCTTCTATATCTCGATCCTTATCTATATCACCTATTTCTTTGTTTGTTTGTTTGTTTAAACTAGGCTCCATGCCCAAGATGGAGCTTGAACTCATGACCCCAAGATTAAGAGTTGCATGCTCAGGGTACATGGTGGCTCCCTCAGGCTTTTGCATCCGACTTTGGTTCAGGTCATGATCTCACAGCTCATGAGTTTGAGCCCCACATCAGGCTCTGTGCTGACAGCTCAGAGCATGGAGCCTGCTTCAGATTCTGTGTCTCCCTGTCTCTCTCTGCCCCTCCTCTGCTTGTGCTCTCTCCTTCTCTCTCTCTCTCAAAATAAATAAACATTAAAAAATTAAAACAAAAAACAAAATGAAAAGAGTCACAAGCTCTACACCCTGAGCGAGATAGGTGCCCCATCCCATTTATTTCTACATCATCTCTATCCACACCATCTATTTCTATCTATCCTATTGGTGTTGTATCTCTGGAAAATTCTAATACACATTCTTTTTTTTTTCTTGTAAGGACAATATATTATGGTCATTGGATAGTCTTGTGTGCATCATATCTACTAACTTCTTGGTATTTCTGTGTGCACAGATGCACCTTAATTTTTCTAGGTAGTTTTCTCTTGTTAAATATTTAGATTAGTGCAAATGTTTGACTTTTCTAAACTAAGTCATAATCACCCTTTGAGATAATTCTTTGCCTGTATCTGTGATTGTTTTCTTTAAGATCTTAGAAATTAAACATAAAAAATATTTTAAATTTTTTATAGAGATTGCTGTATTTCCTCCAGAAGTATCAAACCATTTTGAACTTCTATTAGCAATGTTTGTATATGCCCAGTTCCTTGTGATTTCTTAATCATGACTTAAAAACATGTATATTTACCACTTTGATAAATTAAAAATAAAATGGAAATTTCATTGTAGTAAGGCAATGGAGAGATGAATATTCAAGGAGACCAAACAACTCAATTTGGAATGAAATTCCACAACAGTACATTTAATTTGTATTTTATATTTGGTTACTTTATATATTAAATAGACCATCAAGGTTGCTGCCCCTCTAGACTAACTTGTAATCATAAACCATGCTTTCTATACTATCAGTGCTTGTGCATAGAGATTTTATATAATAAACAGTCCTCTACTTTTCTACAAATCACCTGGGCAATTTATAAATATTAATTGCAGTTCATGCTCCCTTGTTTTTAAAATCTCTCTGCAGAAGTGCAGATGTTATGCCAGAGCATGAGTATACTAGACAGGAATGGAGTCAAAATGTAATAGATATGTTCTGAATTTAACATAATATCTAAGAGCAAACTGAAGTTGAAAACAGAAGGTAGATTTACTTTTTAGTGTGTTATGATAAGCCTTGATATTTAAGGTATTTGCCAAGCCAGTGAGCATATAAACCCACAATGCTATAATGATTACTGATAATGACCAATTTATTATAATGAGATCTCATGATTATCATTTACATGTCAGTGAGTTGCTTTTCCTCCAAGAGTAAAATTCCTCTCTCTTTGAATTAAATTTCTACTTCTCTTTAATTTTAAGATGCTCTAAACATATGCTCCTCAAAGTGGACCAGCAATATCCATACCAACTGGAAATATTGGAAGTATAGACTTTAGAAACTACCCAAGACCTACAGATCAGAATCTGTGTTTTCACCAGATCCCCAGGTGATTTATGTGTACTGTGAAGCTTGAGAAGCATGGAGCATTAGTTAATACTGAAAATGGAGTGCAAGCATGATAATTGCCAGGCTCTCTACTGTCCATTTCTTGCTATATATAGCACATTATACTTAGGTGCCAATGGAGTCCATCTTCAGAAGGTGAAGAACAAGAATATAGGAATTTGCATAAACATCTCATGAGCAAGTTTGTAAGAAAAACTGCCAAACAAAAAAATATCTGAAAATAAGAATAGCTCTGGTTTAGGTAAACTTATAATAAGCTTATTATTAAAATTTGTTTCTAAATAATTTGGGTGAAAAGTAGTAATTTGAAACTAAATCCTAAAGATACTTCTCTACATCAGTGATAGGACAAATGATAACTGGTCATTTTCCACAAGCTTTCCAGAAATTATAAAACTCTTTCCTTGAGGTTTTCTTACACTTATCTGTTGCTGGGCAACAAAGCACTCCAGAACACAGTGGCTTCCAGCCACAATTCCTTATTGTCTTTCATGATTCTGTGTGTTGGCAAGGCTCCGATGGGAAGCTGCTATTTGAGGCCTCCCAGCCAGCTGCAGTAGGATTGCAAGTGTACCTCGAATCACTTCGAGGGCTCTCCTAGTTAGATGTCAAAGATGGCTGACTCCTGTGGCTAGGAGCTGGTGTGGGCTAGGGTTGACAGCTGCCCTCTGGAGTGTACTCTGACTAGAGTACTTGGACTGTACATGTGACTTGGTTCTTCTCAAAATATGACACTGCATTTGGAAAGGGAGTGTCCCAACAGCAAATATTCCAAGAAAACCAGGAGAAAGCTGCAAAGCTTCTTATGTCTGAGCCTCAGAAGCCCCAAACATAACTTCTGCCATGCTCTATTGATGTTGTAGGTCACTGAGTCCAGCCGAGATTCAAGGGAGAGGGAAAATCAATATCATCCCGTGAGAGCAGTAATTTTTTGACCACTTTTAGTCTATCACAAGTTTTGTCAAAATTAGAATAACTTTCTTGACAAGCCCCATTTTCTGCCTACCATACCCTCCCAGACCCATCATACACCTATCCAACACAGAAAAGCATTCAATGGAACCAGAGCTTTGGTCCTGTAGAGTCCACTTAAAAAATTATCAAAATCTTCATCATCCTATGTTGGGTGACAAAGGCCTTTGTGTATATGTTAACATTTGAGAAGAATTCAGAAGTATCCTCTACCTAAAAGAGAACTTTCTCTATGTGATGGTTATACAATTTCTCTCTTCCTCAAGTTCCATTCTCCATGCTACTCTGACCCACTCAGTGTCAGTTGAGCTGCAGGTTCTACCATCTGGACCTTTTGGCTTTGGGCTCCCAGTTGGGTTTGACCAATGGCAGCCACTTACCTACCATTTCTTCCCTTCCTCCCTCCCACCTTCTGCAGTGCTTTTTCTGGCAGCAGCTGCACCCAACACCCCTGCCTCTCATGCTTCTTCCACAGTTCCACTTCCCACTTGACTGTCACCTCTTTAGTGCATTTCTCTTCAGTTCTACATGTGATAATGACTCCCAACTGTTGATAGATTCTGAATAACGCACCATCCAGACTTTAGGAGAAAAATGTTTTATTTAAAAATGTTTTTTTCCCCCCACTCAGGGCACCTGGGTGGCTCAGTCAGTTAAGTATCCAACTCTTGACTTCAGCTCAGGTGATGATCCTGTGGTTCATGAGGTCAAGCCACATGTCAGGCTCGGCACTCATGGATCCTGTGTAGGATTCTCTCTCTTCCTCTTTCTCTCTGCCCTTCCCCTGCTCATGCTTGTTTGCTTTCCCAGAATAAAAACATTTTTAAAAAAAGGAAATTCCCAGACAATTAAAAACTTTTTTAACATTTTTTTCTCAAAAGAATACTTTTCTTTCTGACTACTAGTGAAATAATAAAACAAAATCATAGCATGTAAATATTAATATGTATATAAATCTGGAACTTTTGTTGCTGGGAGAAAAATAATAGTTTTTAAGTGAGTAAAATCCCACCATCACAAGAGGAGCCCAGAAAAAAAAATCACTGGAGAGTTCCTTCACTTGTGTTCCTGACAGGCTCTTCATTTTGCTATAGAATATTTTCAAAGAAGTATTTCCCTTGTGAAAACTGAGGGAGGGCTCAGAGTGGCTCTCAGAGGCCAAAAACTGCCATGACTATAAAAATAGTTGCCCACGTCTTTTTGGTCAGAATTATGTTGCTTGGCCATTTGGCTATAAGAGAATGTTTAATACTCTTTTCTAGACTATCTGGCAGCTAGATGGTCATGTTATAAAATCGGATACTGTGGAATGACATTATCAAAATGGCAAAACAGGAGGTCCCCTGCTAGTTGCCTCCACTATTTTTTAAAGAACTATTAATTTTTGATAATTCACACTTAGTGATAATGGAATGAGCTTTTAATTATATTGTTAAGCCCCTAATATTTTCACCACTAAATAACATATAACAGATATGCACAGTAAATGAACAACATACTGATAACTATCATTACTATTATTCTTTGCTCAGAAAATGTTTTAAGAATCTATTTTCATTACTTAATAGAAAATGAAACCACAACAGTGTTTACACTGTAATTGCAGAAGCAAACAGTATATGGAAAGCCAGCATAACTATAATTAACACTATTTTTTAAAATATATTTTGTGGTGAAATAACTTTAATATTGGGCCCATTTTAAAATGGAAGTTCAAAAGTAAAACCATAGATTTCCCACTTATTTTTCTTTGTTGAGATCTGTATTCACAGATGGTACAGATAATTTAGCATTCTAAACTAAAGCATCTCTATTTATGATTTTGTCTTGGAAGTCTCTTTCGTGGTTAAACCACATTTTGTATACTTCCGACGATGGACATATGATCTGAGCTTAGCCAAGGCAAGGGGTAGGCCACATGAAACATCATCAAGGCAGCAAGCTGCTGCTGCCAAGAAGTTGGAAAAGACAATTTTACAGGTCATGAAGAAAATTAGGACCCAGATTAAAAAACAAAGCATTCAGTGAATAGAAAAATAAGTATGTGATGCTCATACAGAGACAATATGGGCCTCAAAAGAAACTTATTTACATGGAAGAGTGGGATAGGAATGTCATATTTAAACTATTTTTTACCAAGAAAGGAAGAAGATGGTTAGGGAAGGATTAACCTGTTTGGAATAATCACATTTCTAAAAATAAATTCATGATTTCCTTAAGTGACATGTATTTGCATAACATTGCCAGGATACTTCTTCTTCCTCCTCCTTTAAAGACATTCCCCTTGCACCAAGGATAAACTTCTTGTTGAAACACAGGGTAAAAAAAATGATGTCTTTTCATTTTTTTTCATTTTGAAATATTTGGGTGGCAAATTTCTAAATGGATTTGGTGAAAATTGTTGAGCCAAAAACAAATTATTCATCAAGAAAAGAAAAACTCTGCATCTTATTATACTGATATAAGCATTCTTAGAAAATTTACACTAACTTAGAAAATAGAAACATTAAGAAATTAACTAATTATGACAGAATTTTCAAATCAACCTTGGTTAATCCAAATCCTTCTGGGAAGAGCCAGATATAAAAATCACTAGTAGAGTCCTCCACCTTGCCATGTTAGAGTACCTAGAACTGAACTTGTCCTCTTAGGAGAAACAACCAGAAGACTGGACAACATACATAAAAGAGTTTTGGACCCTGAACAACTAGCAGTGTAAGAAAGAAGGTAAACCAAGTGAGATAAACCCCACATTCCACAAGCTTTTGTGCCAGGAGGTATGTCACAGACTGTGGCATAGCAAGAGAAAGTTCAAGAAGAGCTAGAAGCTCCTCCTGGGATGAGAAGATAAGAGATCAGATTTGGGGAGATGGAGAAAACTAGATTTTGTGAGGCAGAATACTACAGATGAAAGAGCTCCAGGAATCAATATGCAGGATCTTTTTGAGTCTGTTTCTAAATACTAAGGCCCACATGAATAGGGTGATATTTCCTGATGCTGGGCCAAGAATTCTCAGGAAGACTTAATTTAAACAATTCCAAGAGTATAGACAAAGCTGGAAAATATCCAAGCAAGAGTGCAGTGACCTCAAAGGATACATGGAACATTCATTAGACTCCAGGAGGGTTAACTTTAGAGTAAGGTTAACCCAGTACTGTGATAAACAGTAGTATGGATATGCCATAACAAATATTAAAAACAAACATGGAAAGAACTGAGCTCACTTGAAAGTTATTTAACTGCCTGCCAAAACAAAGTTGAACATTTTTTAAGAGAAACAAAATTTTGACATTCAAAAATATTATATTCACAATGTCTATTATCTAATCAAAAATTATAAGACATGTAAAGAAGCAAGACACTATAACACATTACCTATTAATCTATTAAAATAAATAGTAGAAATAAAGTTGATAGTAATAAGAGACAAGGTTTTAAAAGACTATTATAAGTAAGCTCAAATATTTAAAGGAAAACATGGGTATCAGGTTGAAAGAAATAGACAATACAAAAACAAACCAAATAGAACTAAGATACAAATTACCATATATAAAATTTTTTTAAATCATAAGATGAGCTTAATGGATTAGACACTGAAAAAGAAAAGTGAACTTCAAAACATTCCTATAGAAGCCATCTAACCTAAAACAGAATATTTAAAAAAGTATGAATAGTGTCTCAGTGACCTATGAAACAATATCAAGTGGTTTAATATACTTAAAACTGGAGCCTATATTAGTTTCCTCTAAAACATTAAACTTAATGGCATAAAACACCCACAAATTTATTCTTACTGATGTAAAGGTCACAAGTCAGAAATGGGTCTCATGGCCTAAAATTAAGGTATAGGCAGAAATGCATTCTTTCTAGAGACTCTAGCAAAGAATCTATTTCCTTCCTTTTTCCAGCTCCTGGAGGTGACCTGATTCCTTGGCTTGTGCCTAATCTTCCCTTTTCAAAGTATAGGACTCTTAACTTCTGCCTCCATTATCAAATCACCTTCTCACTCTGACCCTCCCACTTCCCTCTCAGAGGAATGCCTGTTATTACACTGAACCTATCAGGATAGTCAGAAATCATTTTCTCGTCTTAATTATATCTGCAAATGTGAGGTAACATATGCCAGGTTCCAGTGATTAGGGCATGGACATCATTAGGAGTGCCATTACTCAGCTTACCGTAGAGTCCTGGCAGAAGAGGGGGAGGACAGGCAGGAAAAACACTTTCTTTAAAATAAGAGTAGCTTACATTTTTCTCAATTTGATAAAAATTATAAACTCACAAATCCAAGAAGCACAATAAAGCAAAGACGACAAACGACATCAAGGAATATTATAATCAAATTTCTGGAAATCAGTGATGAAGAGGAAATCTTAAAAGCAGGAATAAGGTAAGAGGAATGGGTGAAGAGGGAAGGTACATGACTTACATAGAAAAGACTGGAATCTCCCCAGCCCGTTTGTCAGAAACAATACAAGCTAGTAAACAAAGGAATCTTCTAAATACTGGGGGAAATGTTTACTATGCAAAATTTTCTTTCCCTCCTGAAAGCATAATTTTAAAATGAAAATAAAATAAACTCATTCAACATAAAAATGCTGAGAATTTTATGTCTATTATGTGTGTGGTGGGGGGGGCGATTGCGGCACAACTGCATAAGAAATATTAAAGAAATTCTGTAGGTAGACAGAAAATTATATCAGATAAAAATTCAAATACATGCAAAGAAATGGAGAGCCAAAACTAGTAACTGGGTTTTTTTTGTTTGTTTGTTTTAATGTCAATAAGAGAAGATTAGTTGTTTAAGGCAGGAGTCAGCAAACAATGGCCCATAGGCTAAATATGAGCACCTGCCTCGTTTTGAAAATAAACTGTACTGGAACACAGCCATGATCGTTTGTCAGTATTGTTTATGACTGCTCTCATACCACAATGGCAGAGCTCAGTAGTTTTGATAGAGACATTATGGCTTGCACAGCCTAAAATATTTACTATATAGCCTTTTAAGGGGGAAAAAAGCCCTGCTTTAAAGAAAAATAGTAATGATCCATTGTGTGGTTTATAATATATGTAGAAATAAAATGTATGTCAAGTAACACAAAAAACAAGAGAGAAGAAATGGAAGTTTATTAATTGTAAGTTTCTTACATTACACTTGAAGTGGTATAATATTATTTGAAGGTAAACTGTATATAAGAATGCATGTTATATACCCCCACAAAACCATTACTCAAAAATAGAGCAAAGATGTATAGCAATTAAGCCAATAGTGGCAATAAAATGGAATATGGAACTTACTTATTAAGCTAAAGTAAGGCAGGACCTAAATTTAATGCACCCAATTAAAGAGTTTCAAGTGCATATGACAAAAATTGACAGAACTAAAAGGAAAATAAAATTAACCCATAAATATTAGTGATGTCAGAAAAAACACAGAAAACAGTAAGAATATATATATGTGAACGACATTTGAAACTAATGTAAATAAACTGACATTTAAAGAACACTCCACCCAACAACAAGAAAATATATACTTTTTTCAAATGTAAATATGGGACATTCATGAGGATGTGCTAGGTCAGAGACAAACCTCAATAAATGTGAAATCACTGAAATTACAGAGTAAGTTTTGCTACCCAGTAAAAGCACATTTTCAGAACAAGTATAATAAAATATGCAGCCATTAACCTCCTTGACCTCCGCCGTAGCAATTTCTTACTTGACACATCTCCAAAGGCAAGGGAATCAAGAGCAAAAATGAACTACTGGGACCTCATCAAGATAAAAAGCTTCTGCACAGCAAAGGAAACAATCAATAAAAATAATAGGCAACTGACAGAANGACAAACTGAGGTGGGGGAGAGAGGAAGGGGGGTGATGGGCATGGGGGAGGGCTTGTTGGGATGAGCACTGGGTGTTATATGGAAACCAACTTGACAATAAACCATTTAAGAAAAAAATATGCAGCCTTTAAACTAAGTTTGAGATAATAAATATGCTGTTTGGTTTGGAGGGCTTAGGCAAAACAAAACAAAAACTCTGAATATTAGTCCTTAAAATTCACCTTTATTAACAATCACCATTTGTTTAATTAAAAAATGTTACTATATTGGGGCACCTGGGTGGTTCAGTCGTTAAGAGTCTGACTTCAACTCAGGTCATGATCTCATGGTTTGTGGGTTCTCTCTCTTAGAGAGAGAGCTAAGAGCCTGGAGCCTGCTTCAGATTCTATGTCTCCCTCTCTCTGCCCCTCACTTGCTTATGCTCTGCCTCTTTTCAAAAATTAAATAAAAACATTTTTAAAATGTTATAATATTGAGTGTAAGTATTTAATCCATTTTTAAAAGCCAAGAATTATGTAAGTTATTCTTTTATTTTGATCAACTGGTAGAGATAGAGACAAACCGCTTTTTGACAGAACTGAAAATATTCAGTCACTATCTAGTAGCTTGCCTTTTACCCAGACGTGATGCAGCCACATGTGTTATTACAAAGGCAGATAGAGCTACAGCCACCAATTGCTATTCAATTATTTTACAATGTACAGACGTTGCTGCACATGCGGTTGGAGCTTGAGAACCATATTATTTTGTCAGGAACTATGCCACACAGAGAAAAGAAGCCTAGCAACAAATTATTCACATGTGTTCTTGCTTTCTCTCTCTATCTCTTCCTTCCTCTCTAATCCTCTCTAATACATAGGTATGTGTGTATAAAATGTTCATATGCATATTCATACATAGATAGGTATACAGTGTGTGCATGTATGCAAGTGTCTGTATATATGTATGTATGCATATATATAATCTCAAGAGAATATAGTTATTTAGAGGAAATAGAAAAATTTAGTTGAGTCAGTCTTGGGGACCCTAAGGGAATGCAAAGTTTAGGAAAAGAAAATAAAATGAAGTTCAATTCTTTTAAAAAGAAGTTATATATATTTTTATAATTATATGCAGTATTAATATGCATTATTATATATTTTATATAATAAATATTATAAATATAAATATGTAATCAGAATTAAAACATTTATGTGAAATATTTAGAGTAAGATTTCTGGCCCAAGAGTTTAAAGTAGATGCAAAGTACTGTATTAGGGAAAGAAGGTAGGATCCAGGCCAAAACCTGAACATAACGAGAAAGCATCAATTTAAAGACCCAAAGATTAGAATTAATACAAATGAAGCATTTTATCCACTTCCTGCTTCCAACAATGGTTACATCCAAATCTAATAGAAAGAAGTTATATTAGGGGTTTCTGGTGGCTCAGTTGGTTAAGTGTAGGACTTTGGTTTAGGTCATGATCTCATGGCTCATGAGTTCTAGCCCCTCATTGGTCTTTGTGCTGACAGCTTAGAGCTTGGAGCCTACTTGGGAATTTGTCTCCCTCTCTCTCTTCCCCTCCCCCGCTTGCAGTCTGTCTGTCTGTCTCTCTCTCAAAAATAAACATTAAAATATTTTTTAAAGTTATATCAGTCTTAATAGTGACCCCAATTTCTAGAAAATGCTGACTTGGGACTCAAGCAAAATCATTCTTTTTATTTTTTAGTTTAATTATTTATTTTGAGAGAGAGAGACAGAGAGAGAGAGAATGCACATGCCCAGGAGTGGGGAGGGGCAAAGAGAGAGGGAGAGAAAATCTCAAGCAGTCACCATGATGTCAGCTCAGAATCAATACAGAGCTCGAACCCAGGAACAATGAGATCATAACCTGAGCTGAAATCAAGAGTCAGATGCTTAACCGACTGAGCCACCCAGGTGCCCTTTAAGCAAAATCATAAGATAATATAAATATCTCCTTTTGTTCTACATTTTCTTATTTGTGGAAATTACACAAGAGAGAAGTTGTCCAACTTCCTATTCAAATATGGCACACCTGCACCAATGTGCCAGTTGGGGTATTCAACTATTATGAGAATTAGGATCCCCACAGCTGCTCAGGTATGTTATTAATTAAACAGCACAGTCTAGAGATAGAGAATGTCGGCTGCCAGCATTCAGATCTCAGCTCTGCCACTACTTAGCTGTATGACCCTGAGCAAGTTGTTTTAGGACTCTGTGCCTCAGTTTGCTTATGAGAGTACCATAGAGATATTATAAGGATTAAAGGACACACTTTCTTTTTTTTTTAATATTTTTATTNAACACAGTAAGTCCTATATAACCGTTCTTAAAAATTATAAAGGAAAAGCTCATTCAGGTAGACTCTCATTTCAAAAACTTAGAGAATTATATCTTCCATCCTCTTTTCTCCCTTTAGAAGGAAAAAAAAAACATTTTAAGATGAGCCTTAAAATAGAAAAGCTCCAATAATAATAATGGAGGTTTATTCTCCTATAAATCATGGCAAAATAATTTCTGAAGACTATAGAGGAAAAAAGCATTCATTTATTTTTCTGTCAAATAAAAACGTGAAGAGTTTCTCGGCCACTTCAACCACAAAGACAACTTTAAGCAAAAAACTTAGTTGGTGTGGGCTCTGAGATTACATAACTATCAATTTATATCATTTCCTGTCCTAGTTTGCAGACATAAATAAAGGTCTTCAACCCACATACTTAAAATATCATTCCATTACATGATGTTTTTAAATGTGAATTTTGTATCTTCATGGGTAATTTTTATGTAACTTTTTATGCTTTAATGAAATTATATTATTAGATAATAGATGTTTTAAGTTTTCTTTAGGTAATAAACTTGCAGTACAGTAGTATGAAATCAAATGTTTAAGATAAGTTGAAGAAAAAAGAACAAAAATATTTTGAACCAAGTGTTCCTATGGGAATGAGCAATTAAATTGGTGCTCCTATCAAGACGTGTCAACTAATGGTCACATAACAATGAGAGGACTATTTTATAAATATTGTTTCAGAAACATCTACACTTGGGGAATATTCCTTCCTATGAAGGACTTTTTAAGGTAAAATTGTTAAGAAAATACAGACTGCTGAGGTTAGTTATATTGAGTTGGTGTGAAATGATTA
This sequence comes from Crocuta crocuta, assembly GCF_008692635.1. Classification (NCBI taxonomy): domain Eukaryota; kingdom Metazoa; phylum Chordata; class Mammalia; order Carnivora; family Hyaenidae; genus Crocuta; species Crocuta crocuta. The sequence continues at coordinate 1,880,964 of NW_027551557.1, forward strand.
AAATGCTTACATGAGAATATCCTTTACCACCACAATTTTCTCCCCCACAGACATAATATTTTGGATTCAGAAGCACATTGTGGAATGTTCACCACGTCTTTTTCCTTTCAAATACCTATGCCTTTCCATCCTCTTCCCAGTTGGTTCATTCAGATAACATCATTTTCCTTTTTGTATGTATCATGTTTCTGTTTCCAAGAGAGGTGAGACTAATATTTGGAGAATCTAAAACAAGCTAAACTCAAAGAAAAAGGGAGGAGATTGGTGGTTGTCAGTGGCTAGAAGATAGAGGAAATGGGGAAATGTTGGTCAAAGGGTACAAACTTTCAGTTTTAAATGAGTGTAAGTTCCAGGGATGTCACATATAGCATGTGATTATAGTTAACAATAGTATCTTGTATACTTGGAAGTTTCTAATGTAACTGGGGCTCCAGGGCTCCCACACAGACCAGGTTTGGCCACTCGCAGCTGACAAAATCCAAAGGCAGAGACAAGTAAAGATGAAACAAGAAAGGAATTTATTTCCCCCCTTCTTCTCCCCCATGTTCCTCAGTTAAGTTCCTCCTAATCCTCCTATACGTGCAAACATATGATACTTGTCCTTCTTAACTGAGGAACAAGGGGGAGAAGAAGGGGGGAAATGGTGGGGGAAAGGGAGAGAGGCAAACCATGAGAGACTCTTGAATGCTGACAAAAACTGAGGACTGATGGATGTGGGGGGGAGGGGGGATGGGCATGGAGGAGGGCACTTGTGGGGATGAGCACTGGGTGTTATGTGGAAACCAATTTAAAAATAAATTATTTGTAAAAATAAATAAATTAATTAATTAATAAATAAATAAACCACTGGCCAAGGAAAAAAAAAGAAAGGAATTCATTTTGGTGAGACTAACACAGGGAAGACAGAAGACTAATATCTCAAAGCCTGTCTCCCAAGTGCTGAAAATACTTCTGGGTGTATATAAGGAAAATAGGAGACAAAGGGAGGTGGGTACCTGCCGGGGGGCAGTAAAGGCAAGTTGATCATTGCCCTGGGGTCAATCTCTGAAGGTCCTGCTGGCTCAGAGCAGTTCTTATTATTTGAAGGGGAGGTTTCCATTCCCTTTATGGGATGCTTTACCTGAGCTAATAGATAAGCTGACAAGAACAACCAATTAGAAAGTATAGACTGAGGTCAAAATGAAAGTCCTTTGAAGCCTTCTTTCTCTAACAGAGGAGATCTTAAATATTTTTACCACACATACAAAAAGGTAGCTATGTCAGGTGATGGATGTATTAATTAACCTTATCATAGAAATCATTTTGCAATATGTACATATGTCAAATCAACACACTTTACACCTTAAATGGATACAATGTTATATGTTAATTTTATGTCTATCAAACAGGAAGAAAATAAAAGAAGTCATGCTTTGCAGTATAACTATAAAGCAGAAAAGTAAATTGGATTTCACAGTTTCAAAAGCAAGCCAAAAAAATTAGTATCAGACATACTTAGGACAGTACAAGGAGTGCAGTCATTGCATTATTCTTTGTAGCCTTAAATATCCATTGAAAGAGGAATGGATAAAGTTACTGTGTTAAAATTATATAATAAAAATTATGTAACACTTAAAATAAATGAAACCTTATGTATTAATGGATAAATACATCAACTTGAGATCTCAAAACTTAATGTTCATTAAAAATGTAGTTGCACAATGATACATATAATATGATTGCACGTATATAAAATTTAAAGTGAAATTAATACTATGTGTTATTTATAAATACATTTATGAATCTATCTAGAAAAAATATAAAAGTGTTGCAAGGTGAACTGAGATGACCCCAGGTCCTGAAGCCTCAATCCACTCATCCCAAAGATGTCACCGAAGGTTCTTGGTCTCCAGGGGCACCTGGCTGGCTCAGTTGGTTAAACATCCAACTCTTGGTTTCAGCTCAGGTCACGATCTCGTGGTTATATGAGTTCGAGCTCCACATCTGGCGCTGCTCTGGCAGCATGGAGCCTGCTTGGGATTCTCTCTCTCCCTGTCCTCCTCCCCGCTCCCGCAACAATGTCTCTTTCTCTCTCAAAATAAATAAATAAACCTTTTCTTTAAAAAAAGGCTCTTCATCTCCTCATGAGAATTCCAGGGCAGGCACAACACAGAGGATGAGAAACACAAGTGGGAATGTTTATTAAAGCGAAAGTACACTTTCAAGATGGGAGAGAGCTGTGTGCCCTGGGTTTTGGGTTTCTATCTTTTATTGACTGTTGTTAACTAGGCAGCAGACTATTCATTACTTGGGGCAGGGATTTCTTAGAAACAGGATCTCCTGCCTTTTCTTCCCTGTTTGGCCAGGAGTTTCCTGTCATGACACCCACCATCTTGGGACTATCTAGTTTGATCTGGCTTCTTGTGGAGTGCAGCAGACAGACCTCTGACTAGCCTGTAGCTGGCCATGACTTCCCCTTTGCTGGCTTCCTGTTAGGCCCTCACTAACTCTAACAAAAGCATGCACTGAAGAATTACACCAAATGTATTATTATTGTTACTTCCAAGAAAGGGACCAGGAGGGAAAGGCTGAAACATTATCTTTAACAACCTATTTTAAAAATATGAAAGTGATAAAATATTAATATTTGTTAAATCTGGATACTGTGCATATGTATCTGTTTCACTGTTTGCTGTGGTTTTCTATATCTGACTGCACCATAATCAAGCTAATCAACAACATGTCCATCACCTCACAAAATTACCTTTTGTTTTGCTTTGTTTTACTCCATACACGAAAGTCCCTGGAATTGCCAATTGGTTAGCTACAACTTTGATTTGAAAGTACATATTTGATCAGTCCACAAGCCATGTCATGGTAGCAGCAGCTCACTGTTCTTGGGGAACATCACTGATGTTGCTATTTCACCAAAAATCACTGCAACCTAGAGCAAGGGTTTGTTAAGTGGTCACTGTGTGAAAGCTTTGCTTCAAAATAATTTCCTTAAGTCTGAAAATGTGCAATAGTACTTTCTACTTTGAATAAGAATAATATTTACTCTAAATATATAACTTTTAAAAATGGGGGACACTTGGGTGGTTCAGTTGGTTACGTTTCTGACTTTTGATTTTGGCCCAGGTCACGATCTTACGGTTCCTGAGATTGGGCTCCCCACTGACAACGAGAAGGCTGGTGGGGATTCTCTCTCCCCCTTTCTCTCTGCCCCTTCCCTGCATGCACGTGCACTCTCATTCTTTCTCTCTCTCAAAATAAATAAATTTAAAAAACTTCAAAAAGTTTAAAAAAGAATAATATTTATGCTTATTATCAATACCAGGCTTGAAGTTATGCCAATATTTATCCTTAACTGATGAAAATAATCCACCTTAGATTTGCATATGCCCTTATTAGCATCCCCATTTGGCTTGAACTCTCAGGCAGATATGGTAGTATCTAGTAATTATCCTCCATTCAGAAGAGACATTTCAGCCTACATAACATTGATTATAGTAAATTATGTGACCCCCAAGGCAATGGAGTAAGGAAGTACCCACCACACACAGGAAGGTAAGGAATAACTGTGAACAAATACTATGATGACCACACCAACATTCATTATATTGAATGCACCTGTGTTAGTTTGAGTAAAAGAAGTATAAGGTACAAATGTAGGAGAAATTTCAGAATGCAAACTCATTTTCTGTGCTGCAAAATAGAGGTAATAACTATACCTTGTGACTTTGGGCAAGGCCCTAATGAGACTAAAAATTGTTGTTCAGAGAGGTTTAGTGACTTCCTTAAGATACTACAGGTGGCAAATGGCAAATGATGGATTTGAACACAAGTTGGCCATCATTAAAAAACTCTGTTATTGATATAGAATATGCTTCTGAGATCTTATCTATAAAAACTGTAGTGTTTCAACATGATCTTTTGCTTCACAATCTATTAATCTGTGTACCCAGGACAGTTTCTAAAAACTACTTCCAGACATGGAGACTTTCTTTATAGTCTTTTGAAGCTTTGGGGCACCTGGGTGGCTCAGTTGGTTAAGAATCTGACTTCCGCTCAGGTCATGATCTCACAGTTTGTGAGTTCCAGCCCTGTGTTGGGCTCTGTGTGGAGAGTTCAGAGCCTGGAGCCTGCTTTTGATTCTCTGTCTCCTTCTCTCTCTGCCCTTCCCCTACTCACGTTCTCTCTCTGACTCTTAAAAATAAATAAATGTTAAAAAAAATTTTTAAAGCTTTGCCTCTGAGCCCCATGTTCAGCTGGCACCAAGGCTCTTGCTACTGATAACATTTACCAACAAAAGGACTTATACTAAGATTTGAAAATGTCTTGTGATAAAAATCCTTTAGTTAGATTATGTCTTCGCCTCTGCCAGTGGTAACTGAACAGGACTACAGTATTTTAGGTAGCAAAAGAGAAAGGGGTCAACTATAATCTATACAAATGATAGTTCAAGAGAAATGTGCTTAGGAAAAAAAAGGAAAATATTAGTATGACGTGTCATTGCTCTTACATAATACCTTTGGCACACAGTATTATGAAAGACTATTTTAAACAATTCTTATTTAAGAAAAAAATCAAGAAAATAAAAAAAATTTAGATAGAAAAAGTATCACAGTTTTCAAAGATGCCAATGTGTTTCTCTCCTGGGAATCTCAAGTTCAAGTCTGACTATGTACCTGGATATCTTACTGGAAAAAAAATTAATGACAGTTGGTTTACTTAAATAAATTAAAAACAAAACTTAAAAATAAATCAATAAAATTATGTGAGTTTCCAAAATTCTACTGCCAAAATAAAGTTCTCTCAACATTTTGGTCATCACATTCAACTGCCCCCTCTTCCCCCCATGATACTCTAACTTTTGGAGGGAATATTCTTTACTGTATATTTTAACCTAGAAAAAATACACAATAAAGATTTTTTTTTTTTAGTTTCTTGAGACAGATGGGAGGAAGAAGAAAGCAATAATAAGTATCAAATGCATTCCATGAGCTGACATTGTGCTAAATGCTTACCAAAACTTTGCCTTATATAATGCTTACCTAAAACTCTAGAATGTAAAACAAAATGATCAGAGAGTTGAAACAACTTATCCCAGAGCTGGAGAAATTAGGGCTTACATTAATTCAGTTTAACTCCCAAGCTAGTCTTTGTTCAAGAAAGACACATCCACAAACCTATAATAACCCCCAATCCATCACTTATGATTCCATAAATCTAAAATGTGGAAATTTTTATTGCAGAACATTCACTATTGGAATCAAGTAATCACAAATAAATTGACAAACCGATCAGTATTAACTTGAGCCTTTAAATGCTCTACAAAATCCAGGCCTTCAGGCCACTGTGAAGGCTGTTTGTTAGAGAAAGGCAGGCTAATTGCCAAAGATCATCTGATTGCTTTTTTTTCTTGGGCATCCTGGGAGGAATTGTTTGGACTTCCTAGTCTTAGCAGGCAGACAAGAGAAATCAATTCATTTCCTACATTAACCTACACAAAAATGAACCGGTCCTGGAGATTTCATTCATACTGTCTTTTTCCCCATCTTCTGAAATTATCAATGAATTTCAAAGAAAATGTCCTTATGCACATCGTGTTCTTAAAAAAATCAGTGTCCCCTTCCGGGTACCCTTTCTGGGATTTCTCTACTTCATCATTCCCGTAGCATCAAGGTTCACAAGATGCAGCTATTATAAATCTGAACAAATTCAGTATCCTGTACCATCAGTTCTCAGTTCTTTATCTGCATTAAGAAACAATGATTTCATGATAGTTACCGACAAAAGGACAAGAAGGAACCTCCTTAGAAGGAGCATGAAATCAGGAATTAGGTAGAATGACTCAGAATGTTCAAGCTGGAGGTCTGAGGGATCCAACTCTTTCATTTTATGCATAAGGACTCGGTGGACCAAAAGGATTGAGTGATTCAGGCATGATTATACAACAGATCCTACAGAGTCATGGCTATATCCCACTATAGCAAACTTAATAATACAAAATTTAAAAAAGAGGATATTTGCTCTTGTATCTGTGCTACTAGAGTGGGTCATTCAAGCTATCTTCATGTTGAAGTCAATATGTTGTAGCTAATAAGCTGAAGTTAAAATACAGCTTTGCATGAATGTCATATATGTTTTAAAACAATTTTATGTGACACAGATATATGTATATAGATACATTTTATTTTTATAAGGTCTAAGCTTTTTTAAATAGAAAGATACTAATGAAACAAATAAGTTCTACAGCTGAAGCAGAGTGTTTATGGGCCTTCTGCTTTGCATTACCTTCCAAAACATGTTCCATCTCTTGTCCTCAAAAAATGAAAAGTTAAGCTGGAAACATCTTTTGGAGACCAGTGGCTCAAGTAACTTTCTTCCAAGTGCAAAAGAGACTCATTAAAATTTTTGGCCACTCTGCTCCTATTATGTGTAAAGGAATTGACAAATTGCATAAGAGTTCCCATAAAATCATACTCAAGTGCAAATTCTAGCTACTATTGTGAGATGGTAGACTTTGGAAGTACTATAAAGGGTCAACCTGATGCTACAAAGGAGTCTCCAATCCTACTTCATAGAGCAAGATGACTTTTCTGCAGACTGATTCATATTTAATCATTCAACTAATAGCTACTGTATATTTCTTATGTCCAGTTGAGCATATAAATAAATAGGAATTTCATGTATCCTGTATCAACTGGGGCCTGGTCAAGAAAACAGAGAATTTAACAGAAGCATTTTAGTATTCAGAATTAGTTCAAAAGAAAGAGCTTCAAGGTTGGTAGGGCAACCCAGAGATTAACAATAGCAGAAAGCCACTATCACCACTAGGATAAGATGGTCAGCAGGAGGTTGTTGCCAGAGACCACAAGCTCACACCTCAAAGTACTTTTTAAAACCATTTCAAGGGCTGCATGGCAGGATTTGGGACCATAAAAGAGAAATGATCACACAAGACACTGCCTGATACAGATCAAGAGAGAGAGAGAGAAGGAGAAATACCTCAGTCTGTCCCCTACTCAGTCCCTTCAGTCATCCACTAATGCTTCTTAATGGCTGAAACTACCTTCCAACCAATGGGAAATGTACCTTCTAGCTCTTCTCTTACATTCTGGTTATTTATTGCTGTGTAATAAACTACACAATTACACTGTGTGCTAAAGCCACAACCACTGCATTATGCTCACAGGTGTGGCAACTATGGCTGGTGACTGCTCTGTGATGTTTGGAGCCTCAGCTGGGACAACCCTAAGGCTTCTCTGTGCCTTCACTGGGACAGCTAAATGAACACACCATGGACTGTCAGTTGTAGTACCTGTATGTGACTTCTACAGCACTGTGGTTTCAGGGCAGTCAAACTTCTCACATGGTGATCTCTTAGGGATCTAAGAGTGAATCTAACCAGCAAACTAGGCTGAGTCTTTAATGAGCCAACATGGGAAATGAGTTGTGGTTTTATCGTCCTGTGTTTTTGGTGGTATGGCATCATTTCTGCCCTACTCTATAGACTGAAGTAGTCACAGCCCACCTAGATTGACTGGCAGGGGTCATGCAGCCCATCTCTGAATGAGAAGCATACAAAAGGATACATTGCTGTGTTTTGAAACAAACTCTCCTGGGCACAGACAAAACCAAAATAAATAAAGAACAAAATTCAAAAAGGAATGTAAGGACTAAGCAACAATACCAGAAAACAGTACAAATGATGTACATCACCATGCACTCAGAAAAACTGCCAAATGAGTAGCACAGACAATAAAAGTTTCACAAGGTCTAGAGGGATAAATCACTGAGGAGAGGTAAGCATGGCTTCCAAAAACATTGTCTAGTTTTCCTAAAGCTGAAGTAGAGAAGTATAGGGGAATCCTTTATTTCCCCCAAACTTTAGAAGAGCATGTCACATACAAATTAAGTCTGGACCTAGATGAATTCTGAATTCTTGGGAGGCCAGTTAGCATATATGCGATTTTATCTTCAGGAGCAATAATCTGCACTGATGGCTAGACTTCCATTCTTAACAGGAAGTTACTTCCTCTTTTTCCTGGTGTGCTGGAGAACTTCGGACCCTCTGTTATTCAAATATAAAGCTCTTCTGCTTCCTCCTGGCTCATCCTGTATACTCTTGGCATTGGTTCCTCCTTGTTCCTCCTTCCTCTCTTTCCTTTACTCCTTCAATCAATTCTTGCCCTGCCTTGAAGACCTTTTAGTCTGGGGCTTACTTTGTGTTCTTAGCCTCACATTCCAGTGGAACCTTTCAGCCTAAAGCAACTATTACGTTTTTTTTGTAGGATGTGGTGAGTCCAGCAGTCTTCAGTTACCACTTGTAGACCTCCAGACCTCTCTGTGGTAAGGGGGGAGGGGCCTGGCCCATTTATGCTTGGGACAGATGACTAAAGCAAAGCACATGACCCAAATTAGCAAAGGATGGAGCAGGGACACATGGAAAGAATTTCCTTCAAACAAATAAAAGTTTTTTTGGACTTTTCTTTTATGATTCAACTCTTCTGTTGTTCGGCTCTAAGTTGGAGTCATGGAAAAGAGAGAAATGGCTGCTGGGTGGATGGGAAAACTTTGAAACTGAAACTGATCACCTGAGTGTGAAGAAGATACAAAATTAATGCATATTCAAGACGCATCATAGAGGTTTGTCATCTAACTATATACCATTAAACCATCCCTGTGCCCTCTGTTCCATTTGGGTTTCTATTTTGGTTAACACAAAAGCACTCATGACTGCAAAGCTTTTATTTTATGTGCAAACAGAAGGCTCTGGTGAGTGTCCATCTGTCCTCTGTAACAACCACACAGAGATGCAGCAGTAACCTCTGCTAGGAAGCAAGCTTCCACTCAATTATATACTGAGGAAAGACTTCCAGAATTAGGAGAGGGTGAAGGCTCACATGGAGAGATTCCTTTAGATTTAGTAGTATTTGACAGGCCTCAATTGTTTAGAATAACTGGGAACTAAATTCCAGAAAAAAGAGAAATGATTTCTAAAATGATCATGTGTTTTAAAGAAACTAGACAAAGTTCAGTCTGTGCTCAGCTCATCAGAAACACACCATCTCCACACAGTATAAAGTGAGATTCATATGTGTACATTCTAGTACTTTACAACTGAGGTTCTCTGCTTCTGAGCCAATAATATTACAACTCAATTCTTATGCCCTACCTAAGACTCTGTGCCTGTTGTTAAGGGTAGTAATTCTCTGTGGCCCTCTATTTTATGAGGTCAGGTAAAATAAAAGGGAAAGAGAACTACTATCTTCAACTCTGCAGCTTTGTCTTTGAATATACTCTTCCCACATTTTTACTTTTTACTTTTTATCTTACTTCCTCTTCATGGTGATAACAATATTTATCTGAACATTCATTTCTTTTGAATTAGAGTTTCCTTGAATAAGAGTCATCGGTATCCTTTAACCTGAGGATGCATAATGTTTTGTGCCTACCCTTTATCTTTAGGTAGGATAGTCAAAAGCCCATGTGTCACATCTTGGCAAGAATCATCAATTCTCCATGTCCTGGTAAGCAAGGATAGCAGACATAACTGAAGAAACCAAATGCGCAACACCTCCCAGTTAAATTGAGCAACAGAGAAGAGATGCAGGCCAACTCAGACAGAGAACTATGAATGTCACAGAGAAAATTATCTCCAGAGGGGTTCTCATAATACATAAATTCAGGTAAACTTATTATAGTTGAAGGTGTTTACTCTTTTTGACACTGTTGCACTGGCCCCCAAGGACAACCAAAACTCATAAATTCTGAGTGTCCTGAAAGCACATGGTGCACTCCGACCACACTCATACTTGATTTCTAAGATCTTGCTATGTGGAGTGTGGTTTATAGATTAGTAGCATTGGCATCACTTGGATGGAAATGCCTCAACCCCAGACTTAATTATTCCACAAGTTTTCTGAAAGATTTATGTGATCAGTATGCACATTAGCACTGGAGAAGTTCTTGTCTAAGAGATTCCCTCCAAATTTGCTGTCTGGACATGATATGTAAAAAGTTCCCCCTACCTGCTGATTAAGGGAAGGGTCTGCTCACTTGTGAAGTGGATCAGACAGCATTAATATATATAAACCAAGGCCCCTGTTAAGTCACTCTGGAAATTCCCAAACTGTGAGTTGGATTAGTCCAGAAGCTGTGGTTACCAGGCAAGTCAAGGGCCCAAACCACCTCAGAAAGATTCCAAAAACACACTCGGTGTCACAGTTTCAAAACAAAGCTAGTAATATTTTAATCCCCTCACCACAGGGCATGTCTAATATAGCTTGTCATGAGGCCAGTGATTTAGAGAAAAGAATCTGGATTTCCCCTGTACCACTAGCTTTTTAATATTGAAAAAAAAAAGAAATGTGTATCGGAAATGGCTGCAAATGAGAGCAGTTCAAACAGATTGCAGGCCTGCCTCCAACACTAATGATAATTCAAGATCATTCAATGGGTTTTAATGTTAGGCTTTCTAGATTGTTCACTCGATGATATCACCACATACTTTGAAAATCCTTTTAAAAGTTACCATAACATTTATGGAAAAAATAAACAGAACTGAAACTTATCCCACTCCAAAGGATTTAAGGATTATTACATCTAGACCTCAGATTCATAAGATACCACTCTTTCCCTGCTTTTAAGGATTGCAAGATCAAAATTCTGTTCTGAAAGCATTTCCTATTTTATCCATAACAGTTTTATATTAAGAAGTTAATGACTGTGGCAAGGTCTGATGTAGTGATAATACCCAAGGGCCAAGGTGACATGTGCTAATTTGGCTCCTTCCCATCAACAGCACCAGAAATCGGGAAGAATGGCACCCATGGCCTGTTCAAACATGTTGACTGATTTGCATTTGTCCTTGGGACTGCCTCACAAATGATTTGGGATTAACCCCTTGGGTCCTCATGTACCACACTTGAACCTGATCATCTTGGCAGTATAGCACAAGGCTGCTTCTCATGTTCAAGTGAGAGTATTTTTTATGAAAAATTATTCTAGCTTCCAATCTTACAGGATTTATCATAATTTCTCCCTTAAGTATCAAGATATGTTTTAATAACCAGTGGTTTGAGTTTCTGAATCCACCCTCCAAAACAACCAGCTTTAAAGATAAAAGCTTTAAGGGAAGATCATGTTCTCTCCAATTACAGTGGTATATTTTGTACTGGTGAAATATGAACAGTTTTAGTAGGGAGAGGGCTGAGGGGCTGGAGAGAACATGTAAGTATGAATTTTGAAATACCTGGGCAAAGAAATCCCTATGCATGCTCCATGCTCACTTTGTTTCCGAATATGAGAACTGGAGTAAGTACTAATACAAAATTTAGTGACAAAGACTAGACTTTGAGCTGCAGGAAAATTAAATAATTGTAAATTTTCTGATGACCACTAACCTAATGTGGCAGAATCAGGATTTTGGAAGTAGATCTCTTATGGAATTACTAGTTTTATTTAGAAGACAGAGGACATGAACAGCTGTGCACATGAAAGGATTTGGTAAGTTGTCAAAAAGGTAAATCTGCTCTTTTAGACTAAATGCTGGGAGAGATTAGCTTGCATACAGGTTGGCTGAATGAAGGGCTGGATGTTGTGAGAGCCATATCTGCATGGATAGGTTAGGGTACAGAAGCCTAGAAAAGCCATGCTCAGAAAGTGTAGATACCTCTTGGACAGAGGGCTGGGAAGAGAAGAATGGCATCCTGGGTAGTAAGACTGTGGAGCAGTCACTGTGTGAATTGACAGCATCCCTCCTTACAGGGAAAGTGCTGAACCCGGCATATTTCAGCTCCTAGATATCTTGAGGAAGATATAAGGAAGGGGAGACTATTGCTATGAATCTGTTAAATTTGGTGAGTTAAATACATCTGTGAAAAAACATTAAATATTATGCTCTATTTGTATTTAACCTTAAAGATATTAGTGGAAATGTTACAAATTAGGTGTGGCCATATGAGCTAAAGCCCAAATGAGATATAAACCATATTTTAAAACCAAAATGGGATAGCAGAATTTCTCACTAGCTTTGCTTCAAGGATTCTATTTAAAGGACTTATGACTATCTTAATAGTTAATGCATATTTGTTGAGTTTCTTTGCTCTTTGGTCTAGGCCAAGAATCACAGCCAGGGCAATGGGGCACATCAGAAATATGAGATATGAATTTTACAATCTTGTTAAGAAACCAGAACATACACAGGAAACCAATAGAGAAAGAGAACATGGTAATAGGAACCTAAATAAACTACTCAAGAAATTGGTCCTCCAGAGATAGAAAGAAGCATGTCTAGTTAGTGTTTGAAGAAAATCTTACTGTAAACAAACTGTCACTAGTGGTGTATAAATGTTCATAGAAAAATGATAATGATAATAAAATAAGGGTTCTTATTATCCGCCAAAAACTGTGCCAATGGTGTTCAATGTATCAATTCACTTACTTCTCCCAACTATTATAGAAAATGGTGCTGTTTTTTAAGTGAGGAAATTTAGGAACCAGTAAATTAATAATTGAGAGATAAGGATTAATTTGTCCAAGAGGGACCCCTGTAGCCTAGCCTTTCCTAAAAAGAATTTTCCTTCTTCAGTGTCCTATGAGAAACCCACAATGGTTAGTGTTTAAGCCAATCAATGCTGGGTAACAGTGAGGCTTGGACCCCCAAGCCTTGGACCTCTTCCCCCCACCCTCAGTCTTGCCAGTGGAGGCATCCATGCTTTACCAACCAAGAATTCCAACATGGCTGACCATGCCACTAGCTCATGTGATCCAGTTGCAATTACAGGTCTTGTAATCCAGCTTCCTGATAAAGTCAGAGCATGGACTTGTGCTTCCTTTTCACCCACATCACAGGACCTGAGCACAGTGTAGAAGGTCAGCACTAAGTTTCCACTCTTCATTTCACTATCATATCCTGTTCCTTGACCACATCACAGCCTAGTCATATAATATCCAAGATCCACAGCCCAAGGGTCAGAAGCTCTCCTGTAAAGTCAGAAATCAGACCCTGCCAAATCCTAGGTCACTCTCCCAGAATCAACAAGGGCACCAGGAAACATAGGTCTGCAACTGATCTGGGGCAGTGAGTTTCTCCAATGAGGCACTGCTCCTGCAGTGAGCACTGCTTGGCACTTGACCTTGTTTGTGCTACAGTCATTTACCCAAAGATCCACCTGTAGTAATGTCAGACTCAAGAAATAAGCATTTCAAATTAATGGTGGCCAAATAGCCAATGCAATCCAGATGGCTGTGATCAATGAGTGGATAATAAGTATGTCATGTAAATGACCCTTTTAGGAAAGCCTATCTTAAAAGCACATATTAATAAGCTTTTACAAGTAGAATTAGTGATTTAAATGTCTGAAAACAACAAAAATTACAATTGTTTGGGGAGTTGAGAGCTCAGATTATTTATACTTAAAAATTTTCATTTATTTAAAATTTGAGAGACAGAAGAGACAGTGTGAGTGAGGAAGGGACAGAGAGAAAGGGAGTCATAGATTCCAAAGCAGTCTCCAGGCTCTGAGCTGTCAGCACAGAGCCTGACGTGGGGTTCAAACTCACAAAGCACAAGATTTTGACCTGAGCCAAAGTCGGATGCTTAATTGACTGAGCCACCCAGGTGCCACAGATTATTTATACTTTTAAAAACATGACTAGACCTCTAAAAAGTTCAACCTAATGCTACAACTATATATGGGAACCCCTCTGCTGGGTGTCAGCATGGGGAAATGATAAGCAGGTAAACTGGACTTCATAAAGCTTATAATCTGGTGGCAATCCATAGATGATAAACAGATGGTTCCAATCCAGGGTGGTGCATCCTATGAAAGGGATGACTCCATATGCCATGGGGACAGAGAGAGAGCTCAGCACAGGCTACAAGGCCAGGAAGGGCAGGTGGAAATATCAAGGGGTCTTCCCTTACAGTTATGAACTTGGAATGTGAAAATATTACATCTTTACTTTCAATAACTCTAACTGAAAATATAGTATGTCTTTCTTTTTTTTAAATTAATCTTTATTTATTTTTGAGAGAGAGAGAGAGAGAGAGAGTGAGAGAGAGGGGCAGAGAGAGTGGGAGACACAGGACTCAAATTCACAAACCGCAACCGCAAGATTATGACCTGAGCTGAAGTTGGATGCTTAACCGACTGAGTCACCTAGGTCCCCTAGTATGTCTTTCTATAATCATCATAGGTAACAAACCACAGTGGCAAAAATAGACTCTGTTATCACAAAGTAGGAATCCTAGGATATTTTCACATCATATCACAGCTATTGAAGATACTTCAAAACGTCCTTTATGCTTATCATCACTTCAACATGACAAGGTTATTAAACCCATCACTGTATTTTTTCATTTAGCACATTAATAAAGAAGCACATGTATCAAAATTTATTTCCTCATAAATTTTGATAGATGTATTTCAAAAGAATTGTTCTCCCTTGCTCATATACTTTATTTTATGCATTGAAAACACTATTCTGAGAAGGGGTCAACAGGCATGACTAAATGGGTCCATGGTCCCAAAGGAGGAAAAATCCTTCCCCTCTTCTCAGTCAGTGGGTAGAAATTTGTGGTGGCAGGTAGGGGGGCCCATAGAGTTGCTGCTGGAGATGCAGATGAGGGAGGTTGGCTTCTGTCTGGAGGAAATGAACGGTGCTCCAGGTAGAGACACTAGCACGTGCAACACTGGAGAACATGATGTGGGAGGGAAGGAAGGACAAATATTAGGAACCTCTGGACCTGGCAGGACAGGAAGGAAGTGGAAGGAAACAATGCAGTTTGGAAAGACAATCAGGTGACAGGCCCTGTGACATCTGGAGGGGCATGCAAAAGAATCTGAATTTCACCCTAAGGGGACTGGGTGGTAAACAAACATTTTCAGGCAAAATGTTCAAAATTATTCTTTCTGTAGTTAAAAAGAAAAAAAAACCATCTTCCCAAATAACTTCTTTTTCTCTATCTTACTTCTTTAATACTTGAAAGGATCCTGTGGCACAGAGTCATAAATTTCCTTATATTACATACAGATGGGCAAAGACAACATAGCATTTTATGTGATTTTTTTTTCCTATACTGGTTTAATCTTTGTACAATTTTATGTACAGATGTCGACTTAAATATGACATAGAGGAATATCATCTTCTCCTTTAGTTTTACACCTGCTCTAATCTATGCAGCCTGGTGATTCATCTCCTCCCCTCCTCCTTCCCATGGTGGGAGCAGATCCTCTGTCCCATGGTGATTGCAGGTAGAGAAAAGTGTGTGAGTGTATTGAGGGAAGACTTGTGATGCTGTCCTGACCAAGGTATCCATGGGCCACTCCTGGCAATGGGTCCTGTATCTACCTTTTCACTGCTTTCCTAGTTAACATCATGATATTTATTGCTTATGACCCTGCAGTCTTACTCTCTCTGGTCTTAGTCAGGCGATGGTGTCCTGACTAAGTTAGGTCCTCCCTGACTCTTGCTGGCAATCCATATCCCACTCCCCCAGGTGTCAGCCATGACTTCTACCCAATCCCAGTTAGGCAGACAAACCTGACACGTTCAGCTTCACAGCTCTCGGTGTCTCCACCATGGTAACCCTTCTCTTCAGCTGTTGTTAGGAGCAACCTCCACTCCACAATGGGGCACGTAGGAAATTCCAAATGCCCCCAGATCATGCTGGTCTACACACACACGCACACCCCAAGCAAGCCACACTGCTGACTTAGCCATATATATGTATATATCTTCATTGAAGACTGTACCTTCTTTCTTCCCTTAAATGATCTGAGAAAAAAGAAATACCCTACAGGATTTGAGACCGGATCACTGGCTGTTCCCCCTCCTTATTGGTGCTCTCTCCTTCCTACAATCCACCAGGCAGAACAACTGAGATTTTCCATTCTATCCTGCTCTGGCTGGTACTTCCTCTATATCATATCCTCCTTACTACCTGCTACAGAAAAATTCAAGGCTTAACCTACACTGTGAAACAACCTATGGTCTGAGTCTGCCAGACATAAGTCTTATAAAGAATTACCTAGTCATCTTGAGAATAAAATAGGGAAATGAGAGGATGAAAACTTATTATTTAATATTCTAAAAATGATACCCCTGGATCATCATTTTTCTTTAAAACCATTTCTTTCAATGTGCTATTCAGAATGGCCTGGACTCATCCCCAGCCAATGGCCCTGAGAGCTTCACACGTTTTGTGTCTCCTCGTGGATGGAGATTTCTGCACAAGGCATTAGTTTGATGCCCTAATTAGAGAGCAGACATAAGTTAAGCAGGCAGATTTTTACACTTTTATACTGTCACACTGACAAATCCATAATCCAACTTATTGGAGGGTCTCGCCCTCTTCCTGTCTTCTCTTGCCTTCTGTTTCCCTCTCTCTTTCCCTTTCCTTTCCTTTCCTTCTCTCTTATTCAATCCTCTAGCTGGCCACCTTGTGCTTGTCCACATAGAAAACTCCATTATAGAAAACCATACTCAGGAAGCCTCCAGCGATAATGCATTACACGTGGTAATACAAAAAATTGTTAGAACAATTATGCTCTTTAAAGCATGACTCCCATTCAGTGCTTTGGTTTCCCTGCCTTTGTGCTTCAGGCTAAATATTACTCAGATTCCTGCAAGGCTGGGTGCTTTCTCACCAATTATCTGAAAGGCCCAGAGAACAGGACTTACATCAAAGCCAGGCCTAATGACAAAGGACACCTGGCCACTGCAAACACAGGCATCTCTCAGCTCCTCGCTCCATTTGGCAAAAAGCTATTTCCATCTCAGTCACGATGTAACAAAGGACTAATTGATGGGAGCATTTTTTTCCATCTTTCAAAAAATAAATTGAGCCAACCCCACAAGCTCATCTAGAGGAATTAATTAGGGAATAGGAAATCTCCAAAGCCATCCTTAAATTCAGATTGAACAAAGACCAGGGAACAGATGGCTTTTCATCTGAATTCTTTAAAACCTTTAGCACTCTGCTAATTCCCCTACAGGAATGAAAAAAATAAATTGCTAAATGAATTTGAGCAAACCATTTCACCAGGTGTTCATTTTCCCTAAGGTTCCTTCTGCTCTAGGAAAAAAAAAGAAAGAAAGAAAGAAACCCAACAGGTATCCTCTCTACTGATATTATTGTAATTTCATTTGTACATCTGAGTCCTTCCCCAAGGGCCCATTGTAAACTTCCCCAGTATTTCTGACTACCAAGCTGGGGAACTGAGTCCCTTAATTGATGCAGCTGATCAGAGACAACTGCTAGAGCACAAGGATTATGTCAGCACACAGAAAACAATGTACAGAATGAGGTCACTGTTTAAGCAAAATAGAAAAATAGGAAACAAGATTTTGTTATTGTGTTGCAGATACCTGCAGATTTCTGGAGCAAGGGCTGGTGATGTTTGATTGCATTATCCCAATGGTTAAGAGATTTGTTTCTCATACACAAAAATGTGCCCATGTAGAAATACAGTGAGGGAGAAGGGCATCACCTCTCATTTGCATGGTTCACATGAAGCTGTCACAGGACCCTGGAAGGGATGAATTCTTGCATTTACACATTTTCTATTCCAAGGATATCACATCCCATGAGACTCTGGTATACATTTTTAAAACAATTTTTACACATTTATTATGATTCATTTTGATTCACATTTTAAACTGAATAATTCTGTTTCGAATTCTGATACTGTACTAGAATCTCAGAACATTCTGGTGTCTATCCGTTTACGTGTTTTTTTTAAATAACAAATTTTTCTTTCATAGTTTATTGTCAAGTTGGTTTCCATATAACACTCAGTGCTCATCCCAATAAGTGCCCTCCTCCATGCCCATCACCCACCTTCCCCTCTCCCCTAACCCCATCAGCCCTCAGTTTACATTAAATATAATATATCCATAGAATGGACCATGCCAGAGAAAATGCAATAGACCACTAAAACTCTAAAATGACACCATTCTGATACAGGTAAGTTCTTTTTTTGTTGTTTATTTTTGAGAAAGAGAGAGAAGAGAGCGAGGGAGCGAGCGACCAGGGAGGGGCAGAGACAGAGGGAGACAGATAATCCCAAGCAGCCTTTGTGCTGTCAGCACAGAGCCCAATGCAGGACATGAACTGTGAGATCATGACCTGAGCCGAAATTGAGTCAGACACTTAATCAGCTGAGCCACCCATGCACCTCATAAGATCTGAATCATGGATCAAAATGTGCACTGAGCAATCCTGGTATCGGGGTCATAAAAGGAAACTGAACCCCTAAAAGGAAAATATCTTAAGCCGCTCAGCAAAATGGAGGGGATTTTTGTTTTCCAGAGCTCCACTCCAGCCCAGAACACTCCACGGGCTGACCGAAAAGGTTCAAGCCTTGACTGGCAGCAGCTCTGGGTCACTTCCTTCTCACCTGCCTACTGCCTGCTCACCACAGCCTTAACAGCCCTTATCACCACTGTACCCCCCTCCCTAGTCTAAGTTCTGACCATACAGAGATCCACTTCCTTCATGATGGACATGAGAGAATTTTAGTCCCAGGAGCCTTTTGTTCTAAGGGGAAGGGCTGCTAAGTGAAACTTCTGGTAGTAGATGCTATGTTAAAATAAATGAATAAATGCAATTACACACACACACACACACACACGCATACACACGCATCCTAATTCTTATTCATTTAATAAATAGTCAATAAGCACTCTGCCAGGAGTTAAGGGAAAATTAGAGAGTAAAATAGAAATGATCCTTGCCCTCTTAGAATTCTACATTCCTTTTGGGGAGACAGACAATGGAATGTCCCCACATGTATATAATTACAAACTATAATAAATGCAAGGAAGATTAAAGGATAAGAAGTATACAGAAGTAGAAACCAGTCTAGGCAGGGATGCCAGTATTCCCTGAAAACTGAATTTTTGAACCTATACCAGAAAAATGAGCAGACATTAACTGCTGTGAACGTTATGATAAAGGGTAAAATGTGTCCCATTGAGAGAAACAGCATGAGCAAAGGCCCTGAGAAAGGATGTGGCTGAGTGTATCTGAGGTACTGAAACAGATCCAGGGGCTGGAAGGAAGTCGGCAAAGGCTCAAGTGGCATAGGAGGGTTTTAAGCCTGCTGAGCCTTGAGGGACAGTGTAAGTGTCTCATCTGCGCATCCCAGAAGCAACCTCTGAGACCAGGGCCCTGAAGGGAGGTGACTCCAAGAAACACCAAGGGAAGACACCAGAGGGTAGGTTATCAATTAAACTACCACTGTGGGCTCCTGGAACTCCACCAGCTGCCAGGGAACTGGGAGACCATGTAGAACACATACCGCAGGAGCATTGCACCCAAGGGGCAAAGGAGTTAGTGTCCTTACTCACCAACTCTCATTAACCTTGGATGGAAGATGCTGGGCCAGCACCTCAGGACCTCAGTGCCTGGTGTGGGGTATGCTGTATGAGAGCCCACTAGAGGAAGCCCTCAGGCAAGGGAAGCTGGGCTGGCCTGGCAGGTCACTCACATTATCAGTTATGTCACCACAGATCTACACTTGGACACTCCTTCCTGCTTACAGAGCAGCATTAGTAACATCAGAAAGCAGCAATATTCGTATCTCCATTTTTAATATTTGAATTTCCACACTTCTGTAAAGCAAGGCACCTTATGTGTATGAGCAGTTATGTCTCAAGTACATCTGTCTGATGCTCTCCACAGTGCTCTGCGGTAGGTTAGGGCTATTGTTTCCATTGTACACACTGGGAAATTAGGGATCACTGAGAGAGAGCAAATTATTTAAGGCCATATATTTAAAGGAGAAGTACTTTCAATTCAACGCAACAGTTTCTACAGCCAATTTTATTCCTGCCACACCACAGTGACACAAATAACAAGATGGTCTACAAATCTGATTAAAACCTAGTCCTACAATGGACTGCACAAACTACTGACATAGAGAGAGAGAGAGAGAGTCCTGTAATTTACCTTAGTCTTTCTAATTCTAAAATGTAACAGAATTCCATTTTATTATCAAATGACAATAAAAGTCAGCAATATGATAAAAATAAAAGGTAGGAGTATCCTCTCCAAATATCAATATTTAATATATTTTAAATGATGAGTAAAAAGCTTTTGAAAAAGAATGAAAAATAAGAGGGAAGTCCAATATGATTGACTTCACCATCTGTAAACAGAGCACAATTAGGTAAGCGAACTCTCTTAAGCGTGAAGATAAATATCATGAGGGAGATATTATACTCCCTTTAAACTTAACTTCTAGTTCTTAGGCTTTACAGGTAAGGATGAATGAAACTGAATGCAGAGAGAAGACTGCCTTTCTGAAATTCTATCCCTGCATGGAAAAGTGCACCCGTTCCCCTCACATCAATGTCTGAAACATACTTTTGAGCAGCAGAAAATCATTTTTCATATGCAAGTATTAGAGGTCAAATGTCAGCTCCAGGGGCACAGGTCGTGTTTTATAGACATGTGCTTTAATGTGATTCTCATACTCTGGTTTATGATATCCCTTTTCAAAGTGAATATTTCCACTCTGTTGGCCAGGGCGCCAGTCTTACTGCTGATTATGTGTCAAGTCTTGAACATCATCCCACATTGTCTGAAAAAATGAGCCCCACCATGGCTTTGCTCTATGCAATGAGATGGAAGCATAAAGGATAATCTGGTGGGAGAATGTCCACTATTTAAAAAAAAAAAGAGAGAGAGAGAGAGAGAAATCTGTAAGTAACAAAGCAGATTTCTCAGAGTACCTATTTTCTGGGGGAATTTCTGCTGACCGTGCAGCCCAGATCTATAGTTCCCAACACGCTTGACTCCATTTCCTGCAGTGCACCATTTCTAGGTAATTGTTGTCCCATAAGGATGGGAAGTATGTATTTTTTTTTCTCAAGATGACAAAATATTGCTTTCAAAGGAGACATTGCAATAATAAGAATTGTTACGTGTTCTTACAGGGGAAGTGTCTGGGGTTGAGGCGAACATTCTTTAGCATTTTTTTTAATTTATATTCACTCTTAGTTTTGAAGCACAACCTATTTTCAATATCCTCTGCATCTGGCCATGAAAGTTAGTGTCACTGTGGCAGGAGAAAAATCTTGTATTATTGATAAATGCCAAAAGCTCTCTCCCCAACTTGGGAACAGCTTACACCAGCTTTAGAAATTCTAATTCCTTTTCAAGTAGTTTTACTCCAATTTCACAGAAAGATCATACATGTAATGGCATGCCCAGTAATAATGGAGTCTAAGTTTCTCCATCGAACCCAGATTGAGATTTTTAGAACTTGTATATAGTGGACCTGTGAGAAACTCTGAAGAACACTGTCTTGGAACTTGTAGAACACTTAGCCCAAATCATCAAGAGCTTATTTATTTTTCAAATATAAAATAGTTCTTTTTAGTGGTTCCCTTTCCTACTGTGCTTTTGACAATTTTGAAAATATTTGGTTAAAGGATATTTACGTTAACATGACCCACATCAACAATGCCTTGTGACTCCACATTTGTTTCCCTTAAAGTTTACAGCAAACATAATGTTTGAAGGTGGTTTCATTTGATTTCAGTTGGATACAAATCCATTCCACTTAGTTCTGTGAAATTAGAGAAATGATACTTGGGGTGATACTAACAATTTGCTTAACAAACTATCTCCACAGATACTATGTTGGTCTTAGGTTCTTGTCCTACGAAAGATTAAAAGGTTCTTTAAAGATGTTAAGTCCTAAAGCTTTGACTTCACCCAGAGTGGAGGGTCCCCTAAGAGGTCTTGAGTAGCTGTCTTCTCTCCACACCCGTGTCTATGTCATGTGTTATAGAAGTGGACATAGCACATAGAAATTCATAGTGCTAAAAAAATGATGGATACCTCCTTTTTGAAAAGAATAACAGTGCCTGCTAATTTTTGAATATCGTTTTACTGGTTTTGTGGGAAGATCTCAAAAAAAAAAAAAAAACAATTACAGTCCTAGATGTTTTTGGATATTGTAGGGCTTAGCCATTAGCCACAAACCACATTTTTAAAAAATTCTTGAGACTTTTACTGTAGTTGATTTGGTGAGACTTTTAGCAAACAAATTGTTTCAGAATGTTGACGTCAATACAGTATGGTATGCTAGGTGATGAGATACTTCTCTCAAAAAGAGTGCCCAACATATTACTCACTCTTCAGAGTTGATAAACATTTTTACTGTTCATAGTAACAAAAAGACATGTGAGAATTTATCTAAATCAGGATTTTCAATACGACTATTGACATTAACATTTCTGACTTACCAAAGACTTAAAGAGGAGGGTATAAGTATTTTGGTCTTAGAAGATATAAAGCTCAGCCGTTTCTAAATGAATTTAAATCATTTAAGTACCCATTCAAATAAAAGTAAGTGGGTAGAATTAAACTACTGTTCACTGAGCCCATAGTTATTATATATGCTATTTAGAATTCTTGTTACAAATCTCTTATTTAATTCTAAACTCTACCTTTTTGTAAATGTGTCATTACTTCCATTTTACAAATAGGGATACTAAATGCCAGATAAGGATATTATGTGTTAGAGTAGGGGTTTCTACATTTATTGGAATCACCTGGAAGGCTCCAACCAACCCAACCAGAGATTGCGGTGTATTTGCTCTAGGCTATGACCCAGGCTTTGCAATTTTTAAGAGACCCTTAGGTGCTTCAGATATGAAGAAAGGTTTGGAAACCCCTTAGTGACAAAATAGAATCACTTATTCTTTTATGTTAGGGTTCTTGGAAGTTACTAATTTTCTTTATTGCATTGAATATAGCCTGGGATAGTAACCAGATAATTCTAAAAACTGAATATATGTGACTAATATTCTCAATGTTGTTCTTTTATAAAAGAGATTTTCTTTTCTTTTTGGGTTGGTGATCAACTCTAATATACAGTGTTGTTATTATATGTGATGATAACAATATTTAAATTTGATGAGTGCTTCCTATATGCCATGTTTGTTTCACAAGTACTTTTGCATGTGTTTTCCATAATGCTGTAAGAATCTTTGACACTTTGCAGAGGTGAGGAATCTGGGACACAGAGTAGTGATATTATGGCTTGCTGGAGGTTCCATAGCCAGGAAATGGCAGACAAGTTTCAGACACAAACCTGCCAAAACCCAGGGCATATGCTCTTGATCACCACAGTATCTAATATGGCCTCAACAATTGTAGATGATAATGATGACACAGTTTCAATTAAGGGTGAGATACACAGTTAATAGTCAAATATTCTTGTCAAATTCATCCTTGAAACTACTTTGTCTTAACTTTCTTTGCTGAGGCTCCCTTCTTTCCTTTATTCTATCTCAAAAACCATACTGGATTCCTGATCCTACCTCTTCCTTTCTCAAGATACATTATGTCTCCATTGAGCATCCTTCATTCAACAATGAAAAAAAATATAGCCTGTTTATTGCTATTGTTATTTGGGATTTGTCACATGCAGCTAGAGTATTTTTAAATTATGCACAGAGATGGAGTAAAATATAAACAAGGGTCTATCAATACAAAGCACAAAAATCAGGGTCTATAACTACTAGATATTAACAAAAATCAATCTGCAATTAAACAATATTGATATATTTTGTATTTTTCTGGGTATAAAGATACTATTCTCAATGCTTCCAGGCAGAAGAGAGTAAAGTAAGAACTATGAAGATACCCTCAGACTTTTCTCAGTGGTGTATGAAATATGGCAATGGAAAGGTATTTTCAAGGTTTTAGGGGGAATGTTTGTGAATCCAAAATTCCAGTCTCATCCATCTCCACATTCATTAGTGAAGACAGAAGGACCTTCTCAGACATGAAATGACTCAAGAAGTGTGCTACTTAGTTATCTGTCTTGAAAAAAATTACTGAAGGAAGTGTTTCACCCAACCAAAAAATGAATCAAAACCAAGAAATTAACTCAATTTGAGGGCATGTGTGGTTCAAAAGAAAAGGCAGTGAGTAATGAACTTAACACAAGGCTGGTGTCTAAGTAACTGTTACAAACACAGTTATGAAACTTGACAAATGTCAAAAGTAATTCTTGGATGGAAAAAAATACCATTTAAAAAAATACTGAAAATATCTAGTTTTATTTCAATAGAAACAGGGCAGTAGCAGGACTGAGGAAGAGGGAAGAAATAAAGGTATTCTAAACTTCTCTTCTTTTTCAGATACATCAAATCAATTCTATTTTACCAATAATGTCTATTGATTTATTTATTCATTTATCTTCTGTGTGCAAGGACCTGGCTCAATACTACCATGCAGATCAGATCTGACTGAGTCCCTGCTTCACAGTGTGTATACTCTAATCAACATAGATCTTTTCTTTTTTTTTTAAGTTCACCTTTTTATTTTGAGAGAGAGGCAGAGAGAAAGGGGGAGAGAGAATCTCAAGCAAGCTCCATGCTGAGAGCACGGAGCCAGATGTGGGGCTCAAACAAACCACAAGATCATGACATGTGCCAAAACCAAGAGTCAGACGCTTAACTGACTGAGTCACCCAGGTGCCCCAACAAATAGATCATTTTTAATTTTGAAAACAACCAGAGGGACTAAAGATAACATATATTACTTAATACCACTATATGAAGAAAACAGAAAATTTAAGCAATATTTCAAAGTGAACAAAAATATTTCAATATGAAAAGAAGACTGATAAAACTTAACAACACAATTTTCTTTAATAGAGGGATAGGCAAACATTGACAGAAACCGTAGACAAACAATAAGGATATTGATGTGACTATGAGAAGTAGATTTCTAGGTATAACTAGTAAATTTTAAAATCAAGGGATATTTTATATTGATAAAGATGTAGTTCACAGTGAATTTAATTGTCTCGAACATGTGAGCATGAAATAACATTCCAAACATGTAAAATACAAATGTTTAGACTTATGTAATGAAAAATAAAATTACCATGATTCAGATATAATTACAACAACTTAACAGATCCATCTTCATCAATGATAGATAAGGAAGACATAAATTATATACTAAAGCAAATAAATTTAATAATTTGAAGATTAAGCTAATTTAGTAGATACATACACACACTATGCACATGTTCATGAAAAAAAAAAAACAACAACAAGTTCCGCTATAGTTAAAAAGCCTTCCTCATTATATCTGAAAGAGTAGAACTTGGCATACCTGGATAACTCAGCCATTTGAATCCAACTATTAGATGGCTCAGGTAATGATCTCACGGTTTATGGGATGGAGTCCCACCTCAGGATACTGTTAGCACAGAGCCCACTTGGGATTCATTGCCCCCCCCTTCCCTCCCCACTCCCACTCTCCCTCTCTTCCTTCTCCACTCCCACTCTCTCTCAAAATAAATAAACATTTAAAAAAAGAATTTAAAAAAAGAGAAGAACTTACTCAGGCTACATATTTTGATCACACTGTAATAAAACTAGAACTTCAAACCAAAGAAACCTTATTTTAGAGGTAAACCTTTGGAAATTGAAAAAAAAATGTCATAAGTAACTATGTGACAGTGATAATGCTAACTGTTAAGTTGTATATATAAAACTCTATGGAAAACTTTCTAAACCTATACTCAGGGAAATAATACTTTAGTATATAGTATATACTATACTATATACTATAGTATACTATATACTATAGTATTTCTAGGATCTAGACAAATAATAAATGACATTTTAAAAACATTTTTTATTTTTATTTATTTTGAGAGAGAGAGACAGAGAGGCAGAGAGAGAAAGAGCCAGCAGGGGAGGGGAAGAGAGAGAGGGAGACTGTGCTGTCAGCACAGAACCTGATGCGGGGTTCGAACTCACAAACCAAGAAATCATGACCTGAGCCCAAATCAAGTTGGACGCTTAACCGACTGAGCCTCCTAGATGTCCCATAAATGACATATATTTTTAAATGGTATAACTTTAGCCTTTATAGCTCATCAAAGAACTGTCCATTTCAAAAGTGTCTCTTTTATAATACTAAAAAAAGAAAATGTGGTTCTTTCTTAGTTCAGTTCCAAGGAAATGTTTTTCCTTTTTCTCAGATTTATAGGTTTATGATTTTTAAATCAAACATGGGCTCAGTTGACAGCTTTAGTAAATTTCTCATTATCCTCAAGTTTATCATTTTATTTTCACTATACTTAATTTTTAAACAAACCTCAAATGGAGTTACTGGCAGGACAGAACTGCACCAGGAAATGTTTAACAACCAGCTCACTGTAGGGGAGTGGAGGGAGGTGATAATTTACAGCATCTGCTATTTTCTATGGTGTAAAAAGTCTTGTCATAGTCAATTTTAAGCTATCACCTTAGGGTAACTGAACATGAAGTTGGGAAAAGATGCAGAAAATTAGCTCTCTTTATCTAGTGCATGTTGGATCGTAGCACACTGTTGTTTATATGCCATTAATGAGTCTATGAACACCTAATTATGAACAGATGGGTGGGTCGATGGATGGGTGGGTGGATGGATGGGTGGGTGGAAAGGGCATATAAAATTTCTACTTGATAGAGATACATTAGCCAGCATATTTTTGTTGATTTATTTAGTTATTCAGCTCTGTTTTTTTTTAACGTATAGGAACCAAGAATAACGGGGGCATATCAGTCTTTCAGGGACACTTCTGAGATAATATGGTAACTCAAAAAACTCTAAACAACCAATGGCGACCATAAAAATATTAGTATCAGAAAACCCGAAATAGGAATTTTGTTAATACCAGCTATGGATTTCAAATGGATATGGAAATTTCTCTTAACAATATTCATTAGTATTCTGCCCTTTTCTTCAGCAGCCTCAACTCACTGCCCTTTCACATTTCTCAATTAACATTCATGTGTTTGGGTGACCTGAGTTATTAAATGAGATGGTTACAGTTGATAAACTAATGTTGTAAAATGTTATGGTTCTATGAAGTGAAGCTACTTCTCTCACCATCTCACTCTCACCTTTCATTCATTTAAGGACAGGAAAGTAATGGGGGTGGCTTCTGTGACTAGTGGGTTAAATATTCAACTATTGATTTCAGCTCAGGTCATGAACTCACGATTTGTGGGAGCAAGTGGCATGGAGCCTGCTTGGGATTCTCTCTCTCTCTCTGCCCCTCCCCTGATTGTATGCACTCTCTCTCTCTCAAAATTAATAAATTTTTAAAAAGAGGAAAGTAATGATTTTAATCCTGATACCATTTTTTAAAGGACTAGCCTTTGAAATTTAAAATTTTAGTTATGTGGTAATATTTTGCATTTTGTCATCATTATATATTTACAGGAAGACTGAGGGTTTGGAAGAAATTATCTTGCCTAGTGAATGACTGTGTTCCTTGACTGAAAATTGGAAGGTGATTTAGTCCAGTATACAAGCTTCATAAACGTTTCTGAAGAGACCTTATTACTAAAGAATATTAGCCTTTATGCTAATTGTATTAAAATTGTGTCATATATATATATATCTGAACTCAATTGTATATATATATACATGTACACACACACACATATATATGTATGAATATATATAAATCCTATTACAACACAAGCATTACAGGCTACAATATTTATTTCACTTGTCAAGTCCTAGTGCTTGGCTTAAAATTTTAAAAGAGTAAAATACATTGAGATGTTTCATACTACTAAAAATTTTAAGTTCAACTAGGTAACAGATGTACTCTTTGTAATTATTGCTCTTGGTGAGGAACAGAACTAGTCATTTTGACTAATTCCTATTACCTATATTTGCTTCTCTTAGAGTTTTTTCCCCTCCAGATTTCCCCTTATCACTTTTAAGATAGCATCAAAAAGTAAAGAGAAGACATTCTACCACACAAAAGACAAATCTCAAAGGTAGCAAAGTTCACTATGGCTTATTTTTAATTACATCTCCAGCATCTAAATGATTAATATTCTGCTTGCTATACAAGCCACATGCAAATCCTCCAAAATAGGCAAACACACATCAGGCAAATCTTTGTGGTGTCCTACACTACAACCCTTCTACCAGACTGATATCCTCTGTTGTGTTGGATAATTACACGTCCTTTCCACTTCCAGCACATGAGCTGTAACTGTCTGCTTTCCTGCCTTAAAACTTTCTCCAAAGCTATGGTAGGTTGCTCAGTCTTTGCAACCTTGAACATTTAAGGAAGTTGACATCTATGGGAACACCCATCAACCGCTGGTCCCTGACTTCACCAGATTAACATTTCATCTCCCTCTCGTCTGATTAAAAACAAACAAACAAACAAACCCGCGGTGCGTTTTTACATGATCCCTCAGAAAGTCCCAGGTGGATTGATCCTCAGTTGCCCACAGTGGCAACCTGCTCAACAGTGCACCTCTATGTCCCTGATGTCCCCACCATCTTAATCTCTTCCCCCCTTCACTTCTCTTTCCCTGACCATCGCCAATGACCTGGACCAAAGTTCTCCCATCAGGTTCTACCTTCACAGGAGATAAAAGACACACTAGATAGATGTAGATCATATTTTTCTAATGTTTTATTGTTATAATTTTCAAATGCAAAATTACATAGAATTATAAAATAAATGCCTACTAAGTCATCACCAAAATTGAGCATCATGATAGGCTCTGCCATGCAGGGTTCATGGAGCCATCTTCTGAGTATATTCTCAGTAAGATTTAGTCAGAAAGATTAAAGTATCAGAGTACTTCAAACTCAATCTTATTCTAGTTCTAAGGAAGAAGCACTTCTTATTACACAGAATTTAATTACCAAATGAATGTGAGATGTTTTCAGAAGCACTTAATAACCATTAACTAGCTATTATTAAAATCTGCTGGCTAAAGCAAACAATCTGGTAAAGAGATCATTTGACAAAAATCCCCAAAACCTTGAGGTAATATTTGTAATTCAGCAAATGTTTATTGAGCCCTTACTTGGTCTGGCCACAATGCTAGGTGCTAGAGATCCTGTCAAATAAAACCTGGACTCTGGCCCATGAAGCATATGAGAGAAAACCAGATAAATAATGACGAGGTTAGCAAATGAATTCACAAGATTATTACAAATTCTAATTAATGCTGATAAAGAAAGAGACCTTGTCCCTTGTAGAGGGTCTCTGAGGAGTAGCGAAGGATGAGGGCCACTGAGGAGGTAAAGTTTGAGCTGAGGCATGAAACAGAAGAGTGAGGCAACTCGAGAAAACAGCAAGTGTGGCCTTGGCATAGTGGACTCCTATCTGAGGCAAGGGTGGAGGGAGTGTGGCAGAGATTAGGACATGTGGAGCCTTGCAGATGAAGATAACGAATTAGGGTGTTATTCTTAAAGCAATGTGATATTCCTGAAAGACTTAAAATAGCAAAGATATGTGAGATGGTTCCCATTGTTGAAAGATTGCCTCGACTGTTAAGTGTGAAATGAGTTGTGGTTTTATCACCAACTCACAAACAACTAGGCCTTGAGGAGAAGCCAAGTAAGTAGCTCCATAGCCTTCCCTTTTACAAAACGTGGCTTTAAGAATCTACGGCCACTCTCAGAACTCAGGCTCTCATTTCCTTTTTCCTAGATAATTTCCAGAACTTCTTAGCTGAATCTCTTTGTCCAAATTGGAATTTCCAAATTAATCTTCTTGCAGCTGATTTCTTAACACAACATCCCTCTGCTAAACGGTGTTGATGATTCTCTTCTATACAAAAAGAGGTGCAAATTCCTTAGAATCTTCTTGTAAGGTAGCTTCCCAGGTTTTATCTTCAGCTCTTCTCTTTCATATTTCTTTTTCATACACTACCCAGGTTGGATCACTTACTAATATTCAAAGGGATATATTATATATACATATACATATATATATACATATATTACATACCAAATGTGTAAATACATAATACATAATAGATAAATTATATATAATATGAATATGAACCAGGAAAGACAGAGAGAATAGATACCATATTGCAAATAATTTTAAAAAACAGCTTTAAAGAGTGAAAAGGTAGGAAGCAGGAAGTAATCTGAATATCAGTATAAAAACTGATTGATAACATGACAAGTTATCTTTGCTTCTCTGTCAACTCCATATTCTAAGCACCAGCATACCTTGGGGACTATATGTAACATAAAACACAACCCAAATGTGATTACTTCCACCACTGCCACTTTGGCCCATAGCCTGCCTGGCCGCTATAGCATCTTAACTTAGTTTCTCTTCTTCCAAACTTGCAAGTTTCCCTCCTAGTCTCCACATAGTAGTTAGAATAACCTCATGTAACCTAAATCAGATGAAATTTTTCCTCTGATTGAAAAAGATCATATTCAGAATTATTTACTCTGCTCTAAAATGTCCCAGATGATCTGTTCTTTCATTATCTTTCTGACCTTATCTACAACCCTCTCTCCCTTTCTCTTTGCAATTCAATCCCATGGGTTTCTTCACTCTTCCTTGAATAGACCAAGACTGTCCCTACCCTTCCATCTTTGTAACTATTACTCCCTCTTGACATATTCTTCTCCCAAGTATCTGTGGAGCTACCTTATTTTAATCCAGATTCGCTGAGACATCCCCTTGTCAGACAATCCTTTCTGGACTCCACTCTCAAAAACAGCTCAGTCACTCTCTATTCCCTTACCCAGCTTTATTTTCTTTAAGGGACATTCTAGCTGACATAGGGTATGTGGATTTGTTCATTATTTTCTCGTTCTCTTCTCCCAACAAGAATGCAAACTACATGGACAATTGGAACTTCATCTGTTTGTTTCACTCCTGTAGCCCCAGAACCTGGTACCCTAACTGAAGTGGGTACTCAGTACATGTTTGCTTGTGAATAAATAAAGAAATAAGCAAGTTATATATTCACATAGTAGAAAAGTATATAGCAGTTAACATTAACAGGCTAGGTAAGTACTATCAATATGAAAAAGGTTTCAAACCAAAATGTTGAGCTCAAAAAGCAAGTTGATGGGACACCTGAGTGGCTCAGTCAGTTCAGTGTCAGACTCTTGACTTCAGCTCAGGTCATGATCTCACCACACCTGGGATTGAGCCCCACATTGGCCCCGTGCTGATAGCATGGAGCCTGCTTGAGATTCTCTCTTCTCTCTCTCTCTCTCTGCCCCTTCCCCCTGCTCTCGCTTTCTAAATAAAATAGATATTAAAAAAAAAAAAGTTGAAGAAAGTTATATTGAAGTTGAAGACATTTAAAACAAAGTGGCCTATTCTGGAAAATCAGAACAACAGTCCTCTAGCAAAACATCCTAGGTTAAAACTAATATATAAAGTATTCTTATTTTTAAGCTGAGTCCCATAGGGTATCACTGCTTGCTTTAAGTCACAGATCAATGAGTAGTGGAATGGGGCAGGAATGGACAGCGACCCATTTACCTGTCTCTTCTTCCTTCCAGCACCCTTGAATGTGCTAAAAATAACCTCAGTCATGACACAACTCAAAGTGATTCCTGTGGGCTCCTCAGTGAGGGAATGACCACCACTATTTCCTCTTTTCTTCTTGCTCACCATTACCATAAGTACAGTGGGTATGAGTATCACTTCAAAAATGTGAGTGCAGAAAGTGAAACATTTATTTTTCCTTATATTTCACAGTATACCCCATGCTGCCTAGGTGGTGAAAAAAAAAATCATTGAGTTCTCCCCAGTGTCCACCATCCCCTCACACCAATGATTTACAAAGGGCTCAGGAATCGTACACATAGAAGAATATTCTCTCAGGCCCCTCAGCTCATTCTTTGGTCACACAAATCACTACCAAATGGCTTCCTGTTCAGGCTTGCATATTCCTTTCAGCCCCCAATTAAGGACCATGGTTGAGCAACACACCATCTCTGTATTCTGGGGAGCCTTCAAAGGAATCAAATCAGCCACCTGGGCTTCTGTGACAGCTATTTTTCTACCATTTTCAATGGGTTCCCATCACTCACAAACCCCCCAAAACTTGTTAGTGTTGTCTTAGAGTCTCTTTTCTTCTTGTCCCGCCTTCTATCACCTTCCACTCCTATCATGCTGTCAGTGACTCTGGGCTAATGGTAAAAACGACTGGTTGGAATGAAAGGATTGGGGAATGGTATGTGGAGGGAAGATCTTGAGTGCAATGGTACATGAAGCTTACATTAACCACACAAACAAATGCCAAGCTACAGCTATGATGGAAGCTAGGAAGGAACAGTTTATGATGCTATGGGGGAGCTTGAGAAGACTTCCTAAAAGACTTCCAGCAAACATGAAGTACGAATAAGGGTTAAGAAACCCAAGATGAGGTTAACAAGCATCCCACGGGAAGGACAAATCCTGTGCAATGGAACAAAAGGGAAGGGACATGGTTCACATGAGCTCCTGTTATAGAGTAAGTCTCAGTCTTCATGAGCAGTCAGATCACAGGCAAAAAAAATTTATCTCTGGAAAGGCTGTTTGTAAAGAAACACTAGTGAAAAAAAGGGGCCCAAAGAATAAGCTGCATTCTCATATAGTTAATATACAACTACCATCTCACCCCAAATCTTGGACCTTCCTGAAGGAAGTTGGATGGACACTATCATGTTTCCTCAGTTTCTTAAGTGGAAGTTAAATCAAACAAATACTGTAACTTTATTTTGTTGTTATTCAATTAGTGTAGAAGTGGTTCCTGACCAGTTCTGCTCAGTGATAGACAAAGCTGTGAAATTTTAATTCTCTAATAAATAATATCAGCCTCCCCCCTTCCATCACCCAACAGCCGCAGCTACCACACCATGAGAAACTAGAAAACTTAAAATCACTGAGGAATGAGGCCTTAATCCATTCAAATAGAAAACAGTTTAGCACTGTAATCTGTAGCATAATCTGGTTATTATAACTTCAGTCTCCTTTAAATGGATATTTGGTAGCATTTAGGTCCCCAGTTTCTCTTCTGCTTGAAACTTAGGCAGAATGGGCCTGATTTCTCCGTTCTGCTCTCTCCCACTCCCTCTCATTCCTTTTCCCCTTCCCACAGCTCCTGCTCACCCTCAAGGCAGTACCACATGCAGCAGAGGGAAAGAGAAACTTCTAAAGGTAAATATGGAGACTCTTTCATCCATGATTGGACCTCTGCTTTCTGGCTAGCACCACTGAAATCTTTGTTTAGTAGAACCTCAGAATGTACATTTTGAAATTTCTCAAGTAACTGAAGTAGGTGACAATCTAAACATGTAAACACTTAGAAATGGCAGTTATCATTTTGAAACAGTGTTCCTTTTGTTCCAGCAATTCACGATGAATTAGATCAATTTCGTTATGAGACTACAACTTGCCTGCCAGTGGCCTCCAGACATCCTTCAGTGCTGCCTCAAAATAAAACCAGACCCCCAGCCCCAGGAAAAGATCAACATTTTTATAGGACCCAGCATGGTGTGTATTTGCTCAGGATTTCTGTCTTCTTAATTAAATATTTTTCAGTCTCTGTCTCAGAAACTGGAAAACACAATTGAAATGCCACAAGATACAGAGTATTCTAAGCTTGTATGTGAAATGGTAGCTAGAGGCCATGAAATAACATTGCAGCTATTACAGATAATTATCAAGGATATTCTGTGAGAACATAAACAATGGACTAAAAACCATAGACTGTATTACTTTTATTAAATAAAAACAACTGTGTCACATTTCCTAAAACTGATATTATTATCGTATAACCCTCACTGATAATAGCAGATGGGTGGATTTTTTAAAAATACATTTCAAACAAAAGAGTGGTCAGCCCTGATTTAATGTAGGATATATTCAATACGAGGGTGAATCACCCCTATTTGTCCCACCACCTATGTTGGCCCCAAGAACATTGCCAAAGGAAGTAATACTGGTTACTCCCAGTAACCTGGATTTTCGCCAAAATGTTTTACAGAACTATACTTCCAAAAGCTGAAATTTTTGGAAAGTAATTGTCATGCTACTTACTGAATGACAATAGAGTCTATCTATAATTAAACATGAAATAAAAATAGAAGCTTTTATGGGAGTTTAGTGAAACTTGGGAAGTTGGGTCAAAGGCACAGACATGTGTGATAATACTACCCAAAAGATTTTTTTTTAAATAAATTATTCGGAGTTGTGATTCTACTAAGTAATAAATACCAAAGATTCACTCATCTAAATTAAATTCAATCCAGGACAAGCAGCATTTTGTTTTTAAATGTTATTTATTTATTGACATTAATTTACAATTTATTTACTCCTAAATAATGTTTGGACAATTTTGCAAAAATTAAAAACATATAATAAGACTTTTTGTTTCCTAAAATACTATTAGAATTCCTATGAGAAATTCTGTACTACTTGGGAAAAATTAGGGTGATGTTTGTTAATGAGGGCAGAGAGGCGAGAGATCATAATTTGGGGAATGGAGTGGAATGCAGGAGATGTCTGCTGGGTCAGATAGAAGCAGTGACAGCCATGGAAGGTTATAAAGATCTTCCAGAATTGACAAAAATAGAATACAGTCTTGGTCCAGCTGAAGTCAAATATTCTGTTGATTTCTGAATAGGACATGCTCCTCATTTGTTTCAAACAAGGTGAATTAAAATTGAGCACTGTCATCTGGTGGGTGAGAGCCACTTTTATTTATTTATTTATTTATTTTTAATTCTTTATTTTTATTTCTAGGAGAGAGAGAGAGACAGTGTGAGCAGGGGAGGGTCAGAGAGAGAGGGAGTCACAGACTGAAACAGGCTCCAGGCTCTGAACTGGCAGTCAGCACAGAGCCCGACGCGGGGCTCGAACCCACAAACCGCAAGATCATGACCTAAGCGAAAGTAAGATGCTTAACCGACTAAGCCACCCAGGCGCCCCGAGAGCCACTTTTAAATTTGAATCCCACTTACTGCATCAACTACACTTTTTACATATAGAATTTAATGTATACCTTTTAAGTAAACTTCATGATTACACATCTTTGTTTACTTTGCACTACATGATTAATTATGACTTGATAGGAATGAGTTACAATTCTCCCAACTGTTAAAGTGCCAAATAATGTAACAACTTAAAAAAAAAGTGTATGGAATCCAAACGCCTGAGTTCAAATCCCTACTTATGTAACTTTGAAAACATTCTTTAGTATCTAGAACCTCAGTATCTTCAAGTATAAAACTGGAAGTAATAAAAGCGATTACATATGTGGACTCTGGAGCCTGGTTTTAATGCTGTGTTCCCTACTTCAATTCCATGTGACGTAGAGCCAATTACTTACTTTTTCTGTGTCTTAATTTTCGCATCTATGAAATGGTTATTAACAGTACCCAAATCAAACAGTTCCTGATTAAAGTACAATTACATTACATACTATGTTAAACTGCCTTCCTAAAAGATTATAAAAATTTTAACTAGCCCTGGATATTACCAAACTATTTGATTGATTGATTCTTTTAATTGCTGTAAATACAGTTGGTTCCCAACATATGATGGTTTGACTTACAGTTTTTTCACTTCAAGATGGTGCAAAAGTAATATTCATTCAATAGAAATTGTCCTTCAAATTTTGAATTTTAATATTTTCCTGGGCTTGCAATACGTAGTACCATACTCCTTCATGGTGCTGGTCAGTGGCAGCAGCCACAGCTCCCAGTCAGCCACATGATCATAGAGTAAACAACTGATACAACCATTCTGTACCCATACAATAATTCCATTTTTCACTTTCAGTACAACATTCAATAAATTACATGAGATTTTCAACACTATTAAGAAACAGGCTTTTCTTTGTGTTAGGTTACTTTGCCCAACTGTAGGTTAATGTAAGTGTTCTGAACACATTCAGAGTTGGGAAGACTAAGTTATGCTGTTCAGTAGGTTAACTGTATTACATGCATTGTCAGCTTACAATGGGTTTATAGGGATGTAACCCCATCAGTACATTGAAGAAGATCTGTACTAAGACCAGGACATACTTTTATTGCACTCACATTGACTCTGAACATGATTCTCCACTGATCTGAACCAGTCAAATATAGCCTACTGCTCAGGAAAAGCATTATGTAATTACAGTTGACCCTTGAACAACTCAGGTTATGGGCAGTGACCTGTGCATAGTCAAAAATACACATATAGTGTTTGATGACCCAAAAACTTAACAACTAAGAGTCTACTGTTAGACTGGATGCCTTATTGAAAACAGTCGACTAACACATATCTTGTATATGTATTATGTATCGTATTCTTATAAGAAAGTAAGTCAGAGAAATGAAAATGTTAAGAAAATCATAAAAGAAAATACATTTATAGCGCTGTACTATATTTGCCCAAAACAATCTGCATAGAAGTGGCCTCCACAGTTCAAACCATGTTGTTCAAAGGGCAACTGTATATGCTTTCTTTTTGATAGGATGGAGAATCAATGGTACAAGGAATACTTCATATGTTTCTGACTGCTCAGCATCATTTAAACAGCCTTTCACAAATTTGCCTTCCAGCTGCTTTTGCAGCTAGAGCACAAGTATAACCACCCTTCACCAAACAGATGTACATGTGTGAGACTTCAATTTATAGTAGAGCAGTGTGAGAAAGGAATCACTAGATAAGGTCCATCTCTTATGAAGGATATCAGGGAGACTAAATTCAGTTCATCCTACAGCATCCTGGGTGTAGGAGTTGCTGGTTTCTGGGTCCCACACAGCACTGGGCTCTTTGCTTCAGTGACTCCCACACTTTTTCCTGGACATGTAACTTCTATCTCTGACTATCTGGCCCTCTTGGAAATCTCTAAACTATATAATACCCTTTTAGTAAATCCCATGTCTGTGTAGACCAAAGTGTTCTGTTGTTTGCCAGTAGAAACTCTGACACAGTGAAACAAGGTAGACAGCAACCTCTCCCATTTGAGGATCTGTATTTCAGACCATGACAA
The DNA here is from genome assembly GCF_008692635.1 of Crocuta crocuta. Classification (NCBI taxonomy): domain Eukaryota; kingdom Metazoa; phylum Chordata; class Mammalia; order Carnivora; family Hyaenidae; genus Crocuta; species Crocuta crocuta. The sequence goes on from NW_027551557.1 coordinate 1,917,762, forward strand.
AAGGATAGCAGAAATCCATCATGGAAGTTCCAATGCTGCCTACTTCAGGTTTAGCTGTGAATTCAAACAACCTTTACTTGTATTTTTTGTTAATGGAAAACAATTGCCTCTTCTAAAAGTAGGGCTTCTAGTTTTACCTAGATGTTAAGCAACTAAAAATGTAGGTGAAGGAAACAAATAAGACAATGTAGTTATGTGTGGCAGGAGTAGCTGAGAAGTTCCCTCAACCTTAGCATTATTGACATTTTGAACCAGATGATTACTTATTGTGGGTAGCTGCCCTGTGCATGTCACTCACTGGTCTATCCATTTAATGCCAGTAGAGACCTTGCCCCTAGTTGTTACAACTAAAAATATCTCCAAACATAGCCAAATATCCCCAGAGTAGGGAAGGGGCCAAAAGTTGAGAAATATGGATATAAGAACAAAGAATGGTAAATTTTTGACAAGAACACTGCTTATTGCTTTTCCCATGAACACTGGAATTATTAAATGTGTTTCAAAGCACTATTTCCTCTTAAGTATGATTTGGCTCAGTATCATTCTCAACACAACACTTCAGGCAACTGCTATTAATTAACAGAAGCTGACATATAAAACAAACCCCTATTGATATCCTTCTTGTAGTTTACTTCTTCACCAGTTCCTGACTTTCCTAACTCTCATTTCTATGCATTATACTCTTTTGTTAAAACCAAAATTTATCTTGGGCCCAAATTTTTTAGTCAAGTTGGGAAAAGAGTATTTAGGATTTATTGATTCTCCAGTGGCCTCCTCATGACTTGTTCTGCTTGTTTACATATTCAGGCAACAAATTGGTCAAAGAAAACTTGCAAGACAGTGGGATAGATAAGGACAAGTTAATTGAAGCTCTATCACAACGGATTTGGTATAACAGAAGGCCATGCACTAGGCAGTGTTTGAAAAGTTTGGCAGTAGAGACTAGCCAAAAAACAATAACCAAGAGTGTAATTAAGGAAGGTCTGCATGAGTATTGATGATAATCTTTCGGCAAAAGAGTGCCATCTCTTGTCGTTACGATATTATATTTCGAACTTCTAATCCATTAGTCAATTCTATAATAACAATCAGTTAGAAATGTGTATATTCATATCACAAAACAGCCAGATGTTCATACGCATACAATGTATGCACATATATGGATGTAATATACATATATTATATATATGTGTGTGTGTATATATATGTATATACTCTCACATACACCTTGCTTTGTGAAATGAAAATGAAAATGTTTTCAAAGTGCATTATCTTCAAATATTTCCTCTACTATGCTTTTAGAACATCCCTCTAGTATGCAAGTTGGCTTCCTTAGACTTTTAAAATCTCATGGCAAATTTGCCACTGGTGTGAACTACAAAGGCAGAGCCATCTGGACCAGACCTATAGTCTTTGTTAGAATCTGGCTCAAATTTTCATACCAGTTAAAACATCATATATAATTCTCCCATGGCGTGAGTAACAGGAGTTTTTGGCCCACTGCAACTCAGAAACATTAATCTCTTGACTCAGCATGACAATTTTTTCATATTTCTTTTAAAATTTTATAAAACAAAAATCAAAAATTTTAATTTCTTCATTCTTTTTCCCCTACAACTTGATTTCCAGGGGGCATTTTACATCTTTGTGCACACAATTCTTGTTTTATTGTCTGTATAATCAATAACCTGATATAAACTTCTACTTTCAATTATAATTCTATTAATGATTTGCACAAATCATCTGAAAACTAACAAGTTATAGGTTTTTGAGAGCAAGATGTTTAGAAAGAAACCAGGTTGGGGTGCTGGGGTGTGTCGGTCGGTTAAGCATCCAACTTCAGCTCAAGTCATGATCTCATGGTTCGTTAGTTCAAGCTCTATGTCAGACTGTGTTGACAGCTCAGAGCTTGGACCCTCTTCAGTTCTATATCTCCCTCCCTCTCTCTCTGCCCCCCGCTCATGCTAGATCTCTTTCTTGTTCTCAAAAATAAACATTAAAAATTTTTTTAGAAAGAAACCAGGTCATAATAAACACCACAAAGCAATTATCATCTGTCACTGTCTAAAACCCACACCATCTCTCCATCTTTATTAGCAACAACCTCAAGTGTCAAGCATCAACCTAGAAATACAGGGTGGAGGCGAAATGTCAGTGGGTGTCAGAGGAGCCAGCTTCTATATCACCTCCTTTCCTCTCACCAACCATTCCAGCCAAGAAAGCCTGCTGAGCTTAACAGATGAAAAAGAAGAGGAAAACTGGCAGACAATAGGTTTATCTGACTTGTCACCAACCCTGGAATATCTATTGTTAATCCACAACTTTCATGGATGATGGTGCAAATGTTTTAGAAGGCACTCACTAATCCATTCCATGAGAATGTATCTAGTTCTAGCTGCATGTCAAGGTTGACACTGTTTTATTACTTAGATGCTGAGAGAGAGATAATTGTCCTTGCCTTCACAGAAGTGAAACTCTTGTTAATGATGTGTTACTGCACTGATGTGATATTACATAATGATATGACAGGAAAGATCATGTTTTATATCATTTAATGAGTGAAAATTCTCAGGAGAGGCATACGAAGGCCTGGGTCCATTGTTAGTCCCCAGAAAAGAAAATTCCAAAGGGCCCTAATGCAGCAATGTTCTCTAGTGTGTGTATACAAAATGCCTTCCTACCTGAAAAGGTGTTCAATTGTGTCTACTTATCTAATAGTAGCTGAGGAAACAGTGCTAAGGGCATTGTCTTATTAGAAATGAGGATCACTAGAGTAAGTGAAATCAGTAAAAGGGAAACAAAACAAAACATGTAGAACTACAATAGACCGCTGAAGATGGTGAACAAAAGGATGTGTCAATGTGATAAGGAAAGTCTGACTAATCAGAGAATTAGACATAGGACTCTACCCAGAAAGCATATATTTGAATCTTCTGAGAAATAAAAGCAAGAGTTTCCCAACATTTAGCTATTTAGTGGTAGAACCGTAGACCTCCCAAAGCAATTCCAACAGTGTTTACAAAGCTTTGGGAAAGGAATTGACTCTTGACCTCTAAAATTCCTGATATCAAAATTGTATTATACTAATAAAATTAAACAGACAAGGGGTAACTAGAATAGTCATAAAATGTAGGAAAATACACTATTGTCCTTAGGTATGCAAAACTTTTTCTCTGTTTTACCTTAATGTGGAATAGAAAAGTAGACTTTTTAGTCACTTTCAGTCAATGATATAAATCCATGAAAATGGATGATAACTATCAGAGTTTCATGAAGTTGATTTTCTAAACCAGTCTAAGTTACATCTGTTCCCTTGTGTAGAAAATGGCAGTCTACTGAAAAATACACAAATTTATGTTATAATTAATGTGTGAAAAAATAGATGGACAATGATTAAGGCAATCAATGTGACTAGAATATGAGCCATCTCATTAATCATAGTCCAGCCAGATTTCAACATTAACAAAATGCATCATCTTTAATTTCATAGTTACCATCCAATCCAAATAGAACAAAACATACAATTAAGCCATTTAAAATAGTTGGATTAGGTCATTGCATTTTTTGGTCAAACCCTTTCCTTTAAAAGACAATGGATTTCTTCATAGGAAACTCCTGTTGGCAGGCCTACATCTGAATACTGCCCATTGATTTTTGCATCTCCTATAAAGAGAAAGTACCCAACTGCCCTTAAATAGACATTTCTTCTTGAGATAGCACTATTAGAATATAAAATAAAAGAGTTTCCACTGTTCTTGATCTCAGAGAGCAAACTTTCAAAATTTCAGTGTGGCACAAGTGCTGTTGGTTTTTTGGACATAAACTTTATTGAATTAAGGAAATTCCCATTCATTCCTGATTTACTGAGAGTTTCTTTTATATACGGATTTCTTATATATATGGAGTCTCTTTTATATATGGGGTTTCTTTTATATATGGATTTTTCTATGTGGATTCTTTTATATATGTTTTTTTATATTTTATTTCTTTATCAGCTCATTAATATGGTTAGTATCTTAATAATAAAATCATTGACTTTAAAATTTTAAATCATTTTTATGTTATTGATATGAACCCAACTTGATCATGATATGTTTCATTTCTATTAATTCACTGGATATCATTTTGTTGAGGTTTTTTTGAATCAGAGGCTGGCTTATAGTTTCTCCTATGTGCACTTTTTAAAAATCAGATATTGGTATAAAGATGATACTGACCTCATGAAGAAAGTTGGGATGTAACGGCTCTGCTCCATTCTCTGGAAGTTTGTGTAAGATTTCCTTTATTTTTTTCCTTACTGTTTGATAAAAATTCACTGGTGAGATGTCACTATTTGGGGAAATGGAATAAGTAATACACAGGACTATAATGTTGTTGTTGTTGTTGTTGATTTTTTACAATTTCCTGCATGTCCATAGTTACTTCAAAATATTTTTTAAAAATTTTAATGTTATTTTTGAGAGAGGGAGGAAAAAAAGCAGAATAGAATATCCAACAACTGTGAGGTATCTACAAAAGGTATAACATATGCAGAATGGCAATATCAGAAGGGGATAAAAGAGAGAAAAGAACAGAAGACATATTTGAAACAATGACTAAAAATTTCCATCAACTAATATCAAACACCAAACCACAGATCCAAGAAGCTCAGAGGACAACCAGTAAGATAAACACCAAAAACAAAAACTACATATTTGCATATAATTTTCAAACAGGAAATCAAAGATAAAGAAAAACTTCTGAAAGAATTGAGAGAAAAAAGTACCTTACCTACAGAAGAACAAAGAAAAGAAACACATCCCCAGACAGCATACAAAAACAAGGAAAAACTAGAGTAAAATACTTAAAGTATTGAGAGAGAAAAAACCCAACAACCTACAATTCTGTGTCCTGGGAAATTGTCCCTCAAAAGTGAAGAAAGAATAAATACATTCTCGTACAAAAAGAAGTTGAGGAAATTTGTTGCCAGTATACCAGCCATGCAAGAAATGTGAAAAGAAGTTCTTCAGAGCAATAAAATAATATAGGATAGGAATTCAGATCTATATAAAATAAGGAAAAATATCAAAGAAGAATTAAGTGCAGGTAAACTAAAAACTTTCATCTTCCTTATTTTAATTGATGTAACATCTAACAGTTCAAAATAATAATGCCAAAAATATATGCTATCATTTTGACACATGTATCTATCATATATAGAAAGAACATAGATATTCTTATGTATGCTTATATAAGTGAAATGAATAGTAGCGATGATATAAGACATAAAATGGAAGAATTAAGATTATTCTGTTATTATAAAGGACTCACAGTATCCATGTGATACTCTCCATGTAGTATTATCCACCATATTATCCATGTAGTAGTATAGTGTTACTTGAAAGTGTACTCAGATTAGTAGTAAATGTATACTACAAACTTGAGAGCAACCATTTAAAAAGGTAAAAAAGAAAAAAATAGAAAATGAAACATAACAATATCCTTAAGAAAAGAGAAAAATGGAAACATATAAAATGTTCAATTAATCCACAAAGGGCAGGGGCACCTGGCTGGCTCAGTCAGTGGAATGTACAACCGTTGGTCTTAGGGTTGTGAGCTCAAGTCCCACAATGAGTATAGAGACTACTTAAAAATAAAATCTTCAGGAATATTTGGGTGGGTCAGTTGGTTAAGCATTTGATGCCTGATTTTGGCTCAGGTCATGATCTCATGGTTGTGAGGGCTGGGCTCTGTGCTGGGTGTGGAGCCTGGTTAAGATTTTCTTTCTCTCCTGCCCCTCACCTGCTCACACGTGCTTTCTCAAAAATTAAAATAAATTCACACTTGGCATGAAGCCTACTTTTTTTTTTTTTAGAAAGAGAGAGAGAGAGAGTGCAAGCTGAGTAGACAAAGAGGGGAAGAGGGAAAGAAAGAGAGGCTCCATTCTCAGCACAGAGCCTCATGCAGGCTTGATCTCATGATGGTGAGATCATTACCAGAGCTGAAATCAAGAATCAGACACTTCACCTACTGAGCCACTTAGGTGCTCCTGGGCATGAAGCCTACTTTTAAAAAGTTAAAAAAAAATAAATTAAAATATAAAATCTCTTTTTTAAAAAGTCAGAAAAAGGGTGGAAATATAGGAACAGGGCAACAAATAGAAAACAATAACATATAGGACAGATATTATTCCAAATATATCAATAATTACTTTGAACATTAATGGTATAAATATACCAATTAAAAGACAGAGATTGTCAGAAAGAATTAAAAACACAAGACCCAACTATGTGATGTCCATAGGAAATCCACTTTAAATATAAAGATACCGATAGCGGCGCCTGAGAGGTTCAGTCAGTTAAGCATCCTACTCTTGATCTCAGCTCAGGTCTTGATCTCATTCAGGGCTGTGAGTTCAAGCCCCATGTTGGGCTCGGCTTTGGGCATGAAGCCTACTGAAATAACACACACACACACTATACACACATACACACATACACACTTTTAACATCTATAGGTTAAAAGCAAATGGATGGGGAAAAAAACATAACATGCTAATACTAATCAAAAGAAAGCATGAGTAGCTATTTTAATTTCAAAGCTGGCTACAGAGCAAGGAAAGTTACCAGGAATAAAGAAGAGTACTACATAAAGATAAAAGTGTCATTTCTCCAGAAAAGACAACAATTCTTAACATGTTTGCATTTAACAACAGAAAATCAAACTATGTGATGCAAAAACTAACAGCACTTCAAAGAGATATAGATGAATCCACTATCATAATTGGAGGCTTCAACACCCCTCTAATCAGAAATGGACAGATCTAGCATGCAGAAAGTCAGCACGGACATAGGTGAACTCAACAACACCTTCAGTCAACTAAATATAATTGACATTTCAGACAACTTCATCTAACAATAGCAGAACACATTTTTTTTTTCAAGTCTACATGGAACATTCACCAAGACAAGTCACATTCTGGACCATAAAATACACCTTAACAACCTTAAAATAAATTATACAAAGTCTGCTTTCAAACCACAATGAAATTAAACTAGAAACCAATAATAGAAAAAAACATAGATTTCAAAAATACATGAAGATTAAACAACACACTTCTAAATAACATGTGGGTCAAATAAGAAATCGCAAGTAAAATTTTAAAATATTTTGAACCAAATGGAAATGTAAAAAAACTTATCAAAATGTATGGGATGCAGTGAGTGAAAGTACTTAGAGGAAATTTGTAGTATGGAATGCATATATAAGAAAAGAAGAAAAATCTAAAATTAATAATGTAAGTTTCTACCTTAGGAAACAAGAAAAAGAACAATTAAATCCAAAGGAAGCAGAAGAAAAGAAATAATTAGAGCAGGAATCAATGAAATAAAAATAGGAAATTATTAGAGAAAAATCAAGGAAACTTGTTCTTTGAAAGATGAATAAAACTGATAAGCCTCTAACTAAGCTAAGAGGAAAAAAGTGAGGACACAAATTTCTAATATCAGAAGTGAAATAGGAGACATCACTATAGAGTCCATGAACATTAAAAAAAAATCACAGAAAAAATTATGAAAGAATATTATGAACAATTCTATGCCCACAAATTTGATAAGCTAGATAGAATGTGTCAATTTCTTGAAATACACAATGTGCCAAAATTCACACAAGAAACAATCTGAACAGTATTGTATCTACGTAAGATATTGCATAAATAATGTAAAACTTTCTAAAACAGAAAGCATCAGCCCCAGATAGGTTCACTGGTGAATTCTACCAAACATTTAAGGAGGAAATTATACCAACTCTTTACAACCTTCCAGAAGACAGAAGCAGAAGGTATACTTCCTAAATCATTCTATGAGGCCAGAATTATCCTAATAATAAAATCAAGCAAAGCATTAAAAGAAATCTACAGACCAATATCTGTCACAAACAAAAATGCAAAGTTTCTCAACAAAACATTTCCAAATTGAGCCCCTCCAAAAATATATATAAAGAATTATATACCCCAACCTATCCCAGACATGCAAGGCTGGTTCAACATTTAAAAAGTAATGAATGTAATCCATAACATTGACAGACTAAAAGAGAAGGATCACATCATCTTATCAATATATGTGGAAAAAGCATTTGACATCATCTAATATTCATTCATGATAAAAACAGTAAAGTGGAAATAGATTGGAACTCCCTAAATTTAATAAAGAATATCTACAAAAACCTACAGCTAACATCATACTTACTGGTTAGAAACTTGAAGATTTTCTACATTAGGTACAGGGAAGGATGTACACTTTCCCAAATTCTTTTTTTTTTTAATGTTTATTTATTTTTGAGAGAGAGAGGGAGAGTACCAGTGGGGGAGAGGCAGAAAGACAGGGGGACAGAGGATCCTAAGTGGGCTCTCTGCTGTCAGCATTGCAGGGTTTGAACTCATGAACCCTGAGATCAAAACTTGAGCCAAAGTCAGATGTTTAACTGACTGAGCCACCCAGGCGCTCCCCCAACTCCTTTTAAAGAGCATACTAAAAATCCTAGTTAATGCAATAAGATAATAACAGGAAATAAATGTATACAGATTGGAAAATAATTAACAAAACTGTAATTATTCATATATGATTTAATTGTCTATGTAGAAAATCTGAATATTTGACAAAAAAACCTTCTGGGATTAATAAGTGATTATAGCAAGGTTACAGGATACAAGGTTAATGTACAAAATTCAAAATTCAATACATCACCAATGAAGAAGTAGAATTTGCAGTTATAAACACAATACCATTTATACTAGCACCCCCAAATGAAATATTTAGGTATAAATCTAACAAAGCATGTATAAGATCTATATGAGAAAAACAATAAAATTTTGATAAATGAAATCAAAGAAGAACCAAATAAATGGACAGATTTTCCACCTTTGTGGATAAAAGATTCAATATCTTTAAGATGTCAGTTCTCAACTTGATCTAAGATTCAATGCATCCTAATCAAAATCTCAGTGCGCTAATTATGTGGATATTGACAAATTAATTCTAAAGTTTTTATGGAGAGACAGAAGACCAAGTATAACCAACACAATAGTGATGAAAAAGTACAAGATGGAGGACTGACACTACTAGACTTCAAGACTTACTATAAAGCTACAGTAATCAAGACAGCATGATGTTGATGAAAAAAACAGGCAAGTAGATCATGGAAACAAATAAAGAGTCTAGAAATAGACCTGCACAAATATAGTCAACTACTGTATATGTATGTGTATATGTGCGTGTGTGTATCTATCTGTGTACCTAACTATGTATGGAGAGAGAGAGAGAGAAGCAAAGACAATACTAAGGAGCAGACAGTGTTTTCAACAAACGGATAGAACAACTCGATATCCACATGCAAAAATCAATCAATCAATCAAAACACAGACCTTCCACCCTCTACACAAATTAACTCAAAATGGATCACAGATTTAAGTGTAAAATGCAAAACGATAAACCTCCTAGGGGATAACATACAAGAAACATGGGTATGGCAAAGCACTTTTACAAAACCAAAGATTTATGATAGGAGATATTAATAAGCTGGATTTCATTAAAATTCAAGTTTTCAGCTTTATAAAACACTGCCAGGAGAATGATAAGACAAGCCACAGATTGGGAGAAAATATTTGCATAAGGCCTATCTGTTAAAGGACTGTTATCCAAAATGTACAAAGAGCTCTTAAAACTCAACAATAAGAAAACAACCTTATTTTTTAAAATGGGCAAAAGACCTAGTAGACAGGCCCAAATCCAAAACACTGACACCGCCAAACACTGGCAAAAATGTGGAGCAATAGGAACTCTTATTCACTGCTGGTGGAAACACAAAATGGAACAGTCACTTTGGAAGATAGTTTGGCTCTTTCTTAGAAAACTAAACATACTCTTATGATACTATCCAGCAACTGAGCTTTTGGTATTTACCCAAAGGAGCTGAAAACTTATGTCCACACAAAAACCTGGTAATGGATGTTAATAGTAGCTTTATTCATAACTGCCAAAACTTGAAGGCTACCAAGATGCCCTTCAGTTGGTAAATGAATAAAGTGTAGTACATCCTGACAATGGAATATTATTCAGTGCTAAAAAGAAATGAGCTATCAAGTCATCAAATTTTAAAACTGGACTTATTCTGCATTCTAATAGGTTACATATGCTTAAATATCACAAATTTATAAAATATTAAACTAGTACAGATTTTTAAATTTCTTAATGAAATTATATGGATACTATGGTTTTAAACCTTTTAAATATTTCACAGTTTAAAACACTTTATACTTTCTTATACTCTGAATCACACTTAAAGTAAGATACCTGAAATTAAAGGGAAAGAATCTCCCCCCCCATCCCCAACCAATCCAGTTAACTGGAGATATTTTCCACTAAAGAGGTAGGCCAAGCATAGTATTTGGAACTATATAAAATATTATATCACACTATACAATTTCAATGGTTGTCTATTATCCTTGAGGATAGTAAGAATAAGAGTTTTGGTGAAGGGTTTGGCTAGATTCTTACTGGCATGAATGGATGTTCTAAACTCCATCTAGAATTCCTATGTCCATTAATCCACAATTAAAAGAGGTAGTGGTCTTAGTCCAAGGGATCACTAGATTCTTAACATATGAAGAAGTCTGCAACTCCAAACTTGGCTGATCTCTGATACAGATTTTGCCATTTCTTAGGCAAGAGTTATATCTTCCTCCTAGACTTTAAACTTGGTGGAATCCAGCATACCTACCATTCTATCTTGGGACTGTATGTACAAACATTCTAGGTTTTAAAATATATCTTATTGAACTCAGGATCTTTCGTGGCTTCACTGATAATACAGTGACAACTTCCATGGTCATTATAATAAGAGTCTATCATCAGTAGCTTGCACATTGTAAAAAACTAGATAGATGTATCATTTCCACTACAGTTCTTCCCACTTGAATTTGTTTGAGTGTAGATACTCAATGTTGACATTCCCAGATACCTAAGTAATATTTGAAATTCCCCATTGAAATATCAAGCTAGGAGCCAAATTCTTAATTTGCCTGCCTCACTTAACAATTGTATACCTGGTAAAATCTCAAATGTAGGAACCTAAATGCCACTATTACCATGAAAGTTTCTAGTAGTCTCTGATTAAGGTTCACATTTAAAACCGTAGGGTAGAGCATTTACTTTGAAAAACATGTAAATTCTTTCTGTTTGAACTATGGGAATATCTTTTTAAGAGCTAAATATCCTCTTGCTAACTTTAACATACAAGAATGTCTTTCTCAAAGACCTGGGACCTATCTCCTAGAAATGTAATCTCCAAAGAAGATAATGCACCAGTCTCTCAGTTTCTTTGGTGGGGGGATGTGTGTAGGGGGGAGTGTGTAAAGAGCCTAACTTCAGTGAGTGCCTTGCTCCAAGATGCAGAACTGTCTGCTCTCAGAGACGTGAGAAGTTTATTTCCCTTTAGATTAAGCCAACTAGCAACACAGATGGCCACCCAAAGACCAAGTGAATACAGGATAAACTCCATGTGACAAATGGTGCTATCAAGTCCTCTTATTTGAGGACTAGTTATTGTTTATCTTGGGAATGCATATGTACTGGGTTTTGTCTGCTTGGCTATACAAAGGAATGAGACTTCTGTCTTTGCAATCTCTTACTGAATTGCCTCTGATGCAGATAACATTCTGCTTTAATGTCTATTTAATAATAAAAATTGTTTTCTTTCTCTTGTGTCTTCTCTTATTTTTAACAGTGAGAATTAAGCCTTTTATTTTTTAATTATATTTGCCTTTACATTCCATGTAGATTATGTACTCATAGAGAAGCTGGATTTTCAACATATTTTTCTATTAAATAATGCCATGTGGTGAAAAGCTCAATGTTAGTCCATGTTTTTGACAGGCTAGTGTTTGTTCTTGGAAAAACTTTATTTACTTTTGCTATTAACTACTATTTGTTATTAGTAACTGGTAGTAACTCTAACAATTATTCAAAACTTGATGAGGTGACGGTGTCAGGGTGGCGGAGGGAGGGGGAGGAGGAGGTATCAACAATATCAATGATCTTACTTTCAACGGGCAAATAGAAACATCAACAGGCAAATGCAAACATTACACTGAATTTTCTCTTTTAGTATTAAATCTTATGCTTACCTCAGAGACTCTTCCTTAAAGACTATATTTTAGCCTATTAGAGTTATCTATATATAGATATGATTTCCTCATCATCTCTACTGCCACCCTGCAGTTTGTTTATATATATATATTGCATATGCATTCAGCAATCATATGAAATTCTGTTGCCTCTTCCTACATTCATTTTCCAGAGGGGCGGAGGGACACTGCACTGAGCTTGAAGTATTAAACCCCAAACATTATAGATATTCACATTTTTTAAAAAATTTTTTTAATGTTTTTTTTATTTATTTCTAGGAGAGAGAGAGAGAGAGACAGCGTGAGCAGGGGAGGGTCAGAGAGAGAGGGAGTCACAGACTGAAACAGGCTCCAGGCTCTGAGCTGGCAGTCAGCACAGAGCCCGACGCGGGGCTCAAACCCACGAACCGCGAGATCATGACCTAAGCGAAAGTCGGACGCTCAACCGACTAAGCCACCCAGGCGCCCCTAGATATTCACATTTTTAAGGTGACTATTTACTTGCTTTAATTTTCTAAATAAATTACTTTTGAAAAAAAAAAAACCCTAGTGTACCTTCAGGCATCCTAATAATGGTACATGACCTCCACACCTTAGAGCCAGAAGCTTATTTATGTTTCTTTTGTTGCACAATAATGTATTTTTATGATGATTTTCAAGTGAAATGAATACATGCTTATGTAAATAGCACGTTTTATTGTAATAAAATAATACATAATATGAAATCTACCCTCTAAACAGTAAGTTTAAAGTAGAGTGTTGTTGGTGCACCTGGGTAGCTCAGTTGGTTAAGCGTCCAACTTCGGCTCAGGTGAAGTTGACCACACGGTTTGTGGGTTCGAGCCCCGCGTCAGGCTCTGTGCTGATAGCTAGCTCAGAGCCTGGAGCCTGTTTCCGATTCTTTGTCTCCCTCTCTCTGTGCCCTTCCCCCACTCATGTTCTGTCTCTCTCTGTCTTAAAAGTAAATAAAACAAAAAAAAATTTAAATAAAGTACAGTATTGTTAAGTATATGTGAATTGTTGTACAATGGATCTCTAGAAGTTTTCATCTTGTGTGCCTGAAACTCGACATCTACACCCATTGAATAGCAACTTCTCTTTTCTCCCTGTTCCTAGGCCCTGACAACCATCATTCTACTTTCTCCTTCTTTGACTACTTTAGATACCTCATATAGCATTGAATTATGCACTATTTGTCTTTCTGTGACCAATGTATTTCACTTAGCACAATCTTGCCAAGGTTCATCCACATTGTAACATGTGATAGGATCTCCTTTTTTAAGGCTGAGTACTACTGCACTGTTTGTTTATACCACATTTTCTTTATCCATCCATCGTGGGCATTTAGGTTGTTTCAACCTCTTCAGCATTATTTTTAAATATGCTTATAAGAGTATACAATAAAACATACAATGCACAGTGAAAACAACAGTACTGCTGGTGATAACAGCTAACGATTGAAGCATCAAGCTCACGTAAGAAAGAATAATGTTCTCAGTTATGTTTGATCTGTTAGATTCTAGAAAATCCAATGTTGTCCTGCCTCACAAGAATGAAAGTGGCAATTCCATTTTGTTTAAAAGCAGGTTCTCTGTTCCTTCTAGGGGGGAACATGTATTATTTGAAGTATAATGCAGATTTGGGGGTGTGGGGGTTCATCTGCTCTCAGTCTCTAGTACAGAACTGGGCAGGCTTTTTGTCTCCCAAGAAAATGGACATTGAGCCTGAATTCAGTGTTTCTGGGAGCAGAACTTGCAGTTCATCTCTGAGGCCATTCCTGAGAAGGGAGGTGATGAGTGCCTGAGGAGCTGAAAACATAGGTCGCCCTGGACCCAAACTAAATACAAACCTCAAAACAATGAGCCTCTGTCAGAATGCGGGTCTCCTGGCTCTCAGAGTGGTGCCTTAGCCAAGCTGTTTTCCGTGACTATCCTGAGATGCTGGTCTGGAGCAAGGAACTAATATCCACACTCTTAGCTTTCAGTATTAGATACTCAGGGCAGGTACCCAAGGCAGAGATACAGAAAATCTGCTCTTTCTCTTTCCTCAATGTATCCTTCCACCCCTAATCTGCCCCTCCTCCCTCTCTTTCCCATTCTGTCTCAGCACAAGCACATATAAAGAAACTGGTATACTTAAAACTGGATCATGACTGGTAGCCAGGAGATGACCAGGACTTTTCCAATCAGTGTGCAAGGTAATCTGGACTCTGCTCTTCCCCATTCTCGTGGAATTATACAAAATTTCTACTGCCAAGATTTCATTCTTTTTTTTTTTTTAATAAAAGATTTCATTCTTTTCTCTGGTTGAAATTATCTAAAAGTAACATAGGCAAAAGGAGAATTGTACGTTCATGTTAATTGCTTAACAGCCCAACCAAGGATTATTTCAATCTCTAGTTCAGGAGTCAGCAAACTTTTCCTTCAAAGGGCCAGACAGAACATATTTTAGGCTTTAGGGGCCACATATGACTCTCAGTCACAACAGTCTGATGTTGTAGCACAAAACAGCCAAAGTCAACACTTAAGTGAACAGCCATGGCTTCATTCCAAAGAAACTTAATTTATTTAAAATTTTATTTATAAAAACAGGTTGCCAGTGGATTTTGGCCCACTATAATTTGCCAACCTTTGCCCTAATAGAGGAGAGGAACCATTGTCTACCTTGCTAATTACATTCAGTAAGGGCCCAGGTCACAAGTTAACTTGCAGATATTGAAAGGTACATATTGATCCTTTAGAGTTGCAAATTATTACCATTATTATTTTGTAGAATACACACCCCAAAATGTTAGGATATTACTATCCTGTAAGAATTTAAACATTTTCAATTCCATCTTCAAAAGTAAAATCTAATTTCAGTATGTCTTCTCTAATGGACTGACTCTATATACCCTAGACTCTCAAAGGGTCTTCACACCAGCTTTGCCATCCTTCCTGTCCCCTAGTTAATGAGTTATATAAGCCAATTAGTGTTAACTCTATATTTATCTGAGAATTATGTTTTTAACCTTCTGAAAATTAAAATCTTGACAATCTAGCTCTGAGGCAAACATGACAGCATTCTATACACAGTACCAAAGAGAAGCAGCACAAACACCTAGGGAAAACCAAAGCAAGTGGTGTGAGGCCCTTCTTTTTACTCCAGGCAAATCCACAAGTCTCCTGGTGAGACCCACCTTGATTCCTGATGCCACCACCCACTTCCAACACTCCCTATGTCTTCAGGGTCAATGGAAAGAAAAACTTCCTCTTTACTTCTGTAAAATGGGCCAATTCACCAATATAAAGCTCTTGAGTATTTTCCAGCTCTGCTATTCTGTAGTAACTACCTGCCTGTAGCACAGATAATTGCTCAGGATCGCCCCCTCTCATCCACCCCATACACACATAACAGAGTTCTATAAAATGAAAGAATCGTGAATTCAATTAAGAAGAGAGATGTATGCAAATTGTCTGAGATCTTTCAAGCTTGAAACATAAAATATGGTATTTTGGTGATTGGTTTAAAAACTAGAAGAATACTTCTTTAAGAAAATAACTTTCAATGAGCTCTGACTTGTACACACAATCAGGGTTGGATCAGATTAACTTTAGGGCACATTTCAAAGCTGCAGTTGCACTCAATCAATTTCTCAATTGAGAAATACAATCATTTCTCAACTCTGTCAACTCAACAGCTCACTTGCCCGACTCCTGTCATGTCTTCCAAGTATCATTTCCACACAGGTGACTTCCCATCTCCTACTCTCTACTCCTACTCTCCTACACCCACTTTTATGTGCACCAGTTGCCCATTTGCAAAGGCCTTTGAACATCTCCATCCTCCTCCAACCTTGTTTCTCTTCCTGTCGTGTCCATGCATCAACCTGCCTCCTTTGACACTTTCCTCACTCTTCCCACCAGTCCTACATCCACTCAGTATCTGAAACCTATCAGTGCTCCTCAACTCTTGCTGACAGCTTCTAGCATAGACCCTCAGTGGCCTCATTTTTCACTTGCTCAATCGCATGCCTGGCTTGTTTCTCTCTCAAAGCCCTACTCTATTAATACTGTACACAGCAACAGACTGATTTTCTTAAACACTGATTCCCTTGTGCCTCCCTTGCTTATTAGCTTGGTCAAAGATTGTGGACAGTTTCCTATCACTAGGCAAATAACACCCAAACCCAAGACCCCACCTAGGCTACATACCAACATTTCCATCATAGATTCATTTGAATTGCCTCTAAACCCTTGTTCGCTTGTTCTGTCACTCCCTGACATACATTTTGCCATAGCATTCCCTTGGATTACAGTGTTTCCACATGTGCCAAACCTGCCTCAAGGTCTTCCTAATTCCCCCAAAGGAAGCAATTTTCTCTCCTTTGATACCTGTCACCTTTCACTGGATTCTCTCTCATATTAACATTCTTCAGCTTCTTAGGTGTTAGTAAGCAGGAAAGTGTGTGATGACACAGTCTAACAGTTTTCAGTCTGCACACCAGCACTGGCATTGGTCACTTCTGTGACCTTTGTCAACTAACTAAATGGCTCCATGCCCTACTTTTCAATATCCCTAAAAATTGAGGACAATCGCTTTTACTTCTTCAAGCTTTTATAGGAATAAATGAATAAAATTTGCCCATAGTAAGTAGCATTTACAAGACCCCTAAGCATTACATCTTGTATATCTGAGTATGCCTTCTAATTAAAATTTTTTAATGAAAGACCAAGGATTTTTGTTTGTTTGTTTTTTCTTTCTGTTTTCTGTTTTTTTGGCTGCCCTGCAACCTTTCCCCTTTCTTTTGGTAACAGCATTCTGGGGGAATATTTCCCCTCATTAGGTCTAGTCCTGGAGAGGCTATAAATCAAGGTGTCTGGCCTTCCCTGCCAAACTTGTGGGCACATTACTTAAGCAGGACAAATTGGAGTTTCTGTTTTGGGATTTTGTACCTTAAACTGAGTAATGAAAGGTTGAAAACAATAATTAGACGGCTTTCATTTCAACCTTAGATCCCTGACAAAACTGTTGAATGGTTGCTCTAACTGAGATCATGGGAATACCTGGTTTCAGCCCTTCTAATTCTTATTTTTCTTCCATTTCTTCTTTTGTCTTTCCTTCAATCCTGTACCTCACTTCAAGTCCCTCCAAAAAATGTCCATTTCTTCCTGAATGAGCAGAAATGAAATCTGTTACTTGAGTCAAAGAACCCTAACACAGGATTATGTCATCTTTTAACCTTTGGCAGCCAAAACCCAATGTCTAGCACTTATCTTAAGTAAATTTTTGTCATTTAAAAGAATTCTTCAATTTCTCCTTGTCTGTGTATACTTTAGTTTATGTTCACTCTCCTAATTCCATGATAAATCAGAATTCTTGTGTGCTTCATTTAACTTCCATTCTAAAAATCCTAATGTTTATGCCCGTCTTGTTCCAAAAATAATTTAAGATCACTTTATTTACATTAACATAGAAAATTAAAACAATGGAGAAGAACAAAATAAAAGAGATAGACTGTTTCTCACCAAGAACATTATAAAATGAACAGACTAGATATCCATTATCTTGGCCATCAATTAACTAATTTCAGTCCAGTATTTTCTGCTTTGGCTATGCCACAGACTTACCTGTGAAGATTAAAAAAAAAAAAAAAAAAAAAGGNGACCTGAGATACAATATTTTTTCAAATACCCCCAGTTGATTCTGATGCACAGTAAGGATAGGAGCTTTGAGAATCATGGAGTCAATCAATGGTGCAATATGCTTAAAATGGAATGTTGATGTTCAAACGATACTTGTTAAATGTCAAAAACCATGTGTAGATTTCAGAACAAAAAGGCAAGCATGAAAGATTTGGTAAAATAAACTCTCTTGAAAAATACTAATACTCTACAATTATTTTTCCATCAAAATAAAATAGTGCCAAGTACACAGCGTCTTCCAAGTAACAAATCTTTAAAACCAAAATGAAAATTTAAAACCACTCCTTCAAATAGCATCTGTCCGGTAGGCAGGTGGCCTGTTTTAGTTCATTTCCCGTTTTTCCTTGGTGGAGTTCATGGGATATTTTGAGAATCAATGGGAAATTAGAAATTGGGTGCCAATTTAGATATTTGATTTGGAAATTGAGCCTTTGGAAAACCATCAATTCCAAATACAGGGCAAGCCCTCCTTGTTATGCTATCCCAGAAACCCGCAATAAGAAAATTCTAACATTTATAAACACAGAAGCCAGATTCTCTGGGCTACAGGTGGAGCATACACAGCTGTAGAAAAAGTAAGACACCTGCTATGTCCTTGAGTACCCTTTAATGGGTGGGGAGATGAGAACAATAGGGTATGCTGTGGTATAAATCTAGGGTGTGCCTATAAATAAGTGTGATTACAAAGCTCTGTTGGAAAACCTTTCTGAAAGGACATGTACAAGTGAGGTCCCTAGTAGTAAGAAATCAAGTAAGTAGCCCGAGGCAGCTTTTGCTAAATGTAAAAGACCACTTGGAAAGTTACACACCTACCATAATCAGTCAAGGGACATTGCTTCATCAGACACATAATTAGCCACTCATTCCAGTCAGTTCAGCAGAGAACTATGAAGTCTACTGTCTCTGTGATGTTGTGTTAGGCTGAGATGCATCCATTTCAAAACTAAATGTGAAAAAGGATCACTTGAAAATACTAAAAGACAGATCTCTGAGCCTTGACCCCATATATTCTGATTTACAAGGACTGTGGAGGGGCAGGAATCTGCATGTTAACAGGCACTCCAGGAGTGCTATAAACACAAGACTGAGATACCTATAAAGATTTATACTATGCTTCCATTGAGAGCAACGTAATTTGAGGGGAAAGGAGTATTTAGGAAAGAACTGAGTATAGAGGACCGTGGCAGGAGTTTCTGGCTGCAGTAAAGCCTCAAAGAACAGGGAGTGACAGGAAACTCCTGAGTATAAAATACTCCAGAAAAGTAGTGGAAGACCAAAAAGAAGAGGAGTGGTTGCTGAAAAAAAAAGGGAAAAAAAACACAACACCTTTGCCTAAGTCCTATCTGGGGAAGAACAGCAATTTGGAAAATATAGGACCATAAGAAAATGCCAGACCAGCAAACAATCACCAAGTTGTAACTACCTGCCAGGCATTGCACTAGTGGTTTGGATATGGCACCTTCACTAGGAGGCAGCTGTCTGCTGTCCAATAAGAGCATGGACTCTACAGCAGTGGTCATCAAACCTGGCTATGGCTGACATTAACTGGAAGCTTTGAATACTGCTAATACCAAGGCCTTCGGCAGAGTTTCAGACATAACTGGTTAGGGGTGGAGCTTGAGCCGCTGTGTTTCTTCAATGTTCTCTAGTGAGGGTTGAGTACTAATCCTCTACAACAGTGCTTCATAAAATGTGGGGTGTACCAAAGCCACCTGGAGAGCTAAGGGCAACACAGAGGTCCAGCCTCCTTGCAGCAGGCCAGGGCCTGTCCTCTTCTATTTATCAAGTGCCCTAGGTGATGCTGCTACCCACCAAGTTTGAGAACCACAGATCTAGAGTGAGACTATGGGTTGGAGTCAAGATTTCACCACCCTTGAACAGAGTGCCTTAAGCAAGTTAGGCATTCCACCTGTGCTTGATTTTCCACATCTATAGAGCAAGGAAGGTAAAATACATCTGATGAAGGATGGATGTGAATAGCTGTGGTGACTCTTTTCCTCTCCTTTTTTGGCTAGTTTACCGGAGAGCTGGTTCAGTGGCTCTGAGTTATCTCAAAAGAACAACAGGCTGACACTAGAACCAGTCCCATCCTAACTTCTAACAAGGCCATTTCTCTGATGAGGGAGTTTCTATTGGTTTATAACCCCATAGACATTCCTTGCATGTTCTCTCCAACCCCATTCTCCCCCATTCTCACCAAAGTTATGTAGAATTAGGATTTTGAAACTTCAGCATGCACTGAACCACTTGGAGGACTTGATAAAATGCAAATTTCTGGGCCCTACCTCTAGAGCTTCCAAATCCGTAGGACTGACTGTGGCTACTAATTTGCATTTATAACAAATTTACAAGTGGTCCTGATGTTAGCCTGATATATTCTTTGAGAACCACTGATGTAGAACACTTTGGAGACAGGGTTCCTCTCTACAGAACCATTGGGCTCTGGGTGGAGAGAGTCTGAGGATTATGTATACTTTACTACTTCTCTGACTGTAACATTTCTTTACAATAACCTCACTTTTATATCTGTAGTGCCTGCTCTTAATGGGATGTGGGTCTGTGGCTATAATGGGGATTACATATGCAATCACATGTAAGATTGTTTAGAAATACACCTAACAAAGAGTTTGGGCTCTTAAATAGAAGGCAACATTATTTTTCATTTGTCAGGCCCCTCCTGGGCACCTACTTTAGAACAGACATTTGGTGAGATGCCAGAAAATATCCATTCTATATATACTGTGATGAATAAGACTCATTCCTTAAACTCTCCGAATTGATAGTCAGGAAGAAAATAAAAGCATGCCCACAAATACTTATAACACTATAATAAACAACAATATACATAGTCTCTAACATATGCAGGATCCCATTAAGTCAGTTCTCATTAGAGAAGGGCAAATGCCATGATTAGTTTCTTTGCTACCACTCAACCCCCCACAGGAAGCATAAAAAGCCACTCCCTGACCCTCGCATTCCCTCTTCTCCCTCTAGTCCCCACCCTTGACTTCCAGAATTCACTGCACATTACACATTATCTAAGATGAGCATAGTTCAGGAAATAGCATTTAATAAATACCTATAGATATGGTTTCATCCTAAGTTACTTTTGCCCACATTCAGATACTTGACGTTTTTGTCATTCTTATTTATTACCTGATGTTTACAAAGAGTCTTTCTTCAAAGAGTAGCCACCACTTCTTCAAGTGTTACCTTCATGTCCATTACATTTCTGAGAGATTAAGAAGAGTCACTGACTACCTTCACTTTGTGGAGGAGACATGACATGGAAAGACAATAAGGGTTCGTCTCAGAGCAGAGACTGGAAGCCAAAATTTCTGACTGAGGGGCCCAGGGTTCCACATTCTGTTGTATCATAAGAAGTAAAACAATTGCCTCAACTGACAAAAATCTGGGGGAAAAATAATAAATGGAACGAGAAGAGAGGTATTATTTTTCAGAAATCATGCCTCATCATCTGAGAGAAGAACCTTATCTTCTTCAGGAGATCATCACAAACAGGCTACTTTAAAGGAAGATATAAATTTCCATTTTTGCCCACAGGATATAGCAGGTCCTATACCTGATTCCTGTTCCTGCCAAGAAGTGTTTATCCTCACTTAATCGTCTCCAATAATGTTTAACAAATGGTCTGGGTTGGACCACCCAGCTGCTGGTAAGAAGAAAGAAATAAGCATTCCCAGTATCCATGTTTTTCTATGCTGACAATGTCTGGAAAGAATGAGGACTGTGTGTGAAAATATCAGGACTTTCCTCATTTAAAATAAATTGCATCCAGAGTCTTACAACATTAATGTTAGTAGGTCTGATGAAGTTGGTCAGAAAAATGGTTGGGTTTTTTCCCTCTGAGATACTTTCACTGAGCGGTGAAACTATCCAGTGGATACACTACTCAATCAGAATTAAAAGTAAGGGCTGGGATGGGGTGCCTGGATGCCTCAGTTAAGTGTCAGAATCTTTATGTCAGCTCAGGTCATGATCTGTATGTTAAGTGTCTGACTCTTGATTTTGGCTCAGGTCATAACCTCACAGTTTGTAAGTTCAAGCCCTACCATTAGGCACCATGCTGATGCTGACGGTGCGAAGGCCCCTTGGGATTTTTTCTCTCCCTCTCTGCCCCTCCCCTGCTAATGCTCATGCTCTCCCTTTCCTCTCCCCTCCCTCCTCCTCCCTCCCTTCTGTCAAGAACAAATTAATCAATTAAAAAACAGAAGTCCTGGATCAACCACCCTCCTGCTGGAATTCATGTGAGAGAAAGCCAGGCCTCCTCCTCAGCTCTCAGTGTATCACAAATGCAGCCAACAATTCAGCAGTTCAGCTGTGCCACCTAGAATATCTTCTTCCAAATATGCTCATTTCCAGGAAATCCTACAAATATTTACAATCTGAGGTCACTTGGGAATAACATTTTCTAGATGCTGATGGAAAACATGTCTGGCTTGCTTTGAACCATATCAACTTCTATACTGAGTCAGAACATCTTTACTGTGAGAGACTCTTGTAAAACCCAGAAGTTACAATCATTGGAAAGCTTGGACAGGGAGTGAAATGAAAGCCCACTTCTTGGGGAGTCCAGGAGGAGTTCTACATGAATTCAGTTATATTTAGCTAGGTTTATGGTCATATTTTTCTGGCTCATGATCAATCCACATTTGAAGAAATTCTAGTATAACAGCATAATTTCTAATTGTTTTTAATGTTTATTTTTGAGAAAGAGAGAGTGTGAGTGGGGGAGGGGCAGAGAGAGAGAGGGAGACACAGAATCCGAAGCAAGCTCCAGGCTCTGGGCTGTCAGCGCAGAGCCCCATGCGGGGCTCAACCTAACAAACTGTGAGCTCATGACCTGAGCTGAAGTCAGACGCTTAACTGACTAGGCCACACAGGAGCCCCATAACAGCATAATTTCTAGATTTCTATACCATCTCCACTAAACTACTCACAATTAAGGATTTATACCTTTGAAATTTGGCATACACTTAGGCAGCCAACACTTGCTTATGTAAAGAATCTCTTCACCACCATTTTCATGTTTATATAACCTATAAACATTCATCAAATGCCTATAAGGATCTCTGGCTAAAGAAAAACTCTTACTTAGGTAACTAATGGCTCAATCCCAATTAGAGAGAACTAATGAAGACAGCTCTTTCGTCCCCTTAGATTCACATTATCATTAACAAATACCCAACCTGGAAAGAGAAATCATCAAGGCATTTGCCATTGGGTCATTCTGATCAAGATCCAGACTAGTTTTCCGATATACACGGATGACGAGATACCTTGCAGAGTGGCATTCTTTTTCCCTGGTCAACCTACACCACTCAGAGCCTTATTAGAGTTACTCATGACCACCAGGAATGGGGGTTTTAAAGGGAGATAAAGATGAACTA
This sequence comes from Crocuta crocuta, assembly GCF_008692635.1. Classification (NCBI taxonomy): domain Eukaryota; kingdom Metazoa; phylum Chordata; class Mammalia; order Carnivora; family Hyaenidae; genus Crocuta; species Crocuta crocuta. The sequence continues at coordinate 1,941,017 of NW_027551557.1, forward strand.
GTTTGACCTTCAGAGTCTCAGGAAATTGTATTGCTATTATGATAGAGATGTCAGACTGCTCTGGCTTGCAAAATCTTAGTAGGATGTTTTGCTTGTGGCTTCCCAGGAATGGTAATGATGTCGCAAGACTATCTCAGCAGACTACAATTCTCAATAAAGTTCATATTAATTACAGAAATATGTCTTCCATTACACCTGTTTACAACCCTTTCTTGGCTTCAGCCCCTCCTCTTCACCTGAATAACAGAGACGTTATCAAGAATTAGTTAAGCAACTTTAGCAAATTTCCCCCTTCATTCAGATAGCTTGTAATTAGAGGTTTCATCAATGTGTAAACTGAACATTTTGTGACTCTAGTATCAACCAATTAGCAGAGAATAGTCCTTCCTCCACATCTGGATTTTCAAGGTATCTATGGCTCTCCACTCCCATCATTTCCCACCAAAAATGTCTCTTATAGCCAGGGAAAAGTGAAACATTCTATCACAAAGGAAATAAGAGTTATTGGTTGAGAATCTTGGTTTAAATGAAGAATTTGAGGATAATAAGGGCCTGCAACATTGCTTCACTTTAAAGAACTAGATGTAAAAATACAAACCAGAGTAGCACTTTCCGGATTCTCTATACCTAGGAAGGATCCAGAATTGATTTCTCTTTCCAAATGAAGTTCTCCATTTAACCAAGAGGCTTGTTTTATAATATCCTCTCCTGTATACCACTGAATGAGCTACTTGTATTTTTCTTAAATGAAGGATTTTCTACTAAACTGGAACAAAGGAGCCATTTCTAACACTGAATCATCCATTTGCTTTTTGAAAGTACTTAATTTTCTGAATTGGATTCAGATAAAGACAGGGACATTATCAAAGACTTATCTCAAAATCCAAGTGATAGCTTCCAGGTCTTACTCCATCCAGTGACCAACAATTAGGAACCCTAGGATGCTATTTCTTTTGATCCTGTTAAACAAATAGTTCCGGACTTAGGCCACACATTAGAATCACCTCAGGGCACTTAAAAAAAAATCCCAAAGCCCATAACACCTTGGCCCATTTAAATAGGAATTCTGGAGGTGGGACTCAGGCTTTAGAAGTCTCTGAAATCACATTGGTGACCCCAGTGCACAGCCAGGATTAAAAACCAATGTCTTAAACTACAGTTCTCAAGCTTCAGAGTATATCTGCATAACCTGGAGAACATGTTAAAATACAGATTACTGGGCCCCAACCGCAAAGTTTCTGATTCAGTAGTTATGGGGTGAAGCCCAAGAATTTGCATTTCCAACAATTCCCAAGTGATGCTGAAACTGACGCTTTTAATATGGGACCACACCTTGAGAACAAATGTCTTACATGAATATGTTGATCTGCCAGTTTTAGGCAAAAGAAATAGAGTTAATTTGTTTACATTTTAGAGAAATTGGTTTAATACAAACAGCTGTTTTTAATAGCATTATATAATCTTTAATTTGACAAACTAATGGAAATAGTGGTGACAGTGCCAAAGAGTAAGTCTTAATGGCTTCATTTCCCTCCCAATTATAGAAGAAATCCAACTCATAAAATATAACTGAGATGTTTAAACAAACCACTTATGCGGTACTTAGGTGAAATTGTAACCCTTGTAAATACCACAGATTATAATCAATTTCATGAAGTATCTGGTTTGTTTCACCCAATTCACTTGAAAATGTGAGCAGCTCAGGCATCATAGAAAGAGACTTGTGTAACTGCACCTTGATCAGTAAAAAAGGCTATCATTCAAAATATTTATCTAATTCATAATGTTTTTCTCATTCCTTAGCAAACAACTTTCTTCTAATTTTTGGAAAACCCCCAACATATCTGGCCTTCATACCAGGTGAGGGATATTACATTAAATCCCTCATATGACAATTGCAGGTCTTAGTATCAAGATATCAAATCCATTTATCCCTTTTTAGGGTTTTGATTTTTGCTGGCTAGCTATGTATGCCCCAATGCTTTTATAAAATAATTTTTAAATAATTATTTGTGGATACTTATATCAGCTTTATTCATAATAGAAAAAAAGACTGAAAACAACACAAATGTACATCAACAATAGAATAATAAATGATGACATATCTATACAATGAAGTATTAAAAAAAAAAGTGTAGGGGCATCTGTGTGGCTTCAATTGGTTAGGCATTCAACTCCTGATCTCAGCTCAGGTCATGATCTAACAGTTTGCGGGACCGAGCCCCACATTGGGCTCTGCATTGATGGCCTGGTGTCTGCTTGGGATTCTCTCTCTCTGCCCTTCCCTTGTTCTCTCTCTCTCTCCTAAAATAAATAGACTTTTAAAAAAAAGTTAGTATACCACACATAATGACATGATGACTCTCATAGATGCAATACTCAGTCAAATAAGCCAGACATAGTTCATACTGTATGGTTCCATTTATATGAAGTTCAAGAGCAAACAAAACTGATAGCCATGAAATTCAGAAGAGTAGTTGTCTTTGACTGAAAGGAGGCATGAAAAAGCCTCTGCAATTCTGAATTATTCTGTATCTTACCCTAGGTAGGAAAGTGGACACATGCATACATAAACTTTGACTTTATGATGTGTGCACTTTACATGATATAACTTCATTGGCCATTTTAACTTCAAAATTGCTTAATATGACAAACTACTTTTTGTGAAATATTCCTCACACCCAAATTCAAAAGCTGCTCCCATGCTGGAATTTAAGAATTGTTAATCATGGTTATGGAAATGATATGGAAAATAGCCCACAGATTTGATTATAAAGTCAAATGTACAAGACTTCCATCTAAAAACTATTATTCTTCAAATATTTTAAAAGATTATTTATTTCCTCTTCTTTTTAGTGGGACTTCTTTTAGAGTCCCATCAGCATAAGAATAATGTATAAAATGCTATAAATCAAGGACAAGAGAGATCAGGGAGGAGAGAGTCTTCATTAGCAGACAAAATTCAACAGTTTTGTAAGGCAGAAAGCAAATGGAAGATGGTAACGGAGTTTGAAAATGCAGAAGATGCAGAGTAAGGTCATTATAAAGGAGACAGTCGAGGGATAGTGGTAGGAATAATTTTCCTCAAAAGCCTTAGAAAAGTAAGACACTCACGGTACCAAATATGATTGAAGTACACAAAAGGGGCAAAAAAAGAAGTGAGGTTAAAAAGAATGTTATTTACTGAAAGTCTATACACAGAATGCCAGAGACCAGATTTCCAGCTCCCATTCAAGTGATAAAATACTTTTTTTCCTGACAGAACTTAGCGTTCCCAATTTAAAAAAATACTGTTTGCATACTAGCATATGAATCACCCAATAAAGGTCCTGCTCCACAACCCAATCACCTTAATGTAAATCCCATCCAAAAGCCCCACCAAAGCATATACAGTGGCCAATATGTTTTAGTGCCTCACTCTTACTATGAAATAGACCACCAAGGACCATCAGATATAGTAATATGCTCCCAACATACTGGAAAGATGAAAATGAGCAGAATAAAAACCATTCCAGAATACATCAAGCAAAATTTCATGAGAAATGCTAATTGGTCTGCAACAGTAAAAAATTTTTAAAAATTATTATATTCACAAAACAAAAACAGTATGCTATTTTTAAAATAGATAATAAATAATTTTTAGAAGTTAAAAATATAGTATCAAAATAAAAATTCAAAAGCAGATTGAGAATATCAAGAAATATCTGAGAAAATAGAAAAAGGATAGAGGGAAAAATAGAGAAATAATATGAGGTCTGAAAATTAATATGAGAAATGGGAATTTCAGACTGACAAAAAAGGGAAAAGGGAAGAAATTACCTAAAAATCATATGAGAAATATCACCAAAGGGAAAATGCATGCATTTCTGAATTGGAAAAGCCCAGGACAATAACAGGATAATTAAATTCAAAGGTCACACTAATGCATATCGTCATGAAGTGTAACAACCCAGGAATAGATAGGTTTATGGAATGGTGGAGTGAGGATGCCCATGAAACTGCACTCCTACAACAATGAAAATACTTGCAAAACAATTGAGACCAGTAATTTCAGAACTCTTGATATTAGCCCAAATCACTGAACAAACTAAAAAGTGCTTGTCTGAGAGAAATGACTGACATGCTTAAGACAGGCAGTAGATTGTATGACATTTAAACTTCAGGCTATTCCAGCCATGTGCCTCTGTCTTAGTGCAGTGGCACAGTAGCCATGAAAAGGCAGCAGCCTCATGGCTGAAAGACAGCTGGCCCTTTTGGAATTCTGTTAAAAGCCTCATGCTTAGAACATCTCAGTTATTTCATCCAAACTGGTAGCTCCCTAGAAAAGTTCTCATTTTCATGTTTGTACAGCTATTTGATTAGATTCAGAGCTCACCTTATAAAAAAACAAAAATAAAAATAAAATAGCCTCATCCCTAGGCGATTGGTGTAAACAATAGCAATCTTTCAGTTACTTTGCAGATGCCTTAAGGTGTGTGATTTGAGTTAGGGAATGCCAGATCCTAGATAAAAATTTTAAAAGGGAGTCCTGGAGAATTGCAGGATCAGAAGCAACTTTGAAAGGCTCCAACATATTCCCGGGGATCTAAAAGGCCTTTCACATGTACAGGGTGCTATGTGCATGTCACAAAAGTGAGGGAAAGTACAAACCTCATTCATTCATCTCTGGCTGACCTTGAGGCACCTCATTGGAAGTGAAACCTAAAGCTGTTTTGTAAATTTCCTGAATTTTGAAGGCTTTCACACACAAAGCCCCTTGACAAGGGGTGGAAGACATAAAAGCAAGGTATTTCAGCCTCTATTTTGATTGATCATTGGCTAACTACTACATTATACTGACCAAGTGACAACTCTGAGTAAGCCAAAAATAACTTCACTTAATTGGATTAGTCATGAGTGAGTGTGTAAGCTCCAAGAAGACAGGGACCTTGTTTTGCTCACCAAAGCATTCCCAATCTGCCTATCTGCTGAGTTCAGTGAGCACCCAATTCACACCAATGAATACCCAATTAATATAAAGTAAAAGGCTTGAGTCACTATAATTTTTTGAAAAGAAAAAAACTTATCTATCAGCACTTTTGATCATTGTTCAATGCTTTGAGATAGGAGGTGGCAGAAGTAACATCTGTGGATTAGAAAGTTAGATTGTAAGAAAAAAATAAAATGGTGAGGTCATAGAGTGGTGCGATGTCTAAATCTTCCTCCAGGAATGAAGTATTTATCCCTCCATTTGTTGGAAATGCTGCAAGAAACTGCCAACCCTCCTTGGGGACGGCCTCAGCTGAATATACAGCCTTGTTCAAGATTGTGCTTCCTTCCAGAGCAGCCTATACTCAAAGACTGATCACAATGGGGTCCTGGTCTTAGCAGGTCCCACTTCATTGGGACATGACATCCTCCCTCTGTCCGATCCTGCTTCTCTTCCCTTACTTCCACAAGTGTTCATTATGAAAACATGTCTACTTAATGAGATGCTATATGAACCTCTATCTCGGAGAACTAGGAGTCAAGCCTCCTATCAGTTTCTCCCACTTTATCAAGCTGCCTCATGCACAAGCCCAGGCAAGAAGGTACTCCCTGTTATTTTTTTTTTTTAAGATTTTTATTTATTTCTAGGAGAGAGAGAGAAAGACAGCGTGAGCAGGGGAGGGTCAGAGAGAGAGGGAGTCACAGACTGAAACAGGCTCCAGGCTCTGAGCTGGCAGTCAGCACAGAGCCCGACGTGGGGCTCGAAACCACTAACCGCGAGATCATGACCTAAGCGAAAGTCGGATGCTTAACCGACTAAGCCACCCAGGCGCCCCTCTCCCTGTTATTTTTACTCTTGTGTAAATAGTACTTCTAGAGTAAGTACTTGCTTCATGGTCTTCCATTATTTGGTAAAGTTTAATTAAATTAATATGTTTTTGCTTTATTCGAGCCTCTTGTAGAGATTTAACACATTCTTAGAAAAATATAAAGAAGTAAAGTGGGTTCTTATTATAGATTTACTATGTCTTTCTATCTTTATCAATTGTTTTCAGAGATTGGTGAGCCCAGACATGATTAGGCATATTAACAAACCAGTTCCCAACAGCTCTGGCAGATTTCTAACCAACCTTGCGTGGAAAACACCTGGTAAAACATATTTTTATTCAACTTCAGGCAATTTCAAAGCAGCTGAAAGTCACTTAAGTGGAAACCCAACTATGATGCTGCTTTTCAAATCAAAAGAAAGACCTCAGCTCCACAGGATGTGGCGGATTGCCAGGTGTTTAATAATCGAGGGGCAAGTACACTGTTGGGAGCATCTTTACATAATTGACAAACCAAACCCAAAGTACCAAGGTTAACAATTCACTTCTCTTTGACCACAGAGCTAGTATTGTGATATTCCTTTACTGCATATAAATCATTTTCATAGAGCCATTAAAGGCTTGTTTTGAGTTTCTAGAAGACCATCAGCAAGCCTCTGGGTAGCTGAGCAATGTTAGAACACGGCACATAGTGGGTTTAGGGTCACTTTGGAGCCATCATTTTTTTCTTCTTCCTTGCTCTTAAATCTGCCAGATTATTTTGCTGTGAGTGCTGTGTATTTGAATTCTAGGCAGACGATAGTACAGACACGTGGTTTTCTCCACAAGGTCTTTGATGGATTGGATCAAGACATCAAACATCAGCATATCTCCATATGTCACAAAAGCCTTTCACAGAGGGTTTGCAGATTATGTTTTGCCAACCACCTGGGCTGTGAAACAGACACATCAGGCAGAGGATGTCACATGAGCTGACCAGCATTTTCACAAATCATTGGCAGTCAGAGGCCAGGGTGCCTAATTTCTCCCTGTGTGTGCACCATAAGGCACACAAGTGATCTGTTATCAGGGGAGTGACAGAATAGGAGTAATTCAAAAATGAATAATACCAACAACAGGAAATCTCTCAAGGAAAGATTAAATTATAAGTTATTTTTTTCTTGTTTATTTATTTTTGAGAGAGATAGAGAAGGGGGGGCAGAGAGAGAGGTTGACACAGAATTCCAAGTAGGCCTCGCACTGTCAGCACAGAGTCTGACATGGGGCTCGAACTCACAAACCACAAGATCATGACCTGAGATGAAATCAAGAGTCGAACACCTAACCGACCTAGCCACCCCGGTGCCTTGATAAGTTGTTTTATAGGTTTTGAAAGATTTAGAAAAGAATTTGTAATGATGTGCCAGTTGCCTTACATAATTTATACACTTTATTTAATTTTTCCAGTACATTATGAAAGGATAAGGAAGCGAAATTCTCAGAAAGTGTATAACCTGCCTAAATCTCTACAAAGAGTAAGGTTAAAATATGAGGATTTGAACACAGGTTGTAGTAGCCTCAGAATGTAGGCTATTCCCACTCTAACATCAATCCCTATATCAGTTCTGATCCAAGCTCTAACTAAAGATTCAAATTTGTTCCTTTTTGATGATTTGTTAATTTTTTTAAACTCATGAAACAAGTGAAAATTTGTCCTATACAGTTCACATTGTTAATACTTTTCCATCAGAGATGAACCTCTTGGCGCAGGGCCTTTTATTCATAAACTTGCCCATGCTATTCTCTAGATTCTATTTGTCCAAAGCATGGTTGGTCATACTACAATCAAACAGACATTGACTCTGCCTCTTACTGGTTTAGCATGAGGCATCACCCACAAATATCTGTCACACAGAGGGAAAGCCTCACGTACATTTCAGCTAGATGTTATAGGATTAATGTAGAGAGGGAAAAGACCCTCAGCAGAGGGACAGTGAGGGTGGGCATACAGGAATAGAAGATGATGCCATATTTCCAGGACAAAGGCTGCCTGGGGTGAATCATAAAAAAAAGAAAAAAGGTAAGAAATTGTGACATTATCACAGTAATTCATAAAAGTTAAAACACAAGTCTGCGAAAAAGAAGTGTTGAAGATTGCAAAGATTATCTCAGGTCTTCATCCCTCTTTGTATCCATACCCTTTGCCATGAACCCTTGCTGGATCTTCCACCTGGGGCTAGGGGGATCTGCTCTACCCCTTGACTTTGGCTCAGTCATGTAACTTGCCTAGGACAATGGGATGTTAGCAGCTGTGACAAATTGGTGGCTTGCTTTATTATGCCTCTGCCATTAGCAGGATAAAATGCCTTGAGATAGCTTCTTGGAGGACTGAAGACACATGAAGCAGAACCATGTGGCTCCAGATGCCATAAATGCCCAGACAAAACAGCCAAAACAGTCTAGATCAGATGACCACCAGGCAACTCTAGACACATAAGTCCAGCACAGTTCAGTAGGGCCACCCAGTCAACACCCAGATGACTCTAGACATGTGAGCAATAAACTTTTTGTATGACACTGAATTCCTGTTGTTTATTATATAGTAATGGAAAATAAGAAATACTAACATAAGAAATGACAGAAAAAAAAAACAGACAAGTAAGTGATACAAGGGAGTGTTGAGAATGTGTGACAAAATGTAGCATGCATACAGGTGGTATAGAATTTTCAAAGAAACCATCTCAAAAGGCAACCAGTGGGGAATTCAAACAATTCAGGTCCTGAGAAGGAATTCATCAGCACTCCCTCCACACCATAAAAGCTCTCTCAATCAATTCCTGATGCTTGGTAGACTTTTACTAAGCCTGCAGTATGAGGAACTCATCCCTCTGTGCCCTTCCTTCATTTTGTCCCTTAAGTTATTTCTCTTTATGTCCATTTCATCCTAAGAAAAATGAACATCTTCAAAGAAAAGCATTTTGGTTTTCTCCTCTTTGCATCTCCTGGAGTGTCTAGCATAGTTTTTGCAAATGGAAAATAACTATATAACAACTTTCTAAAACAGAAAGAGGAATTGGAGGCAAGTAACAAGGCCATTTATGTAACAGTCTCTTACCTATAATTCCCAAATCCCAATTCATTAGCAACTCAGTCATGGCAAAAGTTGACCTAAACTGACAGGAGGCTTTTTATAATATATACTCAGTTTCACTGCAGAAATATCAATGTCTGAATATGGAGTACTGACTCAAATCCTACTAATAATATGTATGTGGCTCATATGTATAAAACACAAAAAATATATGAAATAAATCTGAGCCCAAGGGTTTCAGATACAGTTTTATGGATTGTATTCCAAAATCCAGATGAAATATGGGGAGTAATTGGAGACTGAATTGAAAACACCTCAGTGGGAAGAGAGGAGAGAGAGTACAGAGGACTGCTGAAGTAGATAGAATTAGAGAACTCTTGGTCAATAAATAAATGGAGTCATGAGAAAAGGAAGATTTAAAAAAGAGAAAACATAGTTAGATCCACTTTAGTAAAAATACTGCAACTGAGGTACCAGAGAATATGGAAGCAAAATTGCATCCCCTATCTGTGAAGAACTAGGGAACCATTTTCATTCCGGCTTCATCACCAGATAGCTGAACTTTTCTTGTTTAACTTATTCCCTTTTAATCTCACAAACACTTTTGCATGGAAACATTTTAAATGGTGGTTTCCAAACTTAACAGGGTTTTACAACTATCAGAAGGACTAATTTAATATTCAGATTCCTGATCCCTGTCACAGAAATTCCGAATTTATAGGTAAGGTATTAAATCAAGTCATCAGTCTTTCATAACAAGCTTTTCAGTGATTCTGATGCAAATGCTCCATATGCCATATTTTTGAGAAACACTGACCTAAAACCAAATCAAGGACTTCTAAATATGCACTGCTACAATAAACTTTTACCAAGCTACAGGTTATCTAATTATTTTCTCTAATCCTGTAAATTTGTTATGTAATTTTTTCCCTACCCAGGAAGCTTCCTTTCTTCTGGGAATAACACTCCTAGGGAATATTTTCTCCCATCTTTTTCAGTTTGGAGTTCTACTAGAGACTTTCAATCATAATGCACCACTTCAAGGCAGAGTTAATTAGCCTGAAGTAGGGCATATGACATCAGGTGGTCCAATCAAGAGTCCTTAACTGGGAATTTTCTATCTGGAAACAAATATGAGGAAGTCTCTCCCTGGTTGCAATGCTTTAATATATGCTCTGAGAGGCTACCCAAGGCCATGTAGGTGGTGCACAGTAAGAGAAAAGGAAGTTAAGATGCAGTAAAGGAAAGCAGAGGCAGAAGTCTGAGCAGAAGTATTCTAGTACAGTTTGAGCTTCTGGTTCTAGTTGTTCAAGACAACCTTATGTCTCTTTGCTCCTCAAAAGTTATATGAGACCCCATATTCTCCAAATCGTTTTTCCTGTGGCCTAAATGGTTTGGCTGAGTTTTTTGCAACCCAATTTGTTTTACTTCTTAATCTATGTATTCATATTTTATTTTTATTATTTTAGAAAATTCATTCTGAATCAACAACCATATATGTTATTATGTTTCCAATCTTTGTTTTTCTTAATACATTTTTTCTTGGCTTGCTTACTCTTGAAATTGTATATTTTTAAATATAATTTATTGTCAAATTGGCTTACATACAGCATCTTTGAAGTTGCCAGAAGGCAGAACAACTCTACTTCTATTCAATGTAAAATTATTCATTGGTGCAAAGAAAACTAAAAAATATTCTTGTGCAAAGAACAGTCTTAATTACAAATTTTATCATAGATAAATGATTTTTGAAAATTAGTACCAAAGTTCTAGGTACATTACTAAATATTTGCTGCAGTAATAAACTATTAATTTGAGCAGTTTGCAACAGCAAACATCTCCTTCTTGCTAATGGATCAGTAGATTAGCTGCAGTATCGCTGCTCTAAAAGTAAGTCAAGTTTAGAACATATATACCCCTATCTGGAAAAGAAAAACACAAATCTTTCTTAGGCTCTCTGTTGGAGGTGTCATCCTTGCAAACATTTCATTGGATAATGCAAGTCACATGACGACCAAGCACCAAATTAATATGACAGGCCTGTGTTCTCCACCCACAATGAAACACACAAAGACAGAAGAGAATGGATAACTGTGACCAAATAATATAAGCTACCACACAAGATTTGAAAATAAAAACCTCTCACTTTTTAAATATGTTAGCCAATTAGTCAATTTAATCTTTATCTTTTAATCACACACACACACATATTATAAAATGAAAGACCTCTTGTGCCTCAGTAGATGTTATTTGTATATTGTGTACTCATAGAGGCATACACACACATAATCTTATAAAGATTTTAATGAAATTTTGCTTTCAGTTTGACATTGAGCATTTTTCTCAGTTCATCAAATAAAATGCTTTCCTAGCAACTCTCCAGTCTTAAAAACTATATGAAGAAGTTCACAGCCATATTTTGTCTTGTTTTTAAATAAGATCACTCACGACTGATTATATCTAGCAAAATATTTGATATATATAAAATATTTTTAAAATCTAAGTAGCATTGGTTCTTTATTCTATCCAAGTCTTTGTTATAAGGCACATTAATATGATCTTGCTAAAATCATTCACACAGTATCTCACAGCTAATTTTTACGTTAACCCTGCCAAAGTCTCTTTGGTTCACAGAAGATCTGTTCACTACCTATTCATTTCTTTTCTTCACCTTTCTCACATATGTCTACTCTGAAAATACATATGGCATAACACTGGAGACAGGTTCTGGATCCAGCTCACCTGACAGCAGCAATAGTTAGCTATTCTCATAACCTCCTTTGCAAAGAGACTATTATCTTAAGACCAAATCAGGTTAGCTTTAATCCCATCGTCATAACAAATTATAACTCTACCCTGATTTCAAGTCAATTACTGTAGTCACAAGTTTTACTTATAAAATTGACTCATACAGAGGTATATGCTTTTAGACATGGTTCTAATTTTAAGAAAGAATAAGAGTTGATAATAATCCTAGGCACCCAATTATCACCAAGCTTGGTGTGGAAAACTCTATATCCCATATAGAGTTTGCAACTTTAAGGAAATAAACATAAATTTTACAACCAACATCCTGACAAATATGGTTTGCTCAAATAAACATATCCTAGTCTTAACTTTAAAACTCAATCATCTTTAGGGGTGCCTGGTGGCTCAGTTGGTTAAATATCCAACTTCAGCTCAGGTCACCATCTCACAGTTCATGAATTTGAGCCCTGTGTCCCGCTCTGTGCTGATAGCTCAGAGCCCCAGCTTGCTTCAGATTCTGTGTCTCCCTGCCCCTCCCCCACTCATGATCTTTCTCATATCCGTGCTTGCGCTCTCTCCCTCCCAAAATAAACACTAAAAAAAGTCAATCATCTTTCAAACTACAATAAAAAATTCTCAACGTTAAGAAAATTGTCATTTTAGCAAATAAACTCAGAAACTCAACTTTATGTTGACAATATACATAACCAGTACAGATCTAATTTTAATGTTATAGTACCAAGAAAATGACTAGTTGCTAAACTTTCTTTAATTCTTCAACATAATGTAACAGGAACTCAAGTTCTTACTTAGATTATTTCAGATTTTCTTATTAAAGTACTGATTGAGGTTCATGGCTTTCCTGCAGTTATATCTGACATTCTAATCAAAACTGAATTAAAGAAATTACTGTTTATATTTTTCACATATTTTATCTTTGATAAACCGGTATCTACAACAAAGGTCCCATGCTTTTGGTAACTATAACATATTTTTACATATTGAATCTTTGGGCAACGTGCTTAAAGAGGTTAAAAGACCAAAAATCATAGAAAAAAGCTAGCAATAAACATAACCTAATCATGGTTTCTAGGAAGAAATGTCTATTGAAGTCTATAAAAGCACTGATTAACCACATTCTAGTATATTTCAGTAAAAAAACAACCATTAGCAACTTCATGTTAGGTCTCTTACCTCTTATTGATAGAGATTGCCATTTTTCTTTTCGTACTATCATACAATCCACTCACCTACAAATTTCATCTAACAGGTGTTGTCCTAATTGTATGTATACTAAACTATCATGAAAATAATGTTTATTCATTGCCCAAGATTTGGAACCTACTTCTGAATAATTCTCTGTACACTAGAACACATGAATAAATAGTGAATCAGTCATAAACAGAGTTCATTGCATAATACAGTGCTCAGCCAATATCTCCTAGGCTTGGCTGGGAAAATCTAGACTCACACACAATAAACTGTCTTGTACTAAAACCCATTCTCTTTGGAATCGTGATAACCTACTCTTGGACACAAGATATACTTCGATAAGCATATGTTGAGAGACTATTTCTAATAATGAGGTGCTACGGTATATATGAGGAAGTCCCTGACATGATGACCATCACAAGCTGTTTAGAGAAAGGAAGGCATAGAATAAGAGAAGACAATATATGATCAAACATTAGGTTGTCTTATTTAAGAAGATATAACGTAAAATAAAAGGACTATGTTGGAAATTCTAGTCCTGAAAGCCAATCAATCTTTAGTTCTATGACAACATCATTGGGCTTCAGCTTCCTAAGTTGAAAAATGAGGAAGTTCAGAGAGGTCATCTCACAGATTCCTTCAAGTTCTCCAGTCCACAGAAGGTCAGAAAACAGGGTTATAATTGTGACTGAGAGGAAGTGAAGAATCCCCCAAAAGGAAAAGCAAGCACACGCACGCGCGCGTGCGCACACACACACACACACTAGGAGTTAGCAGATGATTTGGCATGAAATGTTTAAAGAGGAAGGAGACAGTTTCAAATGGGCCAAACTTGATGTTTGGCAAAAAGATGTTGCTCCTTTTAATAGCCCCCTGCAGATGCTGTGTAACAACTTGCAGGGATGTCCCAGCTCAACCAATGTGATCATGTAGGCCACATGGAAAGTACACAGGTTTTAAAGCATATGAAAGTTTGGCCTGAATCTCAGCTCAGGATGTTAATGCTGCCTAAATTTGGAAATATCAAGTTCTCAATGTCTTTTTTTATTTAAAAAATTTTCTTTTATTTAAAAAGGAGATAATAATAAATGTTTAATATGGTTTCTTTGAAAATATAATGGGCTGATGCATTTAAAACTCTTAGCATGTCACCTAGGGCATAGAGGTTTTCAGTAAGAATTTTCTAATAATTGTGGTTTGAGTAGCAGTAACAGTCATAGTTGAAATACTTCAGCTGCTTATGAGTATAGATTTTGGCTCCCTGTAGGTCTCTCACATTTAGTATCTCCTGAAAACACAAATTTGAGACAGTGTAAAAAAGTAATTACTGCCTTCTCAATACATAATCACAACCAAAACCCCACTTTTCCTTAGATAAAAATCAGAGTAGTAGAAAGAAAGGATAAAGTTCTTTTCCTTGATCCTTTGANTATATATGACTAAAATTTGTTAAGACACTAGTCCCCAGCCTCCAGATTTGTAGGTATAAATAAAGAATAAGCCTTACAGCATTTTTTAGTGATTTCAAAATTGAGGCTCAGAAAGCCTAAATACATAACCAAAATCGTACAGGTGCATAAAGAAATACATGGAAATACATCTGCATTTATGGATGGGAAGACTTAATACCATTATTATGGTGTCTTTATTCAGGCTTATATAATAGAATACTATAGAAAGGGTGGCTTACACACAACAGAAATTTATTTCTCACAGTTTTGAAGACTGGGAACTAAACTTAAGGCACCATCTCTTTACAGTGAAAGTTTCCTGACCCCTATCCTAAAAGAATGGCCCTGAAGAAGTTACCAATCGATTTCGGCCCATGTTCATTTTGTTATAAAGTAAGTAGGTAGAGAAGTCTTCGAACATATATTCATATGCATTCTCTGTCATTTACTTTGTGATCTTATGAGCATTTCTAAACATATCTGAACCTTTTCTTAATCTTTAACCATAAGTCTTTCATGGCAAATAATTAAGTGGCTTAATTAAGGAAATAAAAAGTAGACTAACTAGAAAGAAATAAAACTGTTTTTGTTCATAGATGGCATAAGTGTCTATCTAGAAAATCTAAAAAAAATGACACACACAAAAAACCTCGTGGAAGTGATTATAGTAAGACTGCAGGACAAAGTTAACATATACCTTTCTTATATACTAACAATCAACAATTTAATTTGAAATTAAAAATATGATACCATTTGTATTTACATATTTTCACCCACAAAAATGAAATACTTAGGTATAAGTCTAAAATCATAAACAATATCTGCATAAGAAAAACTACAAAACTCTGATAAAAGAAATCAAAGAGAAACTAAATAAAAAAGATATTCCATGTTCATGGATAAGATTAAATTTTCAAGATGTCAGTTCTTCCCAACTTGAACTACAGATTCAGTGCAATCCATCAAAATCCCACCAAGTTGTTTTGTGGATACTGACAGACTATAAATCTAAAATTAATATGGAGAGGCAAAAGATCCAGAGTAACCAACATAATACTGAGGAGAACAAAGTCAGAAGACGGAAACTACTCAGCTTCAATAATTACTATGAAACTACAATAATCACAGCAGAGTGGTATTGGTGAAACAATAGACAAATAGACCAAAGGAACAGAACAGAGAGCCCAGAAACAGGTCCACATACATATAGTCAACTGAATCTTTGACAAAAGAGTAAAAGCAATAGAATGTAAAAATAACAACAATAAATGGTAATAGAACTGGACATATACACACACATACAAATAATGAATCTAGTCACACACCTTAAACCTTTATACACACACACACACACACACACACACACACACACCTACCTCTCAAAATGGATCACAGACTTTATTGTAAAATTCTAAACTATAAACATCCCAAAAGATATGAGCAATCCTAGATGTCTTTGAGTATGGTGATAACTTTTCAAAAACAACACCAAAAGCATAATTCATGAAAGAATTGATGAACTTCACTTCTATTTTGCAAATGATACTGTCAAGAGAAAAGCCACAGACTGGGGGAAAATACTTGCAAAAGACACATCTGATAAAGGATGGTTATCTAAAAAGGTAAAAAGAACTTTTAAAACTCAATAATAATAAAACTAACAACATTATTTTTTAAATGGGCAAAAACCTATTAGAATAGCCAAAATCCAAATCACTGGAAAAACCAAATGCCAAGGAGGATGTGGAGTGACAGGAGCTTTCCTTCTTTGCTGATGGGAATACAAAATGCTGGTGGGAATACAGCCACTTTGGAAGATAATTTAGCAGTTTCTTACAAAACTAAACATATCTGAACATGTAGTTTAGCATTCAACTCCTTAGTATTTGTCTAAATGATCTGAAAACATATCCACACAAAAGCTTGTACACAGGTGTTTAAAGCAACTTTATTCATAATTTCAAAAATATGAAAACCAAGATGTCTTTCAGTAGGTGAATTGATAGATAAACTGTAGTATACTCAGATATGGAATATTATTCAGTCCTAAGAACAAAAACACCCCCTGAATTATCAAATCATGAAAGACATGGAGGAACCCTAAATATTACTCTGTGCAAGAAGCCAATCTGAAAAGGCTACATAATGTATAATTATGAAAAAGTTAAAACTATGGAGACAGTAAAAGGATTGGCAGGTTGAAGGGATGGAGAGATGAATAAACAGAGCACAGAAGCTTTTTAGGGCAGTGAAACTACCTAGTATGATTCTATAATGGTAGATACAAGTCACCACACATTTGTCAAAACCCACAGAATATGCAATGCTAAGAGTGAACCCTAAAGGAAACCATGGACTTTGGGTGATAATGATGTATCTATGCAGACTCATCAACTATAACAAACATGACTCCTATAGAGGATTTTGATATGGAGAGCTGTGCATATAATATGGGGGCAGGGATATATGGGAAGTCTCTATACCTTCCGCTTAATTTTGCTATGAATCTAAAACTACTCTAAGAAAATAATGTCTGTCTAAAACAACAACAACCAAAAAACCAGAAAGTTTAGACCAAGATGACTTCCTTTTAGTTAGAAAACAATTCTTCACTTTAAAAAATAATTTTCCACTAGATGAAATGAATGTGGTTGAATGTATACCTTGTCTTTTAGCTGGTTCCTCAAATAGTCAGACCCACCACCCCCAACGTCCCCCTTCTCTTTCATTCAAATTTTGGCTCATTGATGCTGAGTGGGAAATGAATTTTACATTAACTGTATTGCTGGATTATGACTTAAAGCCTGAGTTTCCATGAGTTATCATGGACAGGATTAATCTGCTGAACTGAATGATTCAGTTAATCCTAAGTTTTACAGGAAACAATAATTGCAGCCACTTTTTCTTCCTTCTAAATGTTTTGCCAAAACTAACAACAAATCACAAGGATTCTATTGCTTTCTTGGTGAGATACTAGGGAACCTAGGTATCAGTTACCATAATTTCTGAAGGCCTATTTATGTCCATCTTCTAAAATAGAGGTAATAATTACTAACATTTGTTAGGAAATTCATATATACAAGATATATAATATGGTAAATTACATAGTGCAATAATTTCCTAACAACAGTGTGGAATTCATATTGATATTCCCATTTTATAAAAGAAGAAACTGAAAGTCAGATAAGTTATATAATTTTCCCCAGGTCACACTGCCTGATATTTCTGGTTTCTAAGTTCAAAATCCATTCTCCAGGTATGATGCACCAAGAGACGCTCAACATTTCTTCTGTGGATTCCTGTAAGGAATGCACAGCCAGTCTAATTGTGAGGAAATAGCATGCCTGAATCGAGGGCACATTACAAGGTGACTGTATTGTACTCTCTAGGGATGTTGGGGTCATGGAAGACCAGGCAGGACCAGAAATAGTTCCAGAATAACTATTACCAGAGAGCATGACAGTGTTAGTTAGTGAAAACTAACATTGGGAGGGCAATTGACAGGATCTGAAGAGGTCTGAATATTAGATAGTATTACTGTTGCATATATTGATTTCCCAGGTATTGGTAACTATACCATGCTTATATCAGAGAATGTCCTTGCTTTTGGGAAACGCACAGTGAAATGATTAGCAGTAATAGAAAATCATGTCTGCAACTTATTCTCAAACATTTCAGAAAATAAACATGAATACTAACCCACAGACACACACAGGCCAACACATGAAAAGACCCTGCATTTAACATCCCTGTCTTTGAAGGATCCTAAAACAATGAACAATACCAATTGAGTCTCCAACTTAGAGTCCTTTAAATGTGGCAAATGAAGAACAAAGCCAGGACAATCTTCCTAAAAGCAAGAAAAAAGATCTGTTTTGTGTGTTTCACATTTTCAGTGCCTTCATAGTATAATATTAAAGGCTAAAAAATCCAAATTCAGAACCCTTACCTTTGGGGAATATATAGAATATTTTAATTTTAATTGAGTATGGCCTGAAATACAAAGGATTTGTCTAAGGCTACATGATTTTATAAACCTCCACCAGAATCATTTTCATAAAAGATTAGAATAAGAAAATACCAAAGAATTCTAATTTAGACATTTTATTCATAATTGTGTTTCCAAATTAACATTTAGAATGAAGTCAAATAAATCCTTAACACTTTACTAACTAATGCTAATAGTGTTATTTGTCATTAAGGCCAATTATCTGAGACAACTAACCTATAGGAACCACTTATTCAAGTAAAGACCATCTTACATATTTACTGTCATATACCCAATACTTCTATTAGAACCTGAGATATATGAGGTTTGATGGAAATGGAGTGAATGGATGGAGGTTGGGACAGGTGAGATCTTGTAAGAGCATTAAAACAGACACAAGGTTTAAATCTTCTGGTCATGAAAAGCCAATGTGCATTCATTACATTCCAATGCCAGACAATCCTTATTTCCAGCCTTCTGAAGTCATCCTTGGGTAAGTGACATGTGACAATGCATTTCCCCATGTGACTTAATAGGACAAGCATAATTAGATAGAAATAACTTTCTCAAATAGCACCAGTCCCAACACTTGGCTCTACAGCTATCTGGTGACATGACACTCACATGGCACCATGGTTTTATTTGTTGAAACAAGACTGCATTCATTTTGACCCTGAATGAATGGCTTCCATTCCAGATATGAAGGTTGCCCTGACTATATTTTAGGACGGAATAGAAATTCCATTTTACATATTTCTGCTGTTTCTGAAATCCTTTTTTTCAACTAAATGGGTATGGCTAGACTGAGGTCTCATCAATCATCAGTCATCTGGACTTTGCGTGAATGTGTCTGGGCTGCTTGCAAAGTAACCCTGTTAAGAAATCACTCCAGCAGGTTGTTTCTCTATCTTTGTGTAAGTAATATTTGCCATCACCTGGCATCTCAGATTATAAGTGTTATGTGACTCCCCTGGTGCTGGAAGGAGGTTTGGAAGCAACTGTGTAGATCCTGTTAGTCATGTGTTTCTATGGTTATTTATAAATATTATGAAGAATCTTAGTCAATATATGATGATTACAAATTATTCTTTTTTAATTGCCAGGAGCTGTTTTCTTCCAGAGGTCATTTAGAAGGGTTTTCAAATTCAGTTGACTCTGATTAATGTAACTTACCAGACAGAAAATAGTAACAGGGCCAAGATTTGGGTAATTAGGTTAAGAGTCAGACTCCAGCTTACTGTGAAGAGTGAGAAAATGAGTAAGTGTAGAAAGGAATCCTTGGTTGACTATGTCTTTGAGGAGGTACTTATTTACAAATATTGGAAAAATAACTCTCATGAGAAAACTATCTATGCCTTGTGGATCCAGGGGAAGTCTGTTGACTTTTCCAGATCTGAAGTTACACAAGATAGAATTAGAAAGTTTCTTGTATCCTCACAGACTACACTACCGGCAAAGACCATTATACTTGCTCAATAGTAACACTGGGCAAAATGCAAACACTAGGATGGGAAGGAAATTAAGCAATGTGTGCTGAGAAATCCAGCTGATGCTTTATGTAGAATATGCAAAGTTAGCTTTGAACCACTGGCCAGACTCAAGTTAGCTCAAGGATCTCATAACACATCTTGGAGAAACGGTGCTAACTGAATTACTAAGTAACAGAGGAAAAGAAAATCTTAGGAGGCAGGCTTGTTTGTACCATAAACATCAGGCAGAGAAAAATAATTCAGACACAATCGAATCATAGTAGTGAAAGACTCTGATGGCTATTCTGTTAAGCATCTATTTCTGTAAATATCCCTCTTGTTGCTAAATATAACATGTGCAACCACAGTAAGTATTAACAACTTTAATAAGCAGCTCTTATAAATAACTGCAATGACAATGCAACTTTTTAAGTTCACAATTGTTGCTTTTGCACATTGAGTTTGTGATGCATCTCTTAGCTCTTTAACATGTTTTCCAATAGGCATGACAAGAGACAGAATTCCTCCTCCTTCTTTCCCTTCCTCCCCCCAATCTTTTTTCTCTCTTATTCTCTCCCCCCACCCATTAGGTTCTCTGACACAGCAAGAAAAACTACTCAAAACACACGATAAAGCAGTAATTAAGTCTGAATTCTCTTTTGTCAGTTAGCCCTTCTTCTGATCCTGTTTATCTATGTATATATCTGTACTTGGTTGCTGAAAAATCTAAGGCTCAAAAAGTGTGTTCCAGTTTCTCTCACTTTAATGTGAAAGAGCCAGGATTTTAATCCATCTTTTAACCTGGGATTAAATCCTGTCCTATCATACCAGAAGTTAAGGATAAAATTATTATTGCAGGGACACAAATAATCATTACATTTAATTTCAAAAATATATTTTTAAATTTAAATTCTAATTATGATCTCTGATTCTGTGTTTGCATATATGGCAGTGTAACCAAAACAAAACTGAATCAACTTAAAAATGCTGTCTATCAGTAACTGTATAGGTAATAAACATACATGACAAAAAACAATCAGAGGAAGTACATAAGTGCAGTAAGGTTTGGAAACACCATACTAAGTGTCTACTACTTGTAGTTAAGAGGGAATCAATTTATTTGCAATCAGAAAAAAAAATGAAAGTAACCTGAGGAAAAATAATTTCCAAACCTCTCTGCCTCTGTATTACTTTACAGATAAGAATATTGAGGACTGGAGAGTCACTAGATGCTGAAGTTGTACGAATACTTTTGGGCAAAGCTGAATTTAGAGCCGTGTTCCATATCCCACACAGGGGCTAGTAAAAGGGTTTATATTTGACACACAGAGTTCAGAAGCAAAATAGAGGGCCAAAAATTCCTATGAGAAAATACAGATGTCATTATTGATCTGGATTTCATTCCAATCAGCAGACACTATACAAAGGTCTGAAAATAAACTAATGACATTTTTTTTTTCTTCAGCTAAACTCTCTAAAGGTTATACATCCAACTGAAAATGACTTTCATATATTATTCTCCATCCTGTGATCGTGCCATGTTCAAAAATGTGTTTGGGTTTTCCACTGGTTGAGGCCCAAGACTGCATATCTATCCATGCATTTGGCAAAGACTTATCAGGTGCCTATTAGTAGCCAGGCACCACATAGGCACTGAGGATCCCACAAAGAAGCAAAGGTCCTATCTGCTGAGAGCTCAGATACAAGAGGGTGAGACTGGCTATTCACAATTCAGTAAATCAATAAATGCTAATAACTGACTGATACTAATGATAAAAGGAAAATTAACAAGGTATCATAGTACAAAATGAGAGAAAGCTCTACTTTTCAATAGACTGGTCACAGTAAGACCATTTTGATAAAGTGAAATTTCATCTGAAAACTGAAAGACAAACCACAGTGAGATCTTATCCATGGGAAAAACAATATTCCAAGTAGAGGAAAAGTAGAGAAAGGTCTTGTGACCTAAATAAATGGATAAGTTTTAAAACTCAAGAAGAAGACAGATCTCTTGGATATTTCAAAGGAGAGAATAGTAGCTGGAGATGCAGAGTAGAATGAACAAGATCACATAGGCACTTGTAATCGACAGATAAGGACAGTTTTTATTCTAAGAACAACAAATTTAAGTAGACAAGGATCATATTTTTAAAAGATCCCTCTGGCTGTGATGTAGACAATAAATTGCAGGGGCAAGAGCATACAGGAAGAAACCAATCTGGAGGCTGCTGCAGAGGTCTGGGTAAAACAGGATAGTGATTTTGATACAATGGGAGTTCTCAAGATGGAAAAAATTTATGGGAAAGGGTATATTTTGGAAAGAAAATGGACAGCATTCACTGATGAACTGGACGTGGGGATCAGGGAAATGGGGGGAAGAATCAAGAATGACTCTCAGGCTTCTGGCTTTGGTAACTGGGTCGATGGTGGTGCCATTTACAGAGATGGAAAAGGCTGAGGAGAGCCAGGTTTAAGGGGTAGATTAAGGGCTCTGTTTTGGCTATATTAATAATAGCTTGAGATGCCTATGAGACATCCAAACAGAAATGTCAGATGGATAATTGGATGTTTGAGTCTCAGGCTTATAGGAACCACGTGGACTGAACATAGAAAGTTGAACATTGTTGCCTATGGACAGGTTTAAGCTCTGGGAGATAATGTATGTATGTCTTCTCCAAACTATCTCCACACACAGAATCTGAAGATAAATGGAAAGCACTAAGAATTTGGATCACTAACCACTCAACTCTGGGTGTTCCCACACACACTTTACCTTCTTGGTTCCTCTCCGCTACAGAGCTGTGTCTTATAAAAATTTCCACTTGTCCTTTCAAGTGGACCAGAAAACAGTCATACGGTCCCTTCCCATTTAGGTGCTTTTAACTACAGTGGAAAAACCCACTGCAAACAACAATAAAAACACTAAGGATGGTTTTCAGTGGATACTGAAAAGTTTTTTTTCTTATTTTAAATGGAGCTAATCATGGGACTCTTTGTTGCTGATTTGTTTCTTGCTGCTTGAAAGAAGGTTCTATTTATCTTTCATCTATAATTCTATCATTCGTGAGAGTGTTTCAAGAGTCTTTTAATGGTGCAATTCATATCAAACCAGAATTCCAGACACTGAGATCTGGAAAAGCCTTCAAAGATTAATCCAACCTTTTCATATTACATAAAACCAAAACGTGACTAACATGGTGACTCTAATATATATTTTATATTATTTAAATTCTATAATTTACCTATAAATACAAATGAGTATAATGAATATAAATATAAACATATTCTCACTGCTGAGTAGATTGTTCTTTCCTCTGACTCATTTCACCTGGTAGATTCCTGGACAAGGAACAGCTGCAATTTCATTTCTAATTACACTTTCCCTAAAACTATGAAGAGCTGCCTGCAAATTTACTTACTATCAGTACCAGAATTTTCTGATTGAACTTGGTACCTTCCATAAGTCAATAAGAGGGACAGGACAGGACAAGGGCTTCCAAATCTCACTCTCTTACTAAGGGGTCTTGTGACTCCAGTAAGACAATGCATGAGGTATGTATATAACAGACTTTAAAACCTTATAATGTACTTGGGATCTATAATATCTTCTTCCACATTTTTCTTGTTATTTTAATGATTAAATCCATACATGCTCAGCTAAGAAGTTTTAAAAATGCAGAAAAGTATGAAGAACACAAAAATACCTACAGTCTCATAAACCTTAGAAAATTATAGTCTATATTTTATTTTTTCCAGACCTTATTCTGTACACATAGATTTGTGTTTTGTGTATCTCTGTATGTATTGTTTACATACATTCAAATACGTGTATACAGGGGCGCCTGGGTGGCTTAGTCGGTTAAGCGTTCGACTTTCGCTTAAGTCATGATCTCGCGGTTCGTGGGTTCGAGCCCCGTGTTGGGCTCTGTGCTGACTGCCAGCTCAGAGCCTGGAGCCTGTTTCAGAGTCTGTGACTCCCTCTCTCTCTGACCCTCCCTTGCTCACACTGTCTCTCTCTCTCTCTCCTAGAAATAAAAACAAACAAATACATGTATACATTTTTCTATAGGTATATATAACATTATATACATATACCACAAAATTACACACAAATATACAAAATATATGTATATAAATATATATACATTTTATATATTACATATATAATATAATATGTATATATATTATGTATAATATATATGTAAACAAATGCATGGCACATTGTAAGTACCAAATAACTGTTTGCTCTGTTGTTATTATAATTAGATGCAGATTGGGTGTCAAAGGAGGTGAGAAGTGCTTTTTGGCCAGAGTTGTAGAATGCATTCACAGAGCACAAGTCAAGGCCAACAGACTTTATGACTTATCACACTTATCACTTTATGACATATCACAACTGTATGCTGGAATCTTAAGTGGATGGCCATAATGACTAGTGTTTATGTCACCAAAAACCCTGAACCATGACCAATAATGACAACAAACCCAACTATGTTCATATTCCTACTTTGAGAATGGTTGGTAGTATAGAACATGTTTTTCTCACCATGGTTTCAATTCTCATTCTCCAGGCTTTAAAGTAATACAATAATTGACTCTTCTACCAACTACCAACATTCTCCAAATACTCATACTTGTATGAAAACTTACTGGTCTAAGTTTTGCATTTTAGAAAAATGCTAGGTGCTATTTCAGACTGAAAGGGGAGTTTATTGGTAGAGAAGAAAGAACATTAGCCTGTAAGATAAGAAATCTACTTTCTCATGTGATTTTTGGCCTCCAGTTAAACTCCTTTCCCTGATATAAAGCTTGGGTTTTTTTGGTTTTGTTTTTTATAAAAACACAAGACTATTCAATATCACTAAGAAAAGGTCAAAATGGTTATATGTCAATCAGAGAAAGCAAATGAACCTAAGATTAATTTGTAAACCAAACGGGACAAAGGTTAAGGAGTACTAGTTGCCATGATTACATGGTAGCCAAATTTCTCATCTCTACAAGCGCAAAATAGTGAAAGAAGCAGGCTTCAAAGGTTAGACACAAGAAAGCAATCCTTAACAAAGGGGAGGGGGTCACTTAACATAACAATGAACAGCTGAATTTGTGAAACATTATGCAGAGACCTCTCAGAACAGACATGGTTCTCATCATCTGTCTTTGGTTGACCAGGTGGACATGGTCCCACTTTGCACTGGAAGAGATGAATTTGCTAGTTGACCAAGTTTCATCCAGTACTGACTCCATGAAGCTGACACTAGTCCATGGACACTGGAAACACTCAATGATGTTTTGGGAATATGTGCCTCCCAGGAATCACATTTGGGGCCAATAATGTGACAAGTGCCTACCACTGTCCAGACTATAAAGATAAGCTCATGGATGTTGATTGTTTCAATAATACATGTGACCACTAGACATGCTAACATGCTAACATCATCTGGTGGGAATTCTCAAAGTATGAGGTATGGTGTACCCAAACTCCCTGGAAAAACTTCACTATTTAAGCAGCACTTTGTTATATAAAAACTTTGAATATGAGTCTTTATTTCTCTTTGGCTTCCTTTGTTTGAAAGAATATGTGTGTGTTGTGTCATTTTTTAAAAGATGTTGATTTCCAAAAATTTGATATTTCTGGGGAGCCTGGGTGGCTCAGTCAGTTAAGCATAAAACTTCAGCTCAGGTCATGATCTCATGGTTCATGGGTCCAAGCCCCGTGTCTGGCTCTGTGCTGACGGCTAACTCAGAGCCTGGAGCCTGCTTCGGATTCTGTGTCTCCCTCTCTCTCTGACCCTCTCCTGCTCACACAATCTCTCTTTCTCAGAAATAAATAAAAACATTTAAAAAAACACAAAAATTTGATACTTTTGTCCTAATTTTGTATTGATGAAGCTCAAAAAAACTGATTCACTCTTCCCCATGATACCTACTCGATTCATTACTCCATCCACTTAACCAAGATTTATTGACTATTATCAAATGTCGAGTGCTATTCTAAGAATGCAGTGATGAGCAAATAAAGACATTGTATCTGCCCTTAAGATGCTTACTGGGGCAAAGACAACTACCAAATCTATCATACAAATGTGAACCCAGGATACCTGAGTGACTAAGTCAGTTGAGCATCCAACTTCTACTCAGGTCATGATCTCATAGTTTGTGGGTTCAGGCCCCACATCAGACTTTGCACTGATGGTGCAGAGTTGCTTCAGATTCTCTGTCTCCCTCTCTCTCTGCCCCTCACCTGCTCACACTCACTCTCAAAAATAAAAATAAACATTAAAAAACTAGAAAAACAATCTGCATTTAAAAAAATTAGAAATTACCACAGTGCTACATATTTCGCAGGGGAGAATCTCTGGGAGCCTATAATAGGAGAATTTGACCTCATAAGAGATCAGAAGAATGAAAGGCATTATTTTAACTAGTCAAAGGGAGAGGAAAATTAATTCCAACAAGGGAAACAGTATGTGTCTTTTGACAGGAAGCACAATGCAGGTGAGGAACTGACAAACATCCATGTGGCCGAATCAGAGAAAGTCAACAATACATGGTATGAGTTAAGACAGGATATATAGGTAGTGACCAATCCTCACAAGGCTGCAGAGGTAACCTAAGGATAGTGAGGGCAAAGAGAACTATACAGGAGTTTTAAGCTAAACAATGTTATCAGATTTGCATTTTGTAAAATATTATTCTGACAAATGACTGGCGATCATAGGGGCAAGGAGCAACAGGAGAGAGAGAACCAGAGACTACTTCCTGCAAAATATGATGATGACTTGGATACAAAGCCAATGGAGATAGAAAGTGAACAAATACACTGTTGGAAAGTAAAATGAATCAGACCTGTTGATGGTTTGGGTGAGAAGGAGAAAAAAAGGAAAATGACATATATAGGATGATTTTTTTTTTTTGCTAATTTCCTTTCCCAGCATCTATCTCCCCCTCCTTCCTAACAATAGAACCCTAAATTTATTTGTTGGGTCATGAGCTCCAGATAAGATTTATATCTTTTTGTATTACTTTCAGCTACATTTGGCTATCATATATAGAGCTAAACACTGGCTAATAAAATATAAGTGGAAGTGCTGGGACCTTCTGAGATGTTTTCTTAAAAGAGAGATGTCATGGCCTTACTCTTTTCTTCCTAAACCCTACTGTTGGGAAACCAGATGTAAAACTGTAACCTCAGCAGTCAACTTGGACCATGGAGACAGGGCCAAATGCTGAAGAAAATAAGCACTCACATGCCAGCTAGGCTTGCATACTTCCAGACTTCTTTTTCATGAGAAAATGAAACTTTTTATGTCTAAGTCACCTACAACCAAAAGAATGTGACCTGACACACAGCATAATCCACTAAGTTAAAAGGAGTGCCATTTACAAGGAGAGGGAAGGCTAAAGGAAGTCCAGGTGATGGGGAGAAACACCAAGTTACATTGCATGGGATGAGTTTGTGATGCCTCAGAGACAGCCAACTGGGCAAACAGACATACAAGTCTAGAATTTCTAACATGCCTGGATTAAGTACAGACATTTGAGATTTCTTGGCATAGTGAACACATTTACAATCACACATGAAAATACAGTGGATCTACAATTTCAATGCAACCTATCAAAACCTCAGATGGCTTGGGGTGCCTGGGTGGCTCAGTCAGTTAAGCGACTGACTTTGGCTCAGGTCATGATCTCACGGTTCATAGGTTCGAGCCTCGCATTGGACTCTGTGCTGACAGCTAGCTCAGAGCCTGGAGCCTGTTTCAGATTCTGTGCCTTCCTCTCTCTCTGACCCTCCCCTGCTCATGCTGTCTCTCTCTCTCTCTCTGAAAAAAAAAACAAAAACAAAAAACCACCTCACATGGCTTTTGTGCACAAATTGGAAAGCAGATCCTAAAATTCATATGGAAATGCAAGGAACCCAGCATGGCTAGGTTCTTGAAAGAGATAAAGAAAAATATAAATAAAAATCACTCCAAAGCTACAGTAATCAAGTCAGCATGATACTGGCATAAAATGACATATTCATATTAATCAAGAAAATGGTATTCAGTGTCTAAAAGTAAACCTTTACATTTGTAGTCAATTGATTTTTGATAGGTGTGCCAAGAAAATTCAGTGGGGAAATAAAAATCTTTCAAAAAATGGTGCTAAGACAACAGGACAGCAATATGCAAAATAATGAAATTATGTGCCTACCTCAGATCACGCATGTTGGTCTGTGTCCTCCAGAAGTCCCAGCCAGTGGTTGTGTCTATCCTGAACCCAGACACAGTACCTGGGAACCTGAATGCTAAGTCACATCACATGTCCACGTGCAGATCAACCCCATGCACCTGCCCTCAGGATTCCCTGGCCTGTTGGAAAGGTACTGCCATCACAGATCCATTATCCGGCAGTCAGAGGTTTCTAAACCATGCCTTGAGGAGGATATTTGAGGGGTGGTTACCCTCAGACTCCTAAGGACCTGCTGTTCATATGGGACTCACAGACTGGGCATCATGATAGACAGATGTGTGTCATCCCACATGCCCCTGGTCAGGTGCAGAATGGCCTCTGAGATCCTGGCTTTGGGGAAATTAGCAAGTCTGTTCTGGAGCAGGAGGGCCCCTGGGGGCAGAATGTGTCCCCCCAGAGGTCCCTACTCAGCCCACGAAGGGTTCCAGCTAATGGATCCCAGATTCGAAGTTGGTGGTAGGCACACAAGCAGTTCTCCCTCGGGCATGCAGGGCCTCTCTGCCTGTGTGGATGGGGCTGCAACCCCTCACCCTGGTCTAGCAGGCCATCTTCCTGGGGCCAGCAGTTCCCCCACTCGCATTCCTGAGATTTAAGCAAGGAAGATCATTTGATCCAGACCTCTTTGGCTCAATGCAATAAAGACATTCAGGGCCTCTGTTGGAGTCGGGCCCCCTACCTGTCTCTCATCAGTCTACTCCTCAGTACAGCTCAGGATGGCACGGCTGAGCTCCCGTGAGTCTGTTCAGGAGTGAGCCTGAATTTGGCAGTACGTAGTACCCCCCAAAAATCCCAGCTTGCATCTGGCTTATCCCCAAGCAGGAGGGGCCTGAGCCCTGTATGCAGGAAGCCGATGCTGAGTCATGCTGCAGGTGCGTGTGCAGTTTCCTCCCGTGCACCGCCCTGCAGCGTCAGGCTCACCTGGCCAGGTGCTTAGGGCATGCCCTTGCCCACCTGAGGATCATCTACAGGCCCCAAACTGACCAATGATGAGGAAGTTTGCATTCATGGGGAAGTGTAAATTGTACTTTATCCATGAAAATCATGTACCTGATAAGAGACTTGTATGCAGATTACAGAAAAACCATTATAACTCAATGATAAAAATATAAAAGATGTAATTAATATTTCTTTAAAAAACATACAAATGGCCAGAAAGCACATGAAAACATCATTAATCATTAGGAAGATGCAAATCCAAACCACAATGATATACACTTGATAACCTCAGGAATGGCTATAATCAGAAAGAGATTCAATAGTAAGTGTTGGCAGGAATGTAGAGAAATTGGAACCCTCCTACATTGGTGGTGAGAATGTAAAATGATGGAGCAATGTTATTTGAATACAGTCTGGCAGTCTCTCAAAAGATTAAACATAGTTACCGTATGACCCAACAACCCCACTCCTAAGTCTATATCCAAGAGAAGTGAAAAGGTATGTCCACAAAAAACTTGTTCATAAATATTTATGGCAAACTTTATTTATACTAGCCAAAAAGTAGAAACCCAAATGTCCCTCAAATGAAGAATGGATTAATAAAACCTGTTGTATCTGTACAATGGCATATTATTTGTCAATAAAAAGCAATAAAGTACTGATAACATCCTATAACATGGATGAACATTTGAAAATGTGCAAAGTGGAAGAAACTGACAGATGACCCCACACATACGAAAAGTCCAGAATTTTCAGGGCATGTGTGTTTCTTTGCAAGATGACAAAAATGTTCTAAAATTAGACGGTGCTGATGGTTACACAACTCTGCGAGTATACTAAAAAACACCAAATTATACACTTGAAATGGGTGAATTTTACAATACATTAATTAAATCTCGATTAAGTGGCTACAAAATCAAAAGGAAGAAGCTGACTTTTCTTTGCCACCCCAGCAATGGCTTTGTCACTCCTAAATTGGCAATGCCGTGCTGCCTCTGCTCGGAAGTTCCACAGTTACACCCACCCTTGCCAGGGGTTGACTCTTTGTATCTGATGCACCTTTTGCCTGGTTCTCAGAGGCCCCAGCTGCCTTTTTACTTGCCTTTCCCTCTCACCAAACTATGAGCAACTACATAGAAGCCATCTTCTATGTTTTCATCTCAGAATTTCCAGACATTTTGATCCAGATTTCTGTTTGAAATATACTTAGCTTATTGTCAAAAAGAATAATAATAATTTAAAATACCAATATTATTTAAATACACACTATAAAATGTGTATATTGGAAAAATCATTTGAATTCAAGTTAATTTCTTCTTTAATTTAAATGCATCTCCTTGTTCTCTTTCTCTCAGATATTTGAAATGTTTATAAATGAGTCATTAATAAGACGTGCATTATACTAAACTTGTACCGGACTGATCTTTTATGTGATTTCTGGCCTATGCACACCTATATAAGTCCAAGTGTGTGTACAAGTGTGTGTCTGTCTGGCCCAACCCCTCCCAAACTTGAACTACATAAGAATCACACAGGTGGCTTGTTAAAACAGATTGCTGGTCCCCACCCTCAGGAGTTCTGATTCAGTGGTCTCAGGTAAGGCCCGAGATTCTGCATATCTGATTAGCTCCCAGGCAATACTGGTGTTACCATCCACAGGTCACACTTGCCACTCACAGACCAAGTAGCTGAAGCACTATCGTATGTATGTTATATTCAAATATCAGTCAAAGCTTAGGTGTATCACTCAGAGGAGACTTCTTCAGGGCAATTATTCAATAATAAGCTCACATATAGCAGTCTGCCATTTATTAATAAGTGTGTATTACTACTAATATGATGTTTGGCTCCATTTTCTAATTTTTATAATTATAATAAAGAATATTGAAATGGCGACAAATTGTTTGTTGTAAATGTAACAAAATAGTGTCCTAGTAATTCATTTTAGGGCTTCTAGATTAAAGATAATCATTATTAAATTAAATTAAATCATTAAATAAGATTTTAAAAAGATGAACCAATGCTTATACTTATTATTCTAAATGACTGAAATTTTCTTCATTCTGTTCAACTAAAACAAAAAACATAAATACGTTGAATGTTGAAACATTTAATAAGTTGAATGCTATAATTGCCAATAGTAAGAGCCAATAACCAATTCTATGCTTACATTACAACTCTATTATTGGCACTTAAAAATCAATTATCTTTTACTTGAATTTATAAGAAATTCAATAAATTTCTTATAAATTTACTTGAAAAAATAAATTTACTTGAATTTATAAGAAATTATAGTAATAAAATGTTCCTTTTTAATGTATACACAAGACTAAGCAAAACATCAAATGGTGGGGAAATATTACAGGTAAGGAATACTAGGGAGTAAATATTTTCTTTAAGGTAACCTAATCTACCACTGTTCTTAACATGTTTCAATTTTATTCATAAATGATAGTTGATTGAAATCAAGACAAAGAAACATCAGTTATAATAGAGATATTACACAAAATCTAGTAATTAAAATTTTCAACATTATCAGCACACTGAATTAAAATTCCTGCAGATCGAATAAAGATAGCTTTAGACCTAAGAAAATCAGAGATGAAAAAGAGAAAATACAGCAGGATAATATAATCTAGGATAATCTTACCTTGAGTTTTTACCATAATTACATGAGCAAAACCCTTTTTCAGATAGATTCTGATGTTCTAGATAGACATACCTTTTGGGACCCACAGTTCAATTCACTACAGTTGTGAAAGAAGTCTGAGAATTAAACACAATTCGTAGCAACCCAAGTGTCTATCAACTGATGAATGAATAAAGATGTCACACACACACACACACACACACACACACAGGCACACACACACAGGAATATTACTCAGCCATAAAAAGTATGAAATCTTGCCACTTGCAACAACATGGATGAATCTAGAGAGTATAATGCTAAGCAAAATGAGTCAGTCAGAGATAAACAAATGCCATATGATTTCACTCATATGTGGAATTTAAGAAATAAAATAAAGTAAAAGAGAGAGAGAGGGAGAGAGAGAAACCAAAAACAGAATCTTAACTACACAGAACAAACAGAGGGTTACCAGAGGGGAAGTGGGTGGGGGGATGGGTACAATATGTGAAGGGGATTAAGAGTATACTTATCATGATGAGCACTGAGTAATGGATAGATTTGTTGAATCGCTATATTGTACACTTGAAATTAATATAACACTGTACATTAACTACATGGAATTAAATATTTTAATAATAAAATAAATTAAAATAAAAATAACTGGCAAACTAGCAGTAATCCATTCCTTAACATTTCACCCATGCATTGCTTCATTCACCTATTTATTTATTTATTTATTTATTTATTTATTTATTTTAAACTTATTTGTTTAAACTCAAGTTAGTTAACATACAGTGTAATATTGGTTTCAGGAGTAGAACCCAGTGATTCATCACTTACAAATAACACCCAGTGCTCATCCCAACAAGTGCCCTCCTTAATGCCTATAACCTATTTAGCTCATCCCCCCACCTACTGCCTCTCAAGCAACCCCCAGTTCGTCCTCTGTATTTAAGAGTCTCTTATAGTTTGCCTCCCTCTCTGTTTTTATCTTAGTTTTCTTTCCGTTCCCATATGTTCACCTGTTGTGTTTCTTAAATTACACATATGATGAAATCATATTTGTCTTTCTCTAATATCAGTTAGCATAATACACTCTAGTTGCATCCACGTTGTTGCAAATGTCAAGATTTCATTTTTTTGACCACCAGGTAATATTCTATTGTATATATCTACCACATCTTCTTTATCCATCCATTAGTCAATGGACATTTGAGCTCTTTCCATACTTTGGCTATTGTGGATAGTGGGGCTCTAAACATTGGGGTGCATATGTCCCTTCAAGATAGCACTCCTGTATCCTTTGGGTAAATACCTAGAAGTGCAGCTAATGGGTCATAGGATAGTTCTATTTTTAATTTTTTGAAGCATTCACCCATTTATTTTGTCCAATAGTTGAATACCTACTACAGGTCAGGTTTTGTGTTGCCCTTGAAAGACAAGAGTGACCAAAACAATTTTAATAAGGCAGTCATGTGCTGGTTTCCACACAGAGCCAGGCCACAGTAGAGTTTTCAGCACTCTGAGACAAAATGAAATAAATTTTTAAAGATTTTGAATTTATTTCATTTAAATAAAGATTTGTTTATTTCTAAAGTATGCTCTAGGCCTACTCTTTTGCAGAGATACTTGTATTCAACAAGCAGGAATAAATGAATGAATAGCAGATGATATCTGTACTTTGTAATATTATTTCTTGGGAAAGTAAAAAAAT
This sequence comes from Crocuta crocuta, assembly GCF_008692635.1. Classification (NCBI taxonomy): domain Eukaryota; kingdom Metazoa; phylum Chordata; class Mammalia; order Carnivora; family Hyaenidae; genus Crocuta; species Crocuta crocuta. Next base: position 1,974,267 of record NW_027551557.1, read on the forward strand.
ATGGAAATTCTATTAGATTCTTCAGATTTATTTAGATTAACTGATTCTTTTTAAGCATTAAGTCTGGGAACCACTGCTTCAAAGTGCACTGGCCATGCTTGGTCAATTTCCCTATTATGCAAGAGGAGAATGAGATTCTCAAGAATTTTCAGAAATTGACACTAATTTGATATCACTGGGGCTGGCCTTTCAATTTCACTGTAACCTCTGCCCACATACCAGATGATCAGAGAAAGGAAGAGCTGCCAGCCAGCAGCTGCATGAGGTGAAGAAATCTGCAGGGAGGAGAGGTTGCTGGGATGGATGTGGTGACTCTGCCCTGTGGATGTTAATCGGAACCCTGTGGGGATAGGTTGTGGGCAGAATAAGAAAGCTTTGTTGCACCATGGACTGTGAGAAATTAGGGCATCAAGTAAAGATGCTTTGGTGCTCAGTTGGATTAGATGTGACATAAACTGTAGAGCAAAGGTTCTCCCCATGTTTGTATAGAACTAAAGATAACTTGCACTGATTCAGATCTCCCTGGGCTATAGCCCCTCCAACATTTCAAGGGCATTTGTGCTTCTAGACTCCACAAAGAGAGATTCTGATAGAAATTGGGATGGGGGTGGGAGTAGAGGCAGATCCTAAATTGATGGGGTCAAGAACACTAACATTGTTTTTTTTATTGATAATTATAATTTTAATATTTATATCCACAGGCTGTTAACAATCATTTTTCTAATATGTGTGAGACAAGCAGGCAAAAGAGAAGATTCATCCTAGAGGAGGAGATTCTTTTTTTAAATTTTTGTAAGTGTTTTATTTATTTTTGAGAGAGAGAGACAGCATGAGCAGGGGAGGGTCAGAGAGAGAGGGAGATACAGAATCTGAAACAGGCTCCAGGCTCTGAGCTAGCTGTCAGCAGAGAGCCCCATGTGGGGCTCAAACCCATGAACGGTGAGATCATGACCTGAGCTGAAGTCAGACACTTAACTGACTGAGCCACCCAGATGCCCCAAGGAAGAGATTCTTAATAAGGGCAGCTGAGAAGTAATATTTTCCTTTATAGACATAGTTTAGAGAGGGATGAATTTTAGAAGTAGATTAATGGACAATTGTGGGTTAATACCCCTGAGGTGAAAATAACTTGCTCAACGTTTATTCATTTTCTACAGCTGGTGTGCAAGAAAGGGTTAGTTAACTCAGCAGGACTGGGCTGCTCAAATCTACACATTCCAAAGAAAGGCCAGTCTTCAGGACAAGCTCTTGACTGGATCCTGGGAGATAATCTCTGAACCTTTAGAATATTCTTCTGGAAGGGCGCCTGGGTGGCTCCATTGGTTAAGCATCCGACTTCAGCTCAGGTCATGATCTCACACTTCCTGGGTTCGAGCCCCTCATCAGGGTCTGTGCTGACAGCTCAGAGCCTGTAGCCTGCTTCAGATTCTGTGTTTCCCTCTCACTCTGCTCCTCTCCTGCTCACACTCTGTCTGTCTCTCAAAAATAAATAAACATTAAAAAGATTTTTTAAAAAAGAACATTCTGCTGGATAAGAGTGTTTTTTGCGTGAAACTTGGACTATGCTATGTCAGTTTGATCTCTGGGCATCTAGAGTCCAAGTAGTTGAGGTCAATTACTCGGGCACTGTATCCCTATATGACTAACCCACAATAGAACCCAGACTCAGATTTGCTGAGCTTCTTGGGGGAAAAAAATCAATTCAAATGAAGTCACAAAAGAAGGGTGAGTAAAACAATTCTAAGCTGGAAAAATACCAAGGAGAAAAAGTGAAAACTGATTTGAACACCCAGGCAACCTACACGTTGTTATATGTAAAAGGATCAAACACTTAAAGAGGTTCATATTGGCCCAGTTTAAGCTAATTTGGTCATCAAAAATACCCCTACCTACAACACAAACACTTGGAGATGTAAAAATTCCTAAGCATATAATGACAATAACAATGATATAAAATGAAACAGAAGACTACACATACTACTTGATAACTATCTAATACACCAATTCCTTACTCTTAACATGTTACCTAAAGGAAAAGATTAAATAGTCTTTAAAGTTAGTTCTGCCTTATACATTTAGAATTATTTAACCTTCTTATGAGTTGGCCCTCTTTATACTAAAGTTTATTACATGCTATACTTCTATAACTATATCATTTCCTTTTTTTATTTCCATGATTAATCCTTTTCCCATCCTTTAATTTGAATCTTTATACATATTTGTTTTAGGTGGATCTTTCATAAATATGACATAGATTTTTTTTCCAATTGGTAAATCTTTGTCTTTTAATAGAACAACTAATCCATTTATGTATTTTTAAATTTAAAAAAGTTTTTTTTATTTATTTCTGAGAGACAGAGAGAGGCAGCGTGAGCAGGGGAGGGTCAGAGAGAAGGAGACACAGAAACAGAAACAGGCTCCAGGCTCTGAGCTGGCTGTCAGCACAGAGCCCGATGTGGGGCTCAAACCCACGAACAGTGAGATCATGACCTGAGCCGAAGGCAGATGCCTAACCGACTGAGCCACCCAGGTGCCCCTATGTATTTTTAAATTTTATTGTGAAAATGTCAGACATAAATGAGAGGAAAAGTAGTGTAATGATCCTGATATACACCAAGAAAATCATCAGTTGTTGACATTTTGCCATATTTGTTTCATCTATAGCTATTGTTATTTCCCTAATCATCAAAAAGTGAATACATCAAACTTGTGGCTCTTCATCCCTTATAACCATGAAATTCAGAGGTAACAACAGTTTGTGTATTCTTAAATTTACTCATTTTTGAAGGCCTTTTATAAGTGACAAAATATGAAAGCAAAATTGCTAGACTTCTTCTCAGATTTTCAAAATTACTAGTTCCTTTTCCTAAGTTCAAGAAAAAGGGAAGGAAGAAAGAAGGGATGAAAGTAAAGTAACAAAGAAACAAAGATTAAAGCACTTAAAAAGTGCTATTATTAGAGATAATATGATTCTACATAGAAAATCCAAATACTTTACCTATGTATTGTTCAAATAAGTGAGAGAATTTAAGAATATTGCTGTATGTATATTAACATACAAAGTCAAATTATATTCTGTTTACAAGCAACAAACATAAAAGGAACTTAAAAGATACCGCTTTTAAAGAAAAATACTCAAACATAAATCTTTTTTTTAAAGTTTTATTTATTTACTTTTGAGAAGGGGAGAGTGAGAGAACCCCAGCAAGCCTGAAGCTGGGCTTGAACTCAGGAACCATGAGATCCTGACCTGAGCCAAAATCAAGAGTTGGATGCTGAACCCACTGAGCCACCCACGTGCCCCTAATATATAAATCTAACATAAGATATGCAAAAATTTTAGAGATTCTTGAGTGGCTTTGTTGGTTGAGTTGTCTGACTTCTGCTCAGGTCAGGATCTAATGGTTCACTGTGTGGGAAGTGCGGAGCCCAATTTGTATTCTCTGAGCCTGCATTGGATGTCTCCTCCCTGCTTCTTCCCCTTTCTCTGCCCTTCCCTCTCTCTACCTCTACCTCTTTTTTCTCTCTCCCCCTCCCCCACTCATGTGCTGGTGTGCTCTCCTTCTCTTTCTCTCAAAATAATAATAAAAAAAGAAAAAAGATACATAAAATTTCTAAAGGAAAAATGATAAAATTTTCATTCATAGACATTAAAGAAGATGTATATAGTAATGGAGATAATATTATGCTCATGGTTTGGAAGATTCAATATTATAAAGCTGATCTACGGATTCAATGCAATTACAATCAAAATCCCAACAATGTATGTATGTGAGTGTGGTGTGTGGGTGTGTATGTGTATATGGGATGACATGCCTATTCTAAAACCAATAAGAAAATTCAAAGTAGCTAAGAAAATCTTGAAAAAGAATAATGCTAGGGAACTTGCCCACAGTCCCCACCCCCACCCCCAAGACTTCTTTAAGGACTTCTCTATAAAGATACTGAAGCTAAAATCATGTGGTATTGCTGAAAAAATAAATAAATAGATTAATGGAATAGGACAAAGAGTCTATGAATCAACATAATTGTTTGAAGAACAATGGAAAGGATCCAGGTAAGAGTGAGTGGGTAAATATTCATGGAAAAAAGGGCTAAATAGCTGAAGTTAACAAGATGGCTCAGAAAAACAGGATACAAACTCTGAGAGGAAAGATAGCACCTAAATAGGAGATGATGTCTTTTGAGAATGAAGGGGAGGAAAGGTTGGACAATGGAGAAGAGTGAGGATGGTGTGAAACCGTCATCATTCAGAGTAAGAGTGAGGTGATGACAAACTGTAACAACATGGCCGAGCATATGTAAGAATTAGTGAGACTCATCACCAGAAATGTGCCACTCATTAAATAGAAAACATGAGTGCGTTGTTTATCTTTCCAAGTGCAAGCACAGAGAAGGTAAATTACACGAGCTCAATAAGAATTAAGGTAGTATCAGGTAATTATGGATAAAAGGAGAGTAAGTAGGTAAGGATGGCAAGGATGTTATGAAATTCTAAACTTTGGAATGTAAGTTGTAAATGGAGAGAAATGAAGAAAAAAATAGATGGATTGCAAGAAAAGATGGATGGAGTCTCTACAAAAGTGTTGTCCAACTTTATCTGGTATTCCTTATCACCTCTCTGCCTAAAGATGTCTTTATGCTTGGTCTGAGGACAGAAGTCAGATTTCCCATCAAGCTTCTCACATTATGCCGTCAACAAATTGATTCTACTAGAATTGTGGTTGGTAAAGTGATTGCCTCCCACTGCACTTGATTAAAAAATAAAACAAAATAAGTAAAACAAATGCATAGTCGAAACAGGGCAAAAAGAAACCCAGGACCCATGCTGATGTATATAGCTAATAGAATGTCTCCCTGAAAGTTCTGTTTTAACCAAATATCAAAACCTTGAGCTCTTTTGCACAGCTTGTAAGCAAATGTTAACTTGTGGATTAGATTTACATTTTACTCACAAAGAAAGAGAAATGGTGGGGAGGCCAAGAAGAAGGCATAACAAAGGTTTATTTTGTAGCAATGGAATCACAACTTCCTGGTTAGAGATGAACTTGACTGATGGCTTTTCCGTGGTAGCCTCCCAGCACTTAATCTTAGCCAAATATTAATGTGCTGAATTTATTACATTTGAGCTCTGAAATTGAAAGTGACCATCTGTGGCACATGTGTGTGGTACATAGAACAGTAATATATTGTGGACTAGCCCAACATGAAGCAAAGGATATGGTGATTGTGACATGGCAAACCAATTCACTCACTCACCAAGACCACTAAATGAATCTGATGAACACTGGTGTCATTCCTCTCCACAGATATCTGCTTTCTGAAACAATGCACAATAAACAGGGGATATTTATTAATAATTCCTTCAACATATCGCTATAACAGACTGCAGTATAAATCTGGAAATACACTTTACTTCACTGAAACAGAGCAATCAACTGAACAAAACTAAATTCTAGAGGAAAAATATCACAAATGTCAAAAGAAGTACAAAGAAAAAGTTTCTTTTTTTTCCTGGAGAGCAAGACTACAGTGAAGGTCAGCATTGCAAACCTTGTTCCACTGGGATTTTTAGGCAGATGTTAGGATTAAATTAGGGAGGTATCTGTATACATTTTGTGACCAAAGGAAAAACAATTCACATTTTCACTAGGAAATAGAATCCATAGGAAATTAACTTTTGCTACAAATCCAAAAGAATAGGATTTACATTACAAGGCAGAAGATGTAAATGTTTACTAAGAAACTCATCTTTTGGTAAATTATATATAGAGCACCCTAAAGAAGGAAAGGGTGCAATTTGTGAAGAAGTGAGAACTACCATAAACAAATGGATATATTTGTTTATTTTAAATGAATTTTTATTCATGCTTTGCATCCAGAGAAAAGAAAACAATTAGGTTAAAATTAATTTTGGGAATACCATGCTATCAGTATTATAGCAAGGACTTGGCTATGGGATTGGGTTGTGCATACACGACTGAGTTTAACTAGTTTGACAGATGAAGTCCATAGCTGGATAAGATATGTTGTGTCAGGATTCTAAAGAATTAGGTAGCCTGGTAGTTGTTTCATAGCCATAAACTCTAGAATGTCCAAACACTGTCCTGTCAGTCATGTGGATCTCCTTGAGAGATTCCTGAGGACACTCTATGGAAGGAAAATTAGTGGAGTAGGAATCAAAGTATTACCTTATTACCACCTGCTGAAGAACTTTAATATCCTCAGGTTCAGTAAACTTGGCACTTCTGGAATGTTTTGAAAAAAGGGGAGAGGCTCAGAGATCCAGAGTAAAAGAGAGCATTCAATGTCTATGTAGCAGAACAAAGACGAATTTACTCGTTATTTTGCATTATTCAGTACCCTTTCTGTTATAAGTGATAGAAACCCAATTCACACTGAAACAGAGAATATGATAGGTGACTAGAAATATAAATGGCTAATGAGCCAATGAAAGTATTTTATTCTTATAGAAGAAATTAAAATTAAAACAATGAGCAATAAGATCTTATTGCCTCTAAAACTGAGAAGCTGCTTATAATAGAGAGAATGTTCACTTTTGTGTAATGTGGTATAAAATCTTCAGGAGATCAATTTGCCCTGACAGTGGTAAATTTTAGGAATGTATCTTAGCATTTATTCATTCATTAAATAAATATTTTACCAAGTATCTATTATAAGCCCAGTGGTTATGATCAACAAGATAAGATAGACATTACCAAAAATCAGGCATACTAAAAAAGTAAACAGGGGCTCTTGGGTGGCTCAGTTGGTTAAGTGTCCGACTTCGGTTCAGGTCATGATCTCTTAAATTTGAGCCTCATGTTGGGCTCTGCTGACAGCTTGAGAACCGGGAGCCTGCTTCAGATTCTGTATCTCCCTCTTTCTCTGCCCCTCCCCTATGCACTCTCTCTCTCTCAAAAATAAATAAACATTAAGAAAAAAATGTTTAAAAAGTAAACAATGTAAATTTGCAATTGTGGCAAGCACTGAAAAAGATTTATATGGAGTTAGAGGTGCCTATAAGGGTAAGCTGACAGTCTCAGAGTTCTAATAAAATTTCCTAACATTCACCTATCTGTAAAGCATTGAGTAAGTAAATGCTTACTAAGTAAAGAAAAGAGGCACCTGGGAAATGTAATCACATGTACAAATAACATAAAGAAGGAAGGGGAATGCAGAATATAAAGGCCAGTGTATCAGTTAGTATAGGATCTACTATGCGACAGTAACAAATAACCCCAAAGTCTCAGTGATTTAAATCAACAAAGATTTCTTTCTCACTCAAATTTTATAACCAGTGTGAATTGACTTTCCTCCAATTATCTCTGCTTCTTGTTCATCTCACTAGGGAATACATTCTAATAAAACAGCCAGTATCTGGAATGTTAGTTACCAATCACCATGGGAAGAGGAAAAGGCTAAAAGGTCATAATTAGTCACATGGCTTCAACCAATCACAGAGGGGTCCAGGGAGTGCACTCTTGCCAAGCGCAAAGAAGCCAGAAAGCTGGAATACTTCAAGAGCACACTAATCACATGCCCAGTGTGGTTGGAGCTGAGAGAGTGAGGAAAATATGAGCCAGAGTAAGAAAACCTATCTTTATCCTATTAGAAGTAGAGAGTCACCAAAGGTTTTCACTCGGAGGGATTTTCCTTAAGAAGAAAAATCATGTAGTTACATTAAACTTAATCTACAAGCTTATTTACCACAGTAGTGTTCAGTAAAATATTTAAATGAGAGTAAATCCTAAGTATTCAACAGTAAGTTCTTCTCATCCTTATCATGTAATACCATATAACCAATGGAAAGAATGTATTCAGAAAAATGTGACATGAAAATTATGTCTGAAGAGTATGCATACACTATGGTACAACATGACATCTACCTGTTTTTAAGTACCCTATATTTAGAATATGTGGGTTAAAACTTACATATATATGAAAAAGCAATTCTTACTTCATCTAAACTCATGTTTTTAAATTTTATTGTTTTCCTTATTATATGTGCTTTATTCATGTGCTAATTTTTGCAAAGAAAATACATTCTTTTTCAGTAGAATTTTTTAGCTAACCATGACCTTATTTGCCACTGTTCAAAAATAAAGATCTTCTCTTTTTCCATTGGTGAACATGGCTAGATTTTCTGTTCATCTCTTGTAACATATGTAAAAGTCATGTTTTTGTTGTTTCAATTCATCTGAACACTCTGGAAACTGTGTTTATATTACCACAAGTTCACACACTGTTCCTAGTTAGAGAAGATACAACATTTGTTCCCATTTTTTCAATTACCTCTTGCCACAAGCAGCCTCACGATTTGAGTTCTGGGTTCTGGGCTGACCTGGGGCAATGGAATGGCAAACTGTTTCCGTATCCAAAGTAACCAAATAGACTTCAGGTAGCAATTCTTGAGTCCAGTCAAGCACCCCCATTTCTTGAACAATAATGACCTCATGAGAAACTGTTCTGCATCCACCTTTTTGACATTCTTTTGGCTAGGGTGATACAATGGTCATAACTGCCAGTAATGGATCAAGAAAAATACAGCATATGTATTACTGACACCATAATAAGAGTACATATATCGCTGGCGAATCGGCTGCCTTGTTTTACTTTCTTACTCCATTGCTGGACATTTTACAGGAGAAAGTTCTCTGATTTTTCAAGGAAAAATTTGGCACAAGATCTCAAACCATATTTCATCTCTGCTTCAGCTTCCAAAAAAATAAATAATCTATTTGACCAGACTTTATAGACATTGGCCAAATGTTGGCTTGAATGCTGAGCTTATACCTGGATGGGCTGATACATCTGACACAATTGGGTTACCTCAAACTGGGCCATACATGAAAGGCTTGAAAATGTTTAAAATCGGCCAGGGATGGGAACACTCCCCTCGGAAGTGTGTTGGTGAAGCAGTAGATTTGCACTTCTTGCAGGGATTGTTTTGTACCTTTGTTGTAAATGAGTTTGTTTTTATTCTTTAAAGGAAAAAAAAGTTAAAGAATAAGGTAAGAATTTCATTACAATCATTGGAACCCAGCATTTTACTTATCCAAATTACTATTTATGAATTCCCATCCATGGGGCCTATGTGGTCTGCCATTTTGGCTTTTATGACTCTTCACAACATTTTGTATATCAAGAGGCTTCTGTTTGAGCTGATATCTCATGATGAGAAAGAATTTGGGTTTTTTTTCTGTTTTTTCATGGGTGGTTATTTTCACACAGAGGTCTCCTATTTGGGTCTGGTGAATAAAAATTAGATCTGAAATGAAATGAAAGTCAAAATACAGGGTAATTGCTAGATAGAATAGCAGAATATTCTTTTTAAGTAGGCTTCATGCCCAGCATGGAGTCCAACACAGGGCTTGAACTCATGACCCCAAGATCAAGAGTGAACATTTTTCCAATGACATCTTTTTTGGAAATACTGTCTGAATCCTCTTCAAGCAGTACAAAGTAGATCTTTACTTAGTTTTATGACAGTAAAGCAAAGCTAAGGCTTTTGCAAATATTGTCAAAAAGAAACCTGACTAATCAATGTGAAAGAAGATAATGAAAGTTTGAGTCAATGAGGAAATTAAAGTTAGAAAAGGCAAGTTTTCAATTTCTATTTCTCTTTTCTTTCATCATAAGAATAGAAAAAATCAGGGGAAACTTCAAGAAAAGATCATGATTAGCTCTATCAAATATTTATAGTTGCTTAGAGGCTACTCTGTGAAAATATAGATGCTGTTCTTTGAATGAAAAGAAACAAAACCCAAAATATTATTAGAAACAAATCCCTGGCTAAAATCTCAGAAGGGGAATTTACAATAGGTGGATCTCAGCAATGTGATGAATGTGGGTAGATTTGTCAATGTTTAATAAGTACACTAAGATAAAGTCAGGTTCAGCTCATGGCGGGCGTCAGATACCATTAGAAAGTAGACAGAATGCTAAAAATCTAGTTATTCTGGCAGAAACAGAGCAAGGGTTTGTTCCAGCTAAGATATCAGGAGAACCCAAAGTCATATCAAACTCTCATGGGCAAATGAGGACAATAGTAAGCTTCTGGTCCAGGATCTGAAGAGTTAACAAGAATATAATTGAAAGGAACCAACACACACACACACACACACATACACACACACACACACAGAGTCTTAAGTGATTATTTGAACTGAGATTCTATACGGGCTCCTCCATTCTCATGAGAATAACTCTATATGCCTATATGGCACAATACTCTAAATTTATCTGTCACCAAACACAGTGGTTAAATTCAAATTTTTATTTTCAATAACTGTTTCTACCCAGAGAGACAAGTGTCGAAATCTCAAATTCTGTGATCTTGTTAATTGCATGCCTGTCTTATCATGGTTTTTCTACTGGACTAAGCTAGATAAACTCTCCTGTTTTATCACATTGTTTTACAGTTTTATTTTCATATTCATATTTATAATATCCAATAAGTTACTTGGGAAAATTTACAATTTTAATTGTGCATTTCTCATAGTATCTATTCTGTGTGTGTGTATAAAATCAAACTAAAAATTCTTTCTTTGATAACGCCAATGAAAAATTTCAAGACAACCCAGCTATCAACACCAAATTTTAGTAAGAAGATACAAAAATCCCCTATTTCTCTTAAAATCTTACTGTATAGCACTAAGTTTCATAAAATCAAAGGCTTCAAGTTGGAAGTTACTTAAGAGCTCGCCTATGATGTTTTTAAATGTCCACAAATTTTGTATACTTTTTCCATCAAAAGTGGGATCTATGTCTTCCTTCCATGCATCTACATAGAATTCTTACTCACTTGCAAAAACTCTAATGTAGGAAAAGTGATGTTTCATGACTTCTAAGACAATACAACTTCTATCTTGAACACTAGGACACATAAGATTCATATCCCTGAGACACCATGTAAGAAGCCTAACTATTCTCATGCAACCATGCTGTGAAGTCTAAAACACATAAAGAAGCTACAAATACATGCTCCAGTGGGCAGTCCCAGCTGAGCTCTCAACTAGTTACCAGCAAAACCTGTCAGCCAGGTGAATAAGCCACCTTGGACATCCAACCCAGTAAAGCTTTCATAAGGTTGCAATTGGTACATAACTTCATATGGTTGCAATTGGTATATAATGCAACTGCATGAGAAACCCCAACTGAGAATTGCCCAGACAACCAAGCCCTTCTGAGTTCCTGACCCACAAAAGGATGAAGAAAATAAAATTTTTCTTCTGCCTTTTGTGTTTTGGGGTAATTTGTTATGTAGTGATAGAAAATTGATATACCATCTGATGCAAAATCTCCACTCTGGGGTGAAACTTTTGGATTAAATAACTCTAGTAAAGGGGACACCCTTCACATGTTAGCCATGTTTGGGATAACTCTAGTCTGTTTCTCATATCAGACCAAAATTGTCATCTCTCTAACTTCAAACTATTATTCTAGATTAACCTTCTAGGTCAGCATGAAACAAATCTTTGGTTTCTTCAACACGGAAGCTTGCCACGTAGACAAAAACATTCTGCAAATATCTCCTTGGTCTTTTCTCCTGTAGGAAAACAATGCCCCATTCTTTCAGACTTGCCTCAGAAGATATGATTTTCAGAATTCTGTTTGCCTTCCTTTGAACACACTCCAATTGGAAAAGTCTGTCTTAAAATATAATGCAAGAAGTTTGACACTTTATTCTATAAGTCTTCTCACTTGAACAGAATTTGGTGAAGCTGTTATTTTTTATGGTCTCTGTTGTGCTAGACCCAATATTTCATTAATGCAACTGATGATCCTGCTAGCCTATTTTTCTAACAGCCACATCACACTCTTGGCTTATTTTACAGTTGTCATCAAATGGAAGTCCCACAACTTTGCCATCTGTACTGTAGCCAAGCCAGCTCACTCTCATGCAGCTGACTTTCTGACCCTAAACAGAACTTGAAATTTGTTTCTGCTTAATTTCATTTCATTGGTTTTGGACCAGTGTGTCTCTGTCAGTTGACATCACTTTTATGCTTGGGTGTATCACTTATAGTTTCAGTTATGCATCCCATCTCTGCATCTCCATGTCTAAATTCTGTCAAAATTATCTATATAAAGACTGAGCCAACAGGACTAAGAGTATAGCCTAGTCAAATTCCATTATAAAACTATAAAACCATTTGCCAACACATAGCAGGTAAAAGGCACTAAATATCAATAACTTTATCATTCAAAGTACTTCTTAATCATGATGTTCTTGCAAAAGGCATTGTCACATGTAGTAATGTGACTGAAATAATTAAAATGTATTTTATCCATGGAATTTTCTGTTTTCTAGAGATTCTAACAAAATGAGAAATCTTGTGAATTTAGCATGACTTATCTTAAGTGAATATATGCTAGCTCCTAGAGATTAGATATAGTATTTCCTTTGGGAGATAAACTACAGGCATGGCAATGCATTCTAGAATATTGTATTAAGCTAAAAAAAAAAAAGAAAAGGCAATGATTTCCATAATAAGTTTATAAGTTTATTACCATTTTAAGGACAAAGATATAATGTTCTTAGTTTACCAGCAATCTTGTTCCTTTTTCTTTCTTAAAAATTAGAGTGTACCTATCTTATACTAGCAGCTAATATTTATTAAATAATTGAACTGATTAATAAATGAATGAAAAACACATAAACTGTTACATTCTTTGGTTGTAATTTCTTCATAGAACATTATGAAGTTATCTCACTCATTTATTGTTCACCTTACATACAGTTCTCTGTCTACCAGTTGCCCATAAGTGCATTATACCATGTCTGCCTTTCCTCAGTACTGTATCTACAGTGCCTAAAATACTGCCCCAAACATAGTACATCCACTTCATGGGAGGATATGAAGTGAAGAACTAGAAAATAATCAGTCAAGGCCTTAGGTCTCAAATTCACTCAGTTACTCACTCAATATTATAATTTTCAGTCTATTCCTCCCAGTTAGAAAAACCTTTTCCTTAGTGAAGATTGATAGGAAATAGGCCTTGAGTTTTCTCTCTGTTACTTGTCAATGTATTTCTGAGAAACACCAAATCTGGATCTTATTCCTATGCCAAATATCCTTTCAAAAGTAGGTGTTTTGATTCCCCGCAGAAGCAGTATTCTAAGCAAGCAGTTTATTTTGGAGACAACCCCATGAAACACCAGGAGGGAAGATGGGGAAGTAAGTCAGGCAAAGGTGGGATGAATAGTTTAACTCTTCCATCCGCATAACATTGAAAAATGCATCTTTGCATCTTTGCAATTGAAGCAGTCATTCATATTGACCTCAAGAGCTTAGTGGAGTAATGAATGTTTCAGTGACTTCATAGTTCAAGTGTTTTCCCCACTTTCTCAAACAAAATCATGTACTCTCTTCAGCATTCTTGAAAAGATTGACTTTCCCCAGACATAGCAGCAGGCTGACATAGATTTAAATGGAACATCTGTGTGTATCTGACTTTGACATCTATTATTTCCCTCACTTTGCCTCATGATTTGTAGTAGACATGCTTCTGGAATTCGTGAATTAGAAGAAGAATGTAAATATACACAAATGTGTATCAAGCATTCTATAAAATAATTATAAATAACTTATAATTATAAATAATTATTCATTTCAATTAAACTATAAATAATTTATAGTTCTATAAAATAACTATAGGATATTAAACAGCATAAAAAGATGATAATTAGGGGTTTTCATCAAATAAAAAATAATTTCAAGGAAGTATACATAATATGAACTCATTTTTATAAAAATGTGTGTGCGTAAATATAATATAGAGTGTATAGGTGGTCAGATTTGGGGTTATTTGCTTTCCTTCATTCAATTATGTGCCTGATTTACCTTTTCAAAAACAAAATCACATTTTATTTTGTAGTAATAAACAAGCAAAAAAGTGTGGCAATTGATATAAACAAATATCCAAAATAAGAAAGCAGACAAATTAAAAGATATTATTCATAGGTCCCTATATGACAAAAAATATCCTTAGTTTATTAAAGAACATGTCATCTACCACTGATTACTATAATAAGAAGTTACTATTTTTTCTGTTAAACTATGACTAAATGATCATAAAATGGGACTAGTTCATGTGTATTTTTAAATAAAATTCAGGATACATAATTTAGCCTACCCACAATTTTCCACATAAAACAATGTTTGAAAATTTTGGATACAGAGAGAAAAAAAAAAAAGGTGCTAAGAATTTCTATTAATTTATTTCTGGTCCCCTGATTTTGAGTGTTTTCTCTGATTAAATACAAAAAAAGGACAAGTACAAGAAACTAGGTAAACATAATAAATTAGTTTTCTCCAAACTAGTAATTGATATTTATTTGTTTGTTTGTTTATTTGTTTAAGTAGGCTTCACGCCTAGCACAGAGTCCAACGCGGGGCTTGAACTCACAACCTAGAGATCAAGATCTGAACTGAGATCAAGAGTCAGACACTTAACCAATTGAGCCACTCAGGTGTCCCATAGTAATGGATATTTAATAGACATTATCATCATCATACCCATCATCATGCCCCATCACTAATGAACAACATTTCCAGATAATAGACACTATAAATAGAATATGTTCATGACAGATTACCTGGAAATCTTTCTGAACCTACGATGTAGTGTGTAGCCATCCAACAAGATGGAGCAAAAGGAGTAAGATGGCAGTTGGCAGGGCCAGTACCTTTATGGAAAATAGCTTGGCAGTTACCATGCAAACAATTGTGGTTGAAAACATTCCAAAATTCCTCTCAAATTCCAATATAACCTCCTTTATCATTAGAGAGCCTGAAATCAATTGCATCTTGGATATAACAGGTATCCTTTATGACCTGTTTCTTTGTGGTTTGTCATCGTTCACTGCAAGAGAGACGATTTTAGGGGTTAAAGGAGGGGGAAATCATTTTAATTGATATACCATAGGTAAACAGTACCCATTACTGGGTTTTCCACTTATTTTCAATTCACAACTTACAAACTAGAGCAGAATATTTTTGTCATCTCCACATTCTTCCCAGAAATTATATTAACTATTCTGTCAATATTCTAGCAACAATTCAAAATTAAATACATTAGAAATTCAGCTCAGTTACACTAGCCAAGTTTCAAGTGTCCAATAGGCAACTGTAGCCAGTGGCTACCACACTGTACAATGCAGACATGGAACATTTCCATAATTTCAGAAAGTTATATTCAACAATGCTAATCTGCATATCAAATACTGTCTAGCTACATGTTAAGACCTAATGAAAAGCTCAGATTTTAATGACATCACTAGTTTGCCACGAATTTCCATATCTGCCTTACAAAGTAGTCAGTATAATTTAAGGTAGAATGGTATGCAACTTGTTGCTAAAATATTCAGCTCTGTTGCCATGATCTCAAAGTCTTCTATAAGTATGTCCATTCTGGGTAACCAGAGTTTGGATGAGCAAATAAATCATTCCAAATACATAACAAATCATTCCACAATGTAGTAGCCTAAAAAAGCAGAAATCACTCATTCTCTCTGCCCCTAAATTGGGTCAGAGTCTCCAATGAAGTTGTTGTCAAATGTCACTTGGGCTGCTGTTATCTGAAGGCTCAGTTGACCTGGATGATCCTCCTAATGTGACTTGCTCAAATAGCTGGCAAGATGATTCATCTCCATGAGACTTTGTTAGTGTCCTCACAACGTGGTAGCTGGCTTCTGGTAAAGCTACAGATACAAGATATTGAAGCAAAAGTTGTAATACTTTTTATGACCTACCCTTGTGTATCACACACCATCATTTCTATCATATTCTATTGATTACACAGGTCAGCCCTGAATGATTCAATATGGAAAAGAAGTTCACTAGAGCATGACTATTAGGAGCCATCTTAGAGGCTGGCTACCATACTCAGTCAGCACCATTTCTTGCTAGATACAGGGGTTGAGAAGAGCAAGCAGAAAACATTACTAAGAGGAAGTCAATCACACTGCTTCTGGTGCCTGAGCATATTTTGCCTAATCCCAAAAGGAAGCTTCATGTCTCACTCAGCCCTTTATTTTTCCTCAAGTGATCAAGAAGTTGGAACACTCCAGCCTACTAACCTTCCCATAGAGAACATATTTACCACATAAGGGGAGGAAACTTTACAGCCTTAGGCCTTCATTGGTTCTGAATCTTAGTCACAAAATTGAATGATTGTAGATCTTAAAAAAAGGGGGGGGAACAAAACAAGTCAATTGATACATAGGTCCCACCAGAGATTCTAATGTCACTGATCTAGGTGCGACCAAAGAAGTAGATATTTTAAAATCTTCCTAGGTGGTTCTAATGTGCAGCAAAAAGTGGAGAACCACAGAGAAAAACCCTTCTGAATGTTCTCTCAAATGACTACCTTTCTTCCTTAATTTCTCCATCTTATTCTCACAACTCTAATTTTTATTTATTTCAATATTCTTTGCTTGATTTTGAGTTTAGATGACAATGTTACATTACTTTCAGATGTATACCATATAGAGATTCAACTTCTCTATACATCATGCTGTGCTCACCACATGTATAGCTATCCAGTAAGGGGTTAAAATCCAAAATATGTAAAGAACTTCAACAACTCAACACCAAACTTATTTTTAAACTCCAGGTCCTTGTTTCTCAACTGAATCCCTGAGCAAATTCATCATTTCCCACAGAAGTTGGAGAATTTCTTAGTATCTTCCAGAGCCTACTAACTCCACTAAACCCCAGAGGCTGACCGTTATAGATCCCTAAAGGGTAGAAATCTGCTCTGTTTCCAAGACCAGGGGAGAAAGTAGAATGTGTGAATCCACTTTATTTTTTTAAGTTTATTTATTTATTTATTTATTTATTTATTTATTGAGAGAGAGAGAGAGAGAGGTGGGGAGGGGCAGAGAGAGAATCTCATGCAGGATCTGCATCATCAGTGCAGAGCCCAGAACAGGGTTGGAACTCAGGAACTGTGAGATCATAACCTGAGTGAAACCAAGAGTCAGATTACTTAACCAATTTAGCCACCAGGCGCCCCAGATCCACTTTAGGCTCTTGAATAAGGAGGGCTGCAATTAACTTCCTCACTAATTATCTAAGATGCAAGCACACCTTGTCAAAGAAAAAAATATTTACCAGAAAAAATACAGTCAAATCTAATATGGGAAAACAACTTCTGGTGAACACAACTGTCACTCTGCTCCTTGAGAAAATAAATAAATAAATAACCTCAGCACAGTGGTGTGGAGCCATATCTAACCCTTCAAGATGTGATATATGAAACAACAGCTACCCCAGTGATCGAGAAGGACTCCTATTTTTGCCATCTGGTCTGGTGCTAGCATTCCACCCTGACGTTTTTAGACCCTCTGTTTCTCCTCCTATAGGAAGAGAGGGATGTCTCATTTTTGCACATCATCAAACAGAGAAACTCCATGTATTTTCCTCCATAGACATCTACAGGGGAAAAAAAGCTCTATATATCAGCCATTCTCGAAATTAAGCACACATATGAATTACCTGGGGATCTTCTTAAAATGCAATTGTGAATCTGTGAAAACTGAGATTCTTCATTTCTAATCAGCTGCTAGAAGATGTGGATGTTGGCCACACTTTGAGTATCAAGGATCTAGATATTCTAGAAAAAATTTTAAAATGACTACAAAGCACTTTCATCTCTCTTTGATCTCATGCTTGTCTGCAGGACTGACATAGTCTTCTCCTGCCCCCCCTTTTTTATTGACAGTCTATAATGTTCAGAGAATTCCATTATTCTTACACTTTGAATTTCTTCTGCTTTTATTATGGAACATAATCCCCTGAATATCTTTAAATTACAAGGTTACAAAACCTCCATGAAAGAAAGACTGATAGGAAACAAATTTGTATCATAATAACATTTATTCTGTTTCTAATGAGCATTACTATATTCACTGATGCAATTAGCCACACCAACCCAAACTCCTTTCTCTTACTCTTTGAGAAGGGAAAAAAAATCCTACAAAACATAATTAAATCTAATTACCACCCAGACTAAATATGGCGCAAATACATGTTCTCTTAGAATTGTTATAAAACACACAGGATGTAATACTTAGAATGCCAATATGATTCATGCCCGGTGGTATTGTGGTTACATGTTAGTCGGGAGTACACTGAGCTGGGCTTCTTTACTTTATTCTCTTAAGCAATCTATTATTCAGGTCTTCAGGACACAGGGAAAAAACATGCTCCTTTGAAACATCTTAATTTTGGAAGAAAAAAATACCTATATGTAGTCAAATTATCTTTAATCACTTACAGGAATTTTCCTCATTGTCTTACTACTTCTTTGAAGTGCACTTTGACACTATGAACCCTTGGTCATTCCAATGTGCTATTTTCAATGACAAAGCCCATGAAAAGATCTTCACCTTCTATTAAAGAATTCCAGGTCAAGACAAAAACTACTAACATAATTTGAATATTTAGTTCCCTGGGTTAATAACAAGACAATGAATAAGATCATGGCTTTCTTTTTCTTTGATAGAGAAAAAGTCCACCATATAAAGAAAGAATAGGGGCACCCAGGTGGCTCAGCCAGTTGAACGTCTGACTCTTGATTTCAGGTCTGGTCATGATCTCACAGTCCATGGGACTGAGCCCCATGTCAGGCTCTGTGCTGACAGGATGGAGCCTGCTTGGGATTCTCTTTCTCTCCCTTTGCCCTTTCTCTGCTTGTGTCCTTTCTCTCTCAAAAATAAGTAAATAAACATTAAAAAAAAGAAAGAATAAAATATTGAAAACAATTCAAAAGACATATAATGTGTCTTTGTAATCCAGCTACTCACTACAATCAAGTCAAACTTTAAGAAATTCTACTTTTGGGACTTTTGGGGCACCTGGATGGCTCAATCGGTTGGGTGACTGACTTCAGCTCAGGTCACGATCTCATGGTCTGTGGGTTTGAACCCCGTGTCTGTGCTGACAGCTCAGAGCCTGGAGCTTGCTTCAGATTCTGTGTCTCCTTCTCTCTCTTCTCCTTCCCCTCCTTGTGTTCTATCAAAAATAAACATTACAAATTTAAAAAATAAAGAAATTCAACTTTTATTACAAAACAATTTTAACTTTATAAAAGACACCAACCAAATATGACTCAGTGTCTAACGAACTCTTTTGTTCTCAAAACTGTGTTGTTAGCATTATTCCAACCTGTTTCCAATTAATATTTCTTTGATTGACTCACATTTGGGCACAAAAAGAAAATGTACCCCAAAATTTCTATAAAAGTAGTTTTGTGCACTCTGCATCATTCAGGAAGGAAAAAAAGACTGTTCCTTGCCTCCCTGGTATCAACCAGTCTAATCACATATTTCCAACTCCGCCCAAGTCAGAATAAATAAATGTATGCAAAGATATTGCAACTTGGAAGCCCAATATTTGTAATAGCTGACTCCTTCATAGGAGTCACCCTTACCACAATCTTTACCTTGGAAATCACATCTGAAGTAGCTGGATCAATCCCTCCAAGCAGCATATGTTGAAATTTTTGTCTAACACCATGGTAACCATAGCAATGTTTATTTCATTACTAACTTTTATAATGAACATAAAGAACTTTGGACATAAATGTTTGGCAGCAATAATGAAATTGCCTAACTCTGGTGGCTTTTGTTCCATTGGCTCCTGGGAGACCATACTGAAATATAAAGATCAAGTAACTATGTTCTCAATTAGACTCCATAATTAAACTATGATTTGATTGAGTGATTTCCATTTGCCTAGTTTGGAAGATGTGGATTCCTGTCCTGTTTCATCACTGGCCAATTATTTGAATTTGAATAAGACAATCAATCTGTTAGTTATTTTACATATTAAAATAAGAAATAGTTCATCTAGAAAACTCTGAAGTGACTTTCATAATAAAATATAAATTATTAGTCTAGTTTTATTTTTAAGGTGATAGAAAAAAATTCACTTGAATGTTGAAGCTTTTTGGAGAATTTCAGCCATAACTTTGACTCACTAATTAAGCTTGGGCTGTCCATCCCAGACAAAGGAATATACAACAGCTTACAAAAGTGGCATATACTTAGGCAGCAAATATTCACTGAGAGGCTGCTAGAGGCCAAGTGCTACATAAAACTGATTAGTTTTAGAGCTTCATTGAGAACCAGCTATGGGGCAAGTGGGTGGTAGTCCTTCCTATAACTGGAAATATAATTAAACAGTGAGGCCCACAGGTAGTGATCAAAACAGAGATATGCCAAGTCCTCTTAAAGAGGCAGAACAGCCCTCCATCTAAGCCCGGATAGTAACCAGATGGATGGTGTTTATATGTTTGAAAAAGAAATGTGTCTGGTGGAAACAGCATTGGTCTGCCTTACAAATTAAGAGATACAACCTTGAGAACCCATCTCTAGGACCAATCACATCTACAAGCACTCCTTTAGAGAGGTCCTCAAGAACAGAAGAGAAAAAAATACTAAGCTAAATTGTAATCAGCATTTAGTTCGTCCAACTAATTCTTCCCACTAAACTGCCTTCTGATTCCAATTTGACTTCCCACATATCTGTCACTGCTAGGCAGGAAAAATTGGTCCCACTCCAGAATGACGGTAATGTTTTTCTGACTGGGATTGATGGTCCTTGAGGCACAGATAAATCTCATTTTCTGAGCTTTTCAAAATTTTGAAGGTAGCAGGGAGGTGCCTATCATGCATTCCTTAGGCTAAAGACAGACTCTCCCAAGGAGTATCACACATCACAACAGGGCTTCTTTCCCCTGAAACGTCAATACATTTATTCTTTCTTTCTGTCCACATTTTTATTCTCCTTCTTCTCCTCCAATAAACATAATGAGCTGCCATGGGTCTGAATTTTAAGAATGGTTGGGATTAGGAAGGTTTGGAAGAGGGAATTTCAAAGATAGGAGTGATTAAATTGGGTTGGGGAATTAAGTAGACCAGTATAGCCAATTTAAAGAGGAATAGTGATGCCAGGTGAGATGAAACCAGAAACTTAAGCCAGATCTAGATCAGGAAGATTTCCAAAGAGTATTAAGGCATTTGGTCCTGAATAATTGACTATGAGAGTTTTTAGGGTTTCTTGAAAGGTAGTGACAGATCACTTTGAATATTAGGAAGATTATGCATAGATACATAATCATACATGAAGAAACCACACTGTAGACTATATTTACCACAGAAGTATATAGTTCAATACTTCTAACTTCAAAGAGGTCACACATTTCTCTTTGGTACCTGGAAGTAACACACTTGGAAAGAAATGACTAATGTTTACTCATGTTTACTCACAAGAGACACTGGAAGGGGAAAAGGAGGGATGTGGGCCTATGAGTAATGGAAGGAGGAAAGAAAAGAAAGAATGGTGATCTCTCTAATTCATCTAGTACCTTTCCTCAGGGGTAGAGTTTGCCTTCCGAAATGACCAGTAAGTCAACACTGGCAGCAACTCAGCCACGAGAGCAATATCCAGGAAGCTAACAGAACCACAGAGGACTTGAAACACATGTGTCTGGGTTCCAGTGTTATTCCCAAGAAATGTCTACAGCCTTCCTCCAACACCTCCCTGGATGAAGGATGGAAACTAGGTGACACATGGCAAGAAGGGACAAATGGACACTCCAGCTGAATTGTAACAATGGGTGAGGACTTTTCTGCTATCACAAAATCTGAGAGAGGCTTACTAATCATTCCAGATTCCAAAAGTAGCTTTTTCTATAGGAGGGTACAACAGCATCAGAACTGTAGCTCCAAGAGAAAGGTGTCTGTGTGAGTGTAAGAGAAAGGAAATGTGTGTGTCCAAACACATGTGTGTGTGTTTTCAAAGCAGAGCGTGAACACAAAAATCACACAGCCTTCTGGTGTTATGGGTTCCCCTGAGTTGAATGTCTCAGTGATGCAGTTTGGCACTGGACCCTTCATCTGAGCTGAGATTCCCTCCCTCTCCTTTTGCTTCAGCTCAGTGTTTTGCTTGAATCTGAGTCATAAGCTCCTTAAGCTGGCAGGAAGCGGATAGTCGGGCTGGCAGCTCCAACTCCCCCAAACAGAGGGAGTGTCTTGGCTGACACCAAAGCAACCTTTTCCATCCCCAGACCCAGTAACAGAACCAATGAACATCAGCAGAACAGAAGGCTGGGCTACACACAGAGAGTGGGAGAACAGAGAAACCATCCGGGAGAAATCCATTAGTTCAAGCCATGGTTTAAGAAAAAAAAAAAAAAAAAAAAATGAAGGCTTTATGGAATTACCTCAGCCACTCACCAGGGTCTTCCAATATTTTGTGCTTATCTCCCAAAACTGGCCGATAAACACTCTAAACTCACCCTGCTCAGACCCCACACGTCTTCTGTCTCCATCAAGCTTCTGACTGACTCCTCTCCGTAGTAATCTCCATCCTTCCCTGCATTTCTCCTAAAACAGCTACTCTAACAGTTAAGTTCACACTCACACTTGGCCCTTACTTGTGGGTAAAGCAGTAAGTTATCTGAAGGAATCAAGAAAAGACGACATTCCTGCCCAACTCCATCAAATTCCCTCTTTCTTTTGTTAGAAGTCCAAATGTAACCAGAGAGGGAGGAAACATTGAGACAACATCAACCATTGACACCCTGGATCCAATCAGTTGTCAAATTAGCTCCAGCAGGGATCAAGGGCATGAGCAAGGAGGGAACCAGATTCAGGGGAGGCAGAAAAGCTGGGAAGAAAAGTTTGGAGTAAGAAAGTTGTCCAATGATTACTACAATGTGGGTGACCCTGTATGCTGTAGTTCAGGAGAAGGGAGGGTGGGGGTCTGAACACCTGGATGGAAACAATCTGCCAAAAGAGCAACAGGGTGTTGAAAAGTAATGGCAGAATGTTGGAAACAACCCTTACCTCCTTCATAGTTTTTCCTTCAGTTAACCTGGTTACTTAAGCTAAGCACTGGGCCTTGGCAGGTTTTTTGCATGCAGACCCCAACAGAAGAAGTCTGTCTTGCGCCATACAGTTCCCACATTTCATACGCCCCTCTCCCAACTCCCTCTGTCTCCTTCACAACCTGCCACCATCATTTGTCTTTCTCTGGCTCTTATCCACCTCATCTTCAGCCTCCTCAAACTCCACTTCTGACATGTGGCAAGTCTCCCAGGCCCAGGGCCCCTGGCCTGTTTTCTACCCGATGTTCCTCTGTTTCTTCCTGTCTGCACCACTGCCTGATGCCTTCTGATTGCTCAAACCAGAGCTCAGCTGTCAATCAAGTGCTTGACCTCCAGAAGGCATTCTTGGCCATTCAATTTAAGGAAAGTAAAAATAAAACAGAACCAAAAAAAAATTCCCTAAAATATTTGAAATAGGTTCTGTTTGGAAAGTTAAAACTAGTGAATGCTGAGTGTGTAAAATAACATCTCCCACTGTCTTAGAGAGAACTTTGCAAAGCAGCTATATTTCCTATATTAAAAATATATGCAATTTTGTTATGAATTGAGCTCTTTCTTTTCACAGACACTAGCTCTTTGTTTATTTCAGATATGAGCAGCTACACAGCTGCTCCCCAGTTCAATATTTGCAGCATATTAGTTATGAGAGATAACATTGAATTATTAATATAAATAATGTGTTAATACTGCCCCACCTGTATATGTAAGAGGTCTTGGAAAATAGTCTCCATACCTAGTTGAAAATGACTTTCAAGACCAAGTTTGCATAGAGGATAAGAAGGCATACTCATAACTACCAAGCTCGAGTAAGTTCATTTTTCCCTTTCCTTGGTTCAGATGAGATGTGTCCTTCAGTCTTCTCTGTGTCCATCCTGAACACTTGAGTGCCAAGCTTCTTGCACACGGATCCATGGTAGAGTAACTCAACAAAACCAAAATTCTCATGGCTCACTATTTGAGCATTAAAGACATCTTTGGTGAAGGAATATAAAGTAGTAGAAACAATCAATTGTGGAACTTACTAAGAAAGGCTGGTAGGATGTGGAAGACACTGCAGGGAAAATCAATTAAATCAAAAAGTTGAGGAAAGACCAACCAATCTGATGAAATGTACCTACAGAAGAAATAGATAAATGAGAATCCCCTGAGACTCCAAATTCTTATCATAATTCTCTCATGGTCTCTTGCAACAGGATTAAATGTTTTCTGAAGTCCCATAACATCAGAACTATAATACAGTCCCAATTAAACAGTGAGAACTAAATATTTTCTAAAGTCCTATAATATACTATATCTCCCTGAGTTCAAGCTCAGAAAACAGTCAAATAAACACAGTTTGTGAAACAATAAGAACTCTCAATGTAGCCTAAATTATTTATTTCAAAGGTAGAATTATATAATTGGCTTTCTTAAGCAAGTCATGCATTGGTTAGCATCTGATCTAGCAAGTAAAGAGATGCTCCCCCTAAAGTCTTTATTTATATTCTTTAACTCCTTGAAGGGAGGACAGAGAGTCTCCAGTAATAAACTTGAAGAAAAATAAATAAATTTTCTGCTCTCATCCACTGACTTCAGCATGGAAGCCACTCTTAAGGCAGTTTCTTCAAAATAGCAAGGCCATATTATCGTCTAAACCTCCTGTCCTCCAAATGTTTACTCCTACCTCTCCATTTCTCCCTTTCATCCTGTTATCAATGACCATTGATTGTCTGTCTTTTACTAATCTTTTTCCCCCTTTCAGCTTTCAGGTCCTGTTCATCTACAGTCCCCCATCACAAATACCAGAAGAACTGGTCAGACCCTCCTTGGCAGGCAGAACTGAAGGTGCTAAGAGACCTCTTCAGCGTGGAGGGGTTGACAGAGACAGAATATGCATAGAGGAATGGCTCTTACCATGACAGACATGGCATATGAATTCTCTTCAGTAGAAATGACATGAAGAAATATGCAGCACATACCAAAAGTTTGCCAGAATGAAGTGCTAAATTTTGATGAATTACTGTGAAGTACTGCACTAAAGCAGATCGAACAGCATTTGATAAAAATTAATCGACTGGAGCTCTATGTATCAATGTGCATGATTCTCATGCGTATGTTCCTTTCTCCTCCAGTACTCTGACCTTTTAACACCTCTGTCCCCCCAGACTTTCAGCTTGACCTCCTTTACTCACATTATCCACAGTTCTTCCTGGACACTCCCTCCATGAATTGCAGCCTGGAGATCCAAAAGCAGTGAACTGGGACAATCACATAGTTCACCATACTTGTTCTCTCTCTCTCAGGTATGATTGTTCTGCATTACCTGAAGACTAATGTCTTCTTTTTTTAAAACTTTTTAATGCTTATTCATTTTTGAGACACAGAAAGAGATAGAACACGAGCAGGGGAGGGGCAGAGAGAGGGAGACACAGAATCTGAAACAGGCTCCAGGCTCTGAGCTGTCAGCACAGAGCCCAACACAGAGCTCGAACCCACAAACTGTGAGATCATGACCTGAGGTGAAGTCAGACGCTTAACCAACTGAGCCACCCAGGTGCCCCCCTGAGGACTAATGTCTTAAAAATTCTTTTTAAAAAAATATTTGGTCTTAATTTTTTTGGATATTTGGTCTGATTTTTTGGTTATTTCAGGTAAGCAGATAAATGCATTTCCTTTTAATGCCCTGTTAGCCAGAAGGGGAATTACCATCAGCTATAGATTTAAAACAAACTCGGGCTGTACCTGGTGAATTAAATTGCTAAAAATCCACAGCTTCAGACTCATAACGCACCTCTGTCCCCAAAACCAGATCTCAAAAAAGATCTGATATACCTCATTATGCTTTATACATTTAAAACACCGTTATAACCTCTCCCAGGGTATATTAGTTTCCTCAGGCTTCTGTAACAAATTACCATAAATGTGGTTCCTTAGAAGAACAGAAATTTATTCTCTCATAGTTCTGAAGGCTAGAAGTTCAAAATCAAGTTGTCAATTTGTAATTATCTTGGGAGTAAAATGGAGTCACATTTTATTCTAACCCACAGTACCTAGCTTTGTACTTAGCTCCTAAAATAAGTTCTATAGTGTTTACATAAAGTTTAATTTAATTGCAATGGTGAAGAGAATTTTCTATGAAGGTAATTTCAGGCACCAGTTTTAAACATAGGGATTCCTCAAAATAGTGCCAGGTATGTAACTCTAATATGCTTATAAGTGACACCTGGCTCCAGAACAAACAGTATTTTTTTCCACTGTATAGAAGTTACTGGAATGCCAAACGGGAGAGATTTCACTATTTTATATGCCACAGAGAAATACAAAACAGTCTAAATAAAACTCTCCACTAATGCTAACATAGCATCAATTATAAAATGCATCCCTGATTTCATAGATAATTACAATGTGTAAGACACTTGTCTTAGATTCAAATACATAACTGTGGATGTTTGTTTTGTATGTAAATAAATGTAAACATAGCTATATGCAATAACTATTTCATGGGGTTGCTGTCCTGCAAGCTACCATTTAACCCGTCCAGAAAATGTCCCAGGTTTCCTACACTATGACATTTGCCTCTTCTACTAACCCCTCTAGGTCCACACATCTAGCCACACTGAAGCTCACTGGCCCACTCCAACTTTGCCAATCATATTTGAAATTTAAAACAGAAATACCAGAGGCTGGGAAATTTTGTAGCCAAGTCACATCAACAGCAATAGTCTGACTTATGGTGCTGGGATGTCTAACTTTCCCTTAGCCTACCCTTTCCAAAGACTTAGGGATTTAATCCTGCTTCAATTCCGCAAAATACCCCAGCAACCTTCCAGTAAATTCTTTTTTGTGGCTTAAGTCAGCTGGAGTTTATTTTTGTGGCCTGAAACCAAAAGAACCTTAACTAATGCAGTGTACTAAGAACAGTTTTTGGAAAGATACACAAGAAATTAACACTAATTACCTCTGAGAATGAATGGGATGTAGGTCCTGAAGGTACAGAGAACTTCCATCAGCACATTACAACACACTGTACAATTAAATGTTGTGTTGTCATAAATTGCTTTAGTTGAATTTAGGATGTTCTGTTTTACACCATGAGCATGTATTACTTGGATATTATACTTTTTACAGTTGGTTTCTTTTTTCTTTCTTTTTATTGTCACATTTGAAAAAGGCTAATATGATAAAAACCTTTTAATTTTGCATAGCTCAACTTTATCCCTACTCCATTAACAGGTATGAGATGGCAAACCATATCATTGCAATAGAACCATGAGGTCACTTGTTTTAGACCAGCCCTGAATTATTCCTATCTTGTCATAGGGTGAATAATGACTTCATTTTTATGGTGCAGTGTTATTAATTGATCAAACATATTATTCTTAAGTTGCTTTAAATTCTTTTCTTCTACTTAATAACCCCAATTTACTCAATTTGAGATTCTTTCTGCTTAATAATCTCCTACTTTGAAAAGAACAGCAAGGGGCACCTGACTGGCTCAGTTGGTTGGGCGTCCAACTCTTGGTTTGGGCTCAGCTAATGATCTTATGGTCTATGAGATCGAGCCGTGCATTGAGCTCTACACTGACAGTCTGGAGACTGCTAGGGATTCTCTCTCTCTCTCTTTCTCTCTGCCCCTCCCCCATTCTCTCTCTCTAAATAAATAAATATTTTGAAAAAGAAAATGAAATCAAGCTTAGATGGGTTGGTTATTGATCATTTCACACTTTAATGTGAATTATCTTAATCAGGTTAAATTTATCCAAACCATTGGATAAAAATCACTTTCTGAATGAATTGGGAGTTCTGATGGCACTGTGATAAATTTAGAGTGCTAGAAGTTACATAAGAATATTCTTCTAGCCCCTTCCTCTATCTTTCCCCACAATTACTACTTATAAAAAAATTAATATTGTCAGAAAAATCTCACCCCCTAGAGAGGAAATTAGCACAAGTCAAGACAAATGGACCAAATTAGCCATCTGCGGAAATAACCCATCTTGGGAGGTGACCTGCAAATGTCTTGTCTATGGGAGCCAAGGGTTCCCAGTCCTGAGAGGGACTAGGAAAACCTGAATGGCATGTAATAATTATAAAGCAGAAAACAGCGGTTGTTCTTTACCTTGCTTAGGATGATGTCATGGTGCTTTAGCAACTGATTTTAAAATAAGAATAGAAGAGTAGGAATGTGTCAGTGTTTGTCCAGAAATGTCTTGAAAATCAGAGCACCTCCCAGAATCATTCTGAGTCTACATGAGGGATCACAGTATGTTAGACACGCAACAGGTGTTTCCTAAAGCGCTAAACTTCAGGGAAATAGGGTCACAAAAAAAGAGGGAAAGGAGGGAGGAAGGAAAGTGTAGTGGGAGGGATACATGAGGGAAAGAGTGATGGGGAAGAAAGGGAAAGAATTAGGAGCAATGAAAAGAAGCATAAAAGTAGGAGAAGCCCCCTTCTCTAAAAACAACCAACCAATCTACCAGCCAAACAAATAATTTGGCTGATCAAAATGTTAGAATGCTTGTTGGGGAGTGGAGTCTGGGTTCTGCCTCTCTGGTCTATTGTAACAACATTTTAACTGATTTTCCTGATACTATCTTACATTATTTCAGAGTGTGATCTGAAATACGGATATTATTAGCCCTTTTCTGCTTAAAATTCATTAATCCTCTACCTCCTTTAGCTGTGATTTATCAGTTCATTCATTTAGCTACCTCCTTTAAATGTGATTTACCAGTTCATTCTGCCTTACCCACTTTAGGGGCTTCATCTCCAGTCCCATCCCCCACATTCAAGTACCCTGTTCTTTTATTGGTACTTGCAGTTCCCATAAATATGCTTTGCTTTTTTGCACTTGAGAACCTTCCATATGCTGTTCCTTCTAGGTAGGATGGAGAGCCTACCCTTCATTCTCCAACCATCACTTCCCCTCTTTTACCAGCTGGTGAGCATTTCAACTAAGGAAATTTGCTCAAACAATGTATCTTCAGTAAAGCCATGAATGCCCTTCATGCTTTAACACTATAACAAAATATCTTCATGTAATGTGTGCATAAACTACCAAATAGCATAGGCTGACTGTGTGTTAATGGAATATAGAGAATGTTTTCTATTAACAACTCAACATAATAGGTGTAAGGTGATTTGAAAGTGAAATGAATATATCTGTTAAAATAATACCACTAAATGAAAACACCAACAGAATAATACAATAGAGCCCTTTAAAGCAGATAGTTGCCTAGTATGAATACACATGTAATATGGACACATATGTACTTAATATCTTAAAATGTAACTGATATATTGTAGCCAATATATTTTCCATACAGTAATCCTGAATTTACAGGTTTCTGCATCCCAAGTATGTATCACACTCTATTAAACATGTGGTCATAAGGGCACAATGTTAACAGTGTTGCTTAACTCTTTTAATCACTATTACTCACTCTTGTCTGTTATTTGCTTTTCCATCCTAACTAAGACATATGTATCATCCCCCCTCCCAGATATGGTCCCACTCATTCAAGTGGAAATAGGAGCTTTTCCCCATAATGGCAACTGAGCAGACCACATTAAGCAAAAGATTCCAAATCTAATGAACCATTAGTCATAGTCAACTGATGACCCACTGAAATGACTGACCAGGTAACTGGGTCAGCTACCTCAAGGGAAGCTTTTACTAAGCCAGTAAAGCATGCCATTGGGCCACTCAGGGAGACCTTCCTGACTTCACCCCAAACATACCTATCCAGTCAGCTATGTGCATTTAGTAAGGCTTCCCACACCATTCCCTGGAATTGTAACAGCTCTCACTTTTCCACATGCAAGGACTCCAGTTTCAACCTCCATCCCAAAGACAGCATGTAGCCCCAGGCGCCATATCATTGCCTGTGCAGTGTGGGTTTCTCACGCAGATGTGCTTCAAAGAACTGGGAGTAAATCTTTTCCTGAGACTGAAGTTCAGAGTCCCTCTAAAAGAAGGAGAGACAGGCATTGCAATGTCACAGTCTGGCTCTCAAGTTAAAAAAAAAAAAAAAGCACACATTGCTTCTTAAGATACGTATTATGTAAGATTATAATTTTATTCTATTTTTTCTCTTTGTCTTAGCTAGCATTTCTTGGTAATGGAAAAAATACATCAAAGGCATTCCTACACAAAAGTCCACATTGAAGCATGTTTAAGTGTCAGATTAAAATTAACAAAAGACAGGAAACAGGGAGTTAAGACTTTACTCAATCCTGAACTCACCCTATTGTGCCTAGGTACCAAGAGGTCAGGAAAGAACTCTTAGGTTCAGAATTAGCTGCTTCTGTTTCCTTTCACTGTTGAGATATTAAACTTCAAAAAATATTAAATGGACAAGAAATCCCCAAGTGCCCATAACCCATACAGGGTGGTAATCTGTGCATATCTCTACCTTTGAAAGCCAAGTTTCAACTTTATACTTCTACAAAATTAGAAAAACATCTGTTCCATTCGGTAACTCCCCTTTCCTAGATATCTGTTTTCTGATTATCTTGATTATCAGATTAATTATTCTGATTATCTATTTACCTTCCCTTTCACTCAGTAAATAGGAAAAGAAAAGATGGCAAGAGTAGGGAAAAGCAGGAATTTCTTACCAGATAAGGGCCAAGTAACTTAGTTTTGGTTTTCTTACATCCAAGCTTAATGTTCTAATCCAGGTGAACTCCAATACAATATGATTCTGATTCCTCCTGGTAATTTTTCAAATATGTCCTAGAGTAATAATTTTTAAATGTCTCCAGCTTACCAACAGGTGGGGACACCTACCTCCTCTGCAAAGGTAGTCCATCCTTGGGGACTGTCATACCTTGGCCTCAAATTTCTTTACTCCACTGTTGAGATAGACAGACGCTACTAAGAAATGAATACGACTCAGTTATTTGGAACTTGGAATGCCTTTTTATCTTGTGTAATGATAAACTGTGATTAACCTTCCATAATCCATAATATTGAGGAAGAATTTGAGGAAGATAGCAGGGGTTAATAATACTACAAACACATGGATATCAGCAGGCACACCTGGGGAGACATACTCAGGGTTCTAACAACCCAGGATCTCTGGAACTCTGCTCCTTGATGCTCTTCATGCTCTTACAACAGATTTTCCCAGAAGATTTGTCTCTACAGGTATGAGAAACTCCTGCTAATACAAATCTCTCAGGTGAATCTGCAGAGCCTGCCACCCCAAAGGGACCTGGGACTGGTCATCCTCTCCCACTACACCTATCAATTTGTCTTCTTTTTCAACCCCAAAAAGAAGTAAGCATATCACCATGCTGCCTCTGGCCAAGAATCACAAAGCTCTTCCTTACATCTAATAACAATAGAAGCAATGTGCGGTCAAAATGACAACTATCCCGATGATCACAAAGTTTACACAAGAAATAAACTATAACCCTTGTCTCCTTCAGTGGGGCAAAAGTTTAAAATTGTTTCCTGCATACTAGGTAATACTGCTCATGGCCCTCTACCCACATGCAAACACACATTTCATTTTCACTTAAGTCTTATAAGAGAGAAGCTCACTGGGGAGATGTTATGCTTTAGTTCTTCAGAAAAATAGCTCAGTCCTTGCAAACAATGATAAGGCCACAAAACAAACAAAAAAGGAAATAGTTAAAACTAGAGAGAGCGATCATGTGGTTTACCATTCAAACTTGTTCAGGTTGGAGGGTGGGACAAACGCCAAATTGGACTGAACGCCAGGACAAGAGGCTTAGTGAGACTATCTCAGGCAGATGTGGATGTGGGGTCTCCCTGAAGAGCAAGTCAAGGAAGTGTCTGCAGTCATTTTCAGACATCTGTACATGGAGAAGCAGTGCAAAAGGAAAAAAAGAGAGAGAGAGAGAGAGAAAGAGAGGGTCTTAACCCACATAGTGCTTGGCTGGCCTGAATTTTAGAAAGAACCTTATAGAATTCAGATGCAGAATGGATTTGAGAAGCCCCTAGGAAACAGATAAACTTTTAGGTTATTGCACTAGGCCTTGGAGAGGTCATAGAAGCTTAAATTGGTTGATACCAATGGGATAAATGTGAGATATTATCGACGTAAAATAAATGGGCTCTTGCAAATTATTAGAGGTAGGAAAACTCACATAGAGTAAATCAAGGGTGATTTTTCTGGATAATTGAGTGGTGCCATTAGCAGCATTTCTTGCTTGCCTGCCTGCCTGCCTTCTTTCTTTTCTTTCTTTCTTTCTTTCTTTCTTTCTTTCTTTCTTTCCTTCCTCCCTCCCTCCTTCCCTCCCTCCCTCCCTTCTTTCTTTCTTTCTCTCTTTCTCTCTTTCCCTCTTTCTTTCTTTTTTCTTTTTCTTTCTTTCTTTCTTTCTTTCTTCCTCTCTTTGTCTCTCTCTCTTTCTTTCTTTTTTCTTTTTTTCTTTCTTTCTTTCTTCCTTTCTTTCTTTCTTTCTTCCTTCCTTCCTTCCTTCCTTTCTTTCTTTCTTTCTTTCTTTCTTTCTTTCTTTCTTTCTTTCTTTCTTTCTTTCTTTCAGAACTAAGTTCAAAGTGTTAAGTAATGTGCACAAGTTCACCAACTAATAATATGACCTTCAGGTCTAGAGATGACTGTATTTCAACATCATAAGGACGATACAGAGGATATGCACAGGATATTCTGAGAACGCAGGACTTGCCTCTATTTTTGCAAGGTGTGGTAGAAATCTGAAGATGTAGTTTTGAGCCGTGCTCCATCAGTCTCTAGTTTTATGACTTTTGGCAAGTACTCTTTGGTAGGGCTTTGCTTGGGAAGGCCTCAGGTAGGACAGCTGTTCTCTACTTCATGTTCTCTCCCATCCTCTACCTGGCTGGCCTAGATTTTGCAGATAAAAGCAGTAGAGTTTTGAGAGAAAGTGGAGTATGCAGGTCTCACTTTTGTTGGCCAAAACAAATCACAAGGCTAGCCCAAAGCAAGGAGAGGAGAGAATTTGGAGCCATTACTACACTAACTCTATCATATAAACATAGAGTACGAGGGTTTAAGGGCAGGGATTGTGTGATTATTTGTATCTCCTATAGAGGAAGCCATCACTAAATTTATTTTTAGCCAAATGTTTGCCATTCTTAATTCACAGAGCTGATTAAGGAACCCTTGTTTTTTATTTCACTGTAGATTAAAGGGAAGGCCTTTGGAGAAACAAAGAAATAAATACTTTACCACAAACCAAACTGCTGCTGGTATAATTAGATCTTTGTATGTGCACTTGCAGGGCAAGATTTTTACTGTATCTGGGGACTTTGGAAGGAGAGAAGGGGGATAATAGTTGACAGAAGAGCTTCAGTGCTCAGTTGATATTGAAAGTTGAGTTAACACAGAGTGGTCCTTATCTTTAACCTTATCCTTGCCGTCCAATAATGACCACTTATTGGGCAGTAGGTTTACTTCATTCATCTAGTGGGAAGCAGATTTATCTTTGCCTAGAAGGAAAGATTCACACATGTACCTCTCGTAATTATTTCAAGTTATTCCCACTCAGAAAACATATGAGATGATGTTTTTAGAGGAGTGTTCTTGACCTTCACCAAGTTTGGACTAGATCATAGCATGTTCATGTTTCAAAAAAAATCAATGAACCTTCTAGCCCTGTTATGTGATATGTTAGAGACAAGCTAGATGCTAACAAAATAGTTTCCTCTTCTTAAGCACACAGCCAAACTACATCCCCCTAACACCCTCTGTCAGGTCAGGACATGTGACTGGTTCTTGCCAATGAAATATGAACATAAGGCATCCCTTGTGGTTTAATACAGGGATCAGCAAACTATAGCCCACAGGCCATATTTGGCTCACCAAGTCTTTGTAAATAAAGGGTTTTGTTTTTGTTTTTGTTCTTGTACATAGCCACCTCTATTCATTTATGTGTAATCTATGGTTGCTTTCACACTGTAACAAAATTGAGTAGTTGTAAGAGGCAATATGTTGCTACCAGAGCCTAAAATATGTATTATCTATCCCTTTACAGAAAACTTGCACCAACCCTTGATTTAAGGAATCTTAAACCTGAATGCATATGTCACTTTCTCTTCTACTTATCTGGTGGCTAGAAGGTCTCAGGGCAATTTTGAAGCCATGATTTGACTATGCAGGGGCCCATCATGAAAAAGTTAGGTACATGAATGACTGCATGGAGTTGAGGCCCCTGTCCAAACACAGCCTACCTCCACTCTTTTGGACTATGATATGGATATAAAATAAAACTTTATTGTGTTCAGGTACTGAGATTTGGGGCTTTTTTCTACAGCACCAAAATTACTTACCTTAACAAATACAAAGAGGAAAAACAGAGTACCCTGTAAAAATAAGATACTACACATTTAGGTAATTGCAGTAGAAAAAACAAAAACATTCGTTCCAAGCACATGTCAAAGCTTGGAAAAGACAGGACTCATTATCATCACTCTCAATATGAAGATGAAATAATTGGTATAGAATCACCAGAAACCAATTCCAGCACCAACGCTAAGGTCTTCATTATATAATGTGACTTCAGGAAAATTGGAGGTTCAGTCATAAAAGAATATCTCCCTGCCGGCTTGTCACATAATGTCTGTCATTTTATTTTTAAAATCTGCCTCTTTTTGTTGAAATACAAACATCCTAGAGAAGTGTATCAAAAATCATGAATCACTCTATATTAAGAAAGAGTTTACAGGGGAACCTGGATGGCTCAGTCAGTAAAGGGTCCAACTTCTGCTCAGGTCATGATCTCGTGGTTTGTGGGTTTGAGCCCTTCATCGAGCTCTGTGATGACAGCTCAGAGCCTGGAGCCTGCTTTGGATTCTGTGTCTCCTTGTCTCTCTGCCTCTCCCCAACTCATGCTCTGTTTCTCTCCACCTTTCACAAATAAATCTTTAAAAAATGTTTTAAGAAAGACTTTAATATATATCTTTTTAAAAGGAAGTGAGATAAACAAAAAAGAAATATATTTGTATGAAATCCTGGGCAAATAAAACTCTAGACACCTAGAAGAGAAGACTTTGAAAAGAAATGTAGGTATCTCTTAGAAAAATGGAGATTGACTAACTTTGCCCTCTTTACTGGGTATAAGAAAAACTGTGGACTCTGAGTTCTTCTAAACAAGTATTAGGAACTTAGCAATAGCCTTGAACTCAGAGGCCAAGACTGTCCTCCCTGTCTAGGGTGTGCTCTGTCCTTCACGTACATTGCCATCTCCACTTTACCAGGAGTTACTTTCTCTGGGAACTCTCCCTAGCACTCCAGGTCTCTCCTTTTGTCTTCTGCAACCCCTGCAAGTAATAGTTGCCTCACAAAGCATTGATTATACTACATTACAAGTATACTTTTATATATCTGTCTCTATTATGAGGCATTGGGCTGGGGTCATCCCTTGGTATAATTTCTGGGATAGAGAGTATGTTCAATAAATATTTGCTGAATTAATGACAAACTGTTCTCTAGGTCAGTAGGTCACCATTAAAATTACTTGGGGAACACATAGTAATATGGATAATCAGGGTGTCCTGGGTGGCTCAGTGGGTTAAGCATCTGACTTCGGCTCAGGTCATGATCTTATGGTTCATGAGTTCAAGCCCACATTAGGCTCTCTGTTGTCAGCATAGAGTCTGCTTTGGATCCTCTGTCTTCCTCTCTCTCTAACACTCCCATCCTCTCTCCTTCTCTCAAAAATATATAAACAGGTAAAAAGTATACATGGATCAGAATATCCAGGGGTAGGACCACGAAACTGGATTATTCACAAAGTGATTATAGGACATTGAGTTCCATGCTCCAATACTTCAAGCCAGGAAATCTAGCTGTAGTTCTTTTTCATGGTTCTTCCAGGAAATGTGTTGGGGAATGTTAGTCAGTCAGTCAATCAGTCAGTCATTCAGTCATAGTTATAGAGTGCCTCTTATGTGTCAAGCACTATTCTAGGCTTTGGGGATACATAAGGAATAAAAAGGACAATAATCCCTGACTTCATGGAGTTTATACTGTAGGATGTAGAGGGTGATGATAAGCAGGATTAGTAAATATAGATTAAGTAGGATGCCTGGGTGGCTCAGTCAGTTGAGTGTCCAACTTCAGCTTAGGTCATGATATCATGGTTGGTGAGTTCCAGCCCAGCCTCTGGCTCTGTGCTGACAAGTCAGACTCAGATCCTGGATCTGCTTCAAATTCTGTGTCTCCCTCTCTCTCTGTCTCTTCCCAACTCACAATCTGTCTTTCTTTCTCCAAAATAAATAAATATTTAAGAAATTTTTAAAATACAGATTAAGTGCTGAAAGAAGAAATTAAACCAGGAAAGGAAAAGGAAGTGGCTAGAGAGGAGTATAATTTTAAACAGAACTGCCAGGGAAGGCTACAGTGAGAAGGTGACATTGAAAAGATGTGAAGGAAATGAAAGTGAAGACGGTATCTGGCAAGGAGAAAGAGAAAGTGAAGACATCCCAAGGCAGGAGAATTCCTGGCAAGTTTGAGAAACAGTCTATGAGGGAGAGAGAGGATAAGTGGCACATAACAGAGTCCCAAAGTTACAAAGGATTATCATATAGGGCTTTTGTAGGTGTTTGCCCTTCTTTAGTGTACAACGGAGAGTCTTTGGAAGTTTCTGTGCAAAGGAGCGACTATGGCTAGTCATGATGGCTACTATATTGAGATCAGATTAAAGGGCGTACAAGGGTTGAAACAGGGAAATCTGTTAGAAAACTTTGTCCTAATTCATGCAAGAGGCAATGATGGGTCAGACCAGGGTGTACTGAGGTGGTGAGAAGTGGTCAGATTCTGAATATATATATTGAGTGGGGGAGGGGCAAAGGGAGGGACAGAAGGAATTTGATCCCACAACCCTAAGACCATGACCTGAGCTGAAATCAAGAGTCTGATGTTTAATTGACTAAACCACCTGGCACCCCAAATTCTGAATATATTTTTAAGGTAGAACCAACAGGTTTTGCCTGTAGATCAGCTATGAGTAAAAAGGAGGGGAGTCAAGGACAACTACAAAGTTGGGAAGATGACATTGCCATTACTGAGACAGAGAAGACAGGGAATTAAGCAGACTGGATCAGAAGCTGTTTTGGATTTGCAAAACAGCAACACCCAAGTGAAGATCTAAGTGAGGTTAGAGGCCATCAGCAACCTACGCATGCCTTTCTCACTGGCATTCTCTGGCTTGGAACTCCAATGCCCTAATATGAACCTCCATTTTCTAAGGAAAGGGATAATTACACATGTTTGTAAAATTGCTTTGTGAAACCATGAAGCACCATAAAATGAACGTTATTATTGTTTATACACTGAAATCTAGGACGATGCCATCAAACCCAAGAAGGGCCTTTTATTTTGCCTTTGGAAAACCAGGCTATAGAAAACATACAAGAGTCCATAGCCCCTCAGGGTGTTGGAGCCAAAAGAGTAAAGGCTGAGTTATTTGGAAGCAAATAGAGTGCCCTTTCTGGAAACCTTCACAGTTTGCTAAACTTTTGGAAAATTAAACACCTACCACTAAATCATAACCTAAGGGGACATGAAGTAACAACTGACCATGCACACCCACCTCTTCTTGTCCAGGAAGTGAAAGCATGATGTACAGCTAAAGGAAATAGGAGTTCAATTGAGAATATCTGAAACCCATGGGTTTCTGTTTTAAAAAAAACCATAGTCCATTCTTTCAATCCATCTCCCACTTCCATCCCATCTTGCAACCACCAGCTTGNGAAACAGCTGTCACCACAAAAGTCATAGCTGGGCCAGGACAGCCAGCTGGCTCAGTGATTCACAAACAAATTAACCTTGGGATTTTATTTTGAGCAAAGGGGTTTCCTATCCTATGTTCTTAGCAGCCGTCCATATTTTTGCTCTTGGATAAACAAATTCCATCTCAAATGTCATACAAGCCTGAGCCATACTGTGGGTTTTCAGGGCCACTACCCACCACTGCTTTTTAAAAAATATCCTTCTTAATCAAAAGCTTTTATCTCTTGACAACTTTTTCAATGAAGCAGTATACCTTGTGTAGATTACCTGATCCAATGCCTGGGGTTTTGCTTCTTTAAGGGGCAGAGGTGTGAACATCATTGTTCCATTAACTATTTAACAATCGTTTCTCAAAGTATAAGCATAAGGCATGGAATTAACAGATGACATAATAGGATCTTTAAAAATTTTAAGACCCCACCAAATAGATGTGTTGCAGCACAGCACCATCTACTGCCCACATGGTGAAAGAATGTAGGGGAGAGAGAGAAAAAAGAGGGGAGAGCAAAAGGCTGTGAAGGAATGAGAAGATTGGAGGGAAAGGGAAAAACTGAAAGAAAAAGAAAGAAAAAGGGAAAAAAAGAAAAGGACTTTAGATTTCTATTAATCCAATTCTTCATTCCATTAATAAAGAATCTGAGTCTGGAATGTTTAGTTGAATTCAGCAAGGATGGAAAAGACTCTCAAGGCATCTATTTTTTTAAAAAAAGCCACTTTCACATTTTCAAGGTTTAAAAAATAATTAGCCTGTTGTGGTATTAGAGAATGAGTAGACATATAGATAAAAAAAACAGAATAAAGAAACCGGAAATAGACTTATGCATTGAGTCTATTATTTTCTATAAAGGTTCAAAAACAATTCAGTAGAGAAATGATAGTCTTTTCAATAACTTTTGCTGGAACAATTACACAAAATATATGCAGCCTCAGCCTACACTGTGTACCTTGTATAAAAAGTAACTAAATAAATGGACCATAAATCCGAAAAAAAAATAAACCTTACAACTGTAAAACTTCCAGAAAACAAACAGCAGAAAATCTTTGTGACCAGAGAAATCTTAGATATGAAACCACAAACACATTCACTAAGGAAAAAATATAAACTGGACACTATCAAAAACTAAAAATGTCTACTCTTTGACAGACACTGTTAAGAGATTTTAAAGACAAATCATAGACTGGGGCAGAATATTTGCAAATCACATGTCTGATAAGAACCTGTACCTAGAATATAATTTGAACTTTCAAAACACAGTAATTAGAAAGCAAACAACTGAACTTAAAACTGGCCACAATACTTGAGTAGACAAAATGCTTAACATCAGTCTTCAAAAGAAAAATTAAAACCACTGTGAGACACCACTACACACCTATGAAAATATCTAAAATTTAAAAATAAGTGAAAATACCAAAGTGTGCAAAGTTATAGGAAATCTTTTATATTGCTGGTGGGAATAAAAAATTGCACAGCCATTTGGACAACTGTTTGGCAATTTCTTTATAGAGCTAAATATTTATTCGTCATATGGAACAGCAATTCTACACCTAGGTATTTATCCAATTGAAATAAAAATTTATGTTTTAAAAAAACTGTGTACAAATGTTTATAGTGCTTTATTTATAATCAGCAAAACTTGGAACACACACAAATATTACTCATAGGTAAATGAATAAACAAACTATCACAGCACGCTACTCAGCAAGAGAAAATCAAGGGAAACCAGAAATTAAATGGGGGGATGTATATAGATCTTGTGGACATTAAAAGAGTAATGAAAACATATTGTGAACAACTCTATGCCTACAAATTTAATAAACTAGATGAAATAGACCAATTTCTTGAAAGACACAATTTTATCAAAGCTCACACAAGGAGAACTAGATAATAGTTCTCCAATAGGCTCATATCTATTAAAGAAGTTAAATCAATAATTAAAAACTCTCTTAAACAGAAGGCATCAGATCCATACAGGTTCCCTGGCGAATTCTACAATTAAGGGAGAAATTACACCAACTCTCTACAATCTCTTTCATAAGGTAAAGGCAGAAAGAATACTTCCTAACTCATTTTATGAGGTCCTAATACCAAAACTGGAAAAAAACATTACAAGAAAAACATAGTCCCATATCTTTCATAAATATAGAAAGAAAAATATTTAACAACATATTAGCAAATAAAATACAACAATGTGTAAAAAGAATTACACAAGTGGACCAAGACCAAAAATATTTGAAAACCAATGATTGTAATCCATCCATCACATCAACAGACTAAAATAAATAAATAAATAAATAAATAAATAAATAAATAAATAAAAAAAATCACACCATCATATCAATAGATAAAGAAAAAAACTGTTGACAAAATCTGACATTCTTTCTTGATAACAACTCTCAGGAGACTAGGAATAGAGGAAAACTTCCTCCATGTGATAAAGAATGTTTACAAAAACCTACAGCTAACATCATACTTAATGGTGAGAAGCTAGAAGCATTCTCACAAAGATTAGAAACAAGTCAAGAGTGTCCTATCTCACTATTTGTTTTCAACATCATACTGGAAGTTTTAACTAATGCAACAAGACAAGAAAAGGAAATAAAAGGTATACTTATTGGGAAGGAATAAACAATATCATCATTGTTAACTGATAACATTGTTGCCTGTGTAGAAAATCTAAAAGAAAAAAAAATTCTGGAAATATTAAGCAATTATATCAAGATTATAAGATACAAGGTTAATATACAAAAGTCAATTGCTTTCCTATAAACCAGCAGTAAAGAAGTGAAATTTGAAAGTTACATGCATTATCACTTACATTAGTAGCTTACAACTTAAATGCTTTGATATAAATCTAATTAAATATGTACAAGTCTAGGTCAGGATTATTACAAAATTCTGGTGAACAAAATCAAAGAACTAAATAAATAGGGACATAGTCCATGCCCATGGATAGGAAAACTCAACATTGTCAAGATGTCAGTTCTTTTTAATTCTGTCTACAGATTCAGTGAAATCTCAATCAAAATACACTCAAATTAATTTTGTGGATATTGACAAATTGATTCTAGAGTTTATATGGAGAGGCAAAAGACCCGAATTACCCATCACGATATGGAAGAAGAGCAAAGTTGGAGGACTAATACTATCAGACTTCAAGTCTTATTGTTAAGTAACAATAATCAACATAGTGTGGTTTTGGTGAAAGAATGAACAAATCAATTGATGCAACAGAATGGAGAAGCCATAAATAAACTCACATAAATTTAGGCAACTGATTTCTTAAGTTTATTTATTTATTTTGAGAGAGAGAGAGAGAGAAAGCATAAGTGGAGGAGGGGCAGAGAGAGAGGAGGGAGAATCCTAAACAGGCTCTGCACTGTCAGAGTGGAGGAGATGTAGGGCTCATGAACCATGAGATCATGACCTGAGCCAAAGTTAGAAGCTCAACCAACTGAGCCACCCAGATGTCCCTACGCAATTGATCTCTAACAAATGAGTGAAGGCAATCAGAGGAGCAAAGATAGTCTCTTCAAAAAATTGTTCTAGAACACTGGACTTCCACATTTTAAAAAAGTGAATATAGATACAGATCTTACACCATTCACAAAAATTAACCTAAATATAAAAAGCAGAACTATAAAATTCCTAAAATACAATAGAGCAGAAAATCTATATGACTTTGGGAATGGTGATCACTTCTTAGAAAAATAGCAAAGATACAATCCATGAAAGAAGTAACTAATAAGCTGTACTTTAGTAAAATTAAAAACATCTGATCTGCAAAAGACAATATCCAGAGAATGAGAAGACAAGTCACAGAATGAGAAAAATGGTTTCAGATGATACATCTGATAAAGGACTATTATCCAAAATATCCAAAGAACTCTTAGAGTTCAACAATAAGAAGATAAAAAAATCAGAGGAAGGAGAAGAAGGAAGAGGAGAAAGATAAGAAGAGGTAGAAGGAGAAGAAGGGGAAGGAGGAAGAGAAAAGGAAGAGAAAGAGGAAGGAAGGAAGAAGGAGGAGGAGAAGGAGGAGGAGAAAAAGAAGAAGAAGAACCAGATTAGAAAGTGTGCCAAAGACCTTAACAAACACCTCACCAAAGAAGACATATAAATGACAAAAGGCATATGAAAATATGGTTCAAAAAATAAAAAGAAAGAAAGAAAAGAGTGTCCAAACCATATGTTATCAGAGATAACAACGACAGATACTACAACACACCTATTAGAATGCCAAGTTCTGGAACACGGACAACACTAAATGCTGGCATGGAAGTAGAGCAAAAGGAACTCTCCTTCACTGATGGTGGGAAAGCAAAATGGTACAGCTACTCTAGAGGATAATTTTACAGTTTCTTAAAAAACCAAACATTTTCTTAATCCAGCCATCATGTTC
This sequence comes from Crocuta crocuta, assembly GCF_008692635.1. Lineage (NCBI taxonomy): Eukaryota > Metazoa > Chordata > Mammalia > Carnivora > Hyaenidae > Crocuta > Crocuta crocuta. The sequence goes on from NW_027551557.1 coordinate 2,016,292, forward strand.
CTTGGTATTTATCCAAAGGAGTTGAAGCTTATGTCCCGGGGCCCCTGGGTGGCTCAGTCGGTTGAGCATCCGACTTTGGCTCAGGTCATGATCTCACGGTTCGTGGGTTCGAGCCCCGTGTCAGGCTCTGTGCTGACAGCTAGCTCTGAGCCTGGAGCCTGTTTCAGATTCTGTGTCTCCCTCACTCTCTGACCCTCCCCTGCTCATGCTGTCTCTCTCTCAGAAATAAATAAAACATTAAAATTTTTTTAATAAAAAAAAAGAAACTTATGTCCAGTAAAAGAAGTGAGTAAAAGTGAGTGAAAGAAGATGATATGGAAAGGCTATATACCGTATGATCTCAACTATGACATCCTATAAAAGGAAACACCTTTGGGCCAGAAAACGTGTCATTGGTTGCTGGGGTGGGAAGAAGAGGTGACTGCAAGGGGGCATAGAGAAGTTTTGGGGGAGTAAACGGTTTTATATTTTAATTGAGGTTGTGATTCCAAGATTGTGTGCATGTGCCAAAGCTCTTGGAATGCACAACTGAAATAATAAATTTTATGTAAATTATAACTTCATAAAAAATATGAAAAGTAATTAACCTGTAGGAACATCTGGGTGGCTATCAGTTATGCATCAGACTCTTTTAAAAAATTTTAATATTTATTTTTATTTTTGAGAGAGAAAGAGAGACACAGAGACAGAATCCAAACAAGTTCCATGCTCCAGGCTGTCAGCACAGAGCCCAATAAGGGACCCGAACCCACAAGCCATGAGATCATGACCTGAGTGGAAGTCAGACACTTAACCGACTGAGCCACCTATGCACCCCAAGCATTAGACTCTTGATTTCTGCTCAGATCATAATTTCCTTCTCTCTCTGCCCCTCCACCCCCTCTCAAAATAAATAAATGAATTTTGAAAACGTAACTAACCTGTAATTCAATGTATGACTTATGATGAAAAAGGATTGTATTAAAAGTATTTTCTATCCTCGCACATTATTTGTTTAAGCAAATCAACTTATTCTTAATAGAAAGCATTTGGTAAATAAAAACTAATCCTAAGTCCTAAGATATCCTACATTTAAAAACAATAGAATCTGAATTGGTCAGTTTTTGGTATAATATGAACAGTTACATCATCCGCATTTTAATGATCAAAATTTACTATGGAGAGTGGAGTGTACTGTCATTTAATGAAATCCTTGAGTACAATTTGAGCCTGAATATTTATCTGTGTGAAATGCCTTCAGAAATTCTTTCCGGTAGCTTACATTATACAAATGAATGAATACACAGTTCTGAATGCTATGCCTTTCTTTTCAAGCTCCAAATTACACTTTTATCTGTCTTCTTGGAGTCATACATTTGTTGGTACTACCCAGGTGACTTCTTAGCCACAAACAGAAAAATTCAAAGCTTGCCACCTATGACAAAACAGTTATTGTATTGGATTTATGATGCCAGGAGTAAAGGTCAACAAAATGGGGAGGGGCGATTCTGACTCTGCCCCCAGAGCTCGGCAGGGAGCCTGGAATTGCCCGAGGGGGTTGCCTGGGAAGCTGTGTCTAAGGCAATTTCAGCAGGGCGCGCGTACGGGGATTTGGAGATTGGAACTGGCCTGGGTTGAAGAGTGCAACCAACTTCGGCTGCACCCCTGGTACGGGGAGTTAACACGCCCAAAAAAGCGAGAAGCAGCGCTTGCTTCAAGAAGGGGCTGGAGCACCAGCACTCTCCTCCCCACAACCGCCAAGGCAGAGCTCCCGCCTGAGGCATTGGATCCCGCCACGCCCATCCCTGCCTGAAAGGTGCCTTCCTCCCTTTTTTCTTTTTCTTTTTTTTTTGTTTTTTTTTGTTTTTTTTGTTTTTTTCTTTTTTCTTTTTTTTTCCGTTTCTTTCCCTTTTTTACTCTTTCTTTTTTTCTTTTTCTTTCTCTTTTCTCTCTTCTTTCCCCAGAACACTGACCTGATTAACTCTGGTTGCCAGCTTGCTTAAACAATCACGAGTCCATTGTGGAAAGAAATAAAACTTAAAACTTCCACAACACTGAAGACTATTTTGCCACAATAGTGTCCACTTTATCAGTGGTTTGATCACTGCTTCTCTTTAGATCCTTTGTCTACCAATATGATTCTTGGGCTAGTTACAGTTAATTTATTTAACAACTATTTCTTGCATGCCTTGTATGTACTCTATGGTACTGAAAACAAACTTAAGGATATAATGGTGGACAGAAAGACAAAGGAACGTTTTAGGGAGGATATAGATAATAAAGTTGGAGATCATGGCAGAGTAGGATACGAGTTGTGATGGGCATCTCCAGGAATACAAAGGAGGAAAGGCAGATTCCTCAAAGGAGGCTCCAAACCAGGGGCCAGGGGGCAGGGGTGGGGTTTGTAAGGAAATAAATTATGAGGGCATGGGCACTAACCTATCTGATGCCTACTGACCAGGTTGACTGGGGATAAGAGGAGTAAGAGAAGAAAGTATGAGCAAACCCTAAAAACTGAGAAGTCTGTGTAGCTTTATATAGTCATGTAATTAAAGCTTTCCCATGTGGAAAGGAAAAGTTTATAAAATATAAAGACTCAGTAAAACTTAAAAAAAAAGTCAAATCTCTGTTGAACTAATCTGCAGGTATCTAATTGAAGTAATCCAATTGATACTAAGTGAGAACAGAGGGAACAAACCTAACTTAGAGAAAACTGTATCCCCAAATAATATAATTAATTTGTTTTTAATTGGCGAAAATATTTTGGCATAAGACTTGACTCATGCTAGACAATTAAGCTCTCATAGAATGTTGTCAGGTGAGTAAAAAGCACAATGTACTGAACAGTGTCCATCCCCTTCCTAGTTCTGACACGATACACACTTGGAGGTACAGTGTGATCAGACTGATTTCTGACGGATGTCATTTTAGAAATTGATAGTAATTTTTACTTTTTGAATTTCCTGCAACAGATGTGCTTTACACATTTAATCTTACTGTTTCTTGACATAAAAAGTTACTTGTTCATAGAAAATCCATTCATTCCTTCAACAAATCTTTACCTAGTTCCCACATTGTGCCATGACCCAGAATCCTCACTTGGGTTATACAGTTGGGTAACTGCTCTCACAAGTCATACAAAGGTCTGAAGATACACATAAAATTACTTAACCAGTGGCTTAAATGCTTAGGTAAGCTCTCCCTCAAACCTCAAGACCTATAATGAAATGAAAGCTAAAATGTCACAAACCCAGCCATTTTTTTTATCTGTACCATTTTTAGGATAGAGTTTCAATAAATATTATTCCTTTAACATGCCATAAATTCACTTCTCTATTGCTTCAAAAGCTTAGCCATAGTTTTATGGTTCTCAATTTTAGTGAATTTGTCCATCCTTAACCATCAGTCTTTGCCCTTTCAAAACATTTATAATAAATCATTCAGAAATAGCATATCCCTATTTTTTCATGTATAACATTTTGTTGTTGCTATTGTTATGTCCCCTCCTCATTTTATCAGATTTCATTTCTCCCCTCTTTATGCAGAGAGCATTCTGATATTTAATTTTGGTGCTAAGTTGGCAATAGGCTAAGGTAAGATTTTTGAAGGGGTGCCCTGATAGTTTAAACTCATGAGTAAACAGTAACCTGGCTGACATTTAAAAAGAGTTTGAGAATTACCAAGAAGCCAAACCCTCAATTGTTTTCTCAATGAACAAAGCAATGGTGGATGCCCATTTTTTAATAAGATTCTGTCAGAGGGTTGTTTTTTTTTTTAAGAGACAGAGCTCACATGACGGAGGAAGAGAGACAGAAGAAGAGAGAGAGAGAGAGAGAAGATCTTTTGTTTTTTTAATTTGCTTCTTTTTTTATTTTTTATTTTTTATTTTTATTTTTATTTTTTATTTTTTTACAAATAGTTTATNTGGAGAGTGCTGCTATGAACATCTTAAGCAGACTCTATGCTCAGTGTGGAGCCTGACAAGGGGCTCGATGCAGGGCTCAATCCCAGGACCCCAAGCTCATGATCTGAGCTGAAATCAAGAGTCGTTTGCTCAGTCGATTGAGCCACCCAGACACCCCTCTGGCAGATGCTTTTATAGCTATTTAGCTGGTGACCATTTCTCAGAGCCCCTGGTTCTCCTAAACAGTGATACAAAGTAGGTTGTCTGAGACATCCTTTCATATGGATAATGGATTGCCTCAGGAAGAAGGAAGCACTCCTATAATAAATCCTCAGGGTGGGCATACTTCACAAGGGTTTTGAAAAGTTGAGAAAAATAACACAAGAACCAAGGGTGAAACGTGAGGCAGTTGTTCCTGCCAATTCATGAAGTCAAAAGCACTCATGCCATTTACTAAATATGCCTGCTCCAGTTAGTAAACTGACCCTCTCACTCATTTTTATTTTCATAAACCCAGAGGAACACAAGAAAAAAATAATTTCAATTTTATGTTTACAACCTAAGGAAAGAATGCAAGAAAATGATACATATTGCGGATTTTTCAATATTTACTTTGAGCAATTATTGTTAACTCTTAGAGGTTAAATCAGCAGAGATATAGGATTCCATCAATCTTGGGCAATACTAGAGAATATTCACTTCCTGTCTTCACCACATATATGTGATGTAGCTTCAGAGTTAGACACCACAACATCGTGGGAAGCAGCATGTTGAACGGGAGCCACTGATTGGGGGCAGCTGCTTATATACCCTCCCCATATGACATCTGTAGGTATTTTGTTCAAATGGATTCTGTACATTTCTAATTTGTGGGTTAGTACCTAATTTCCTTCAAGCATTAATACTCTCTTCAGTGACTCTGCTTGTGAGTCTTCACTAGGCTAAACCTGCATGCCACAGCTCTTATGTCTCACACAACAAAGAACTTTATGTGGAGGATGAAATAAATACCTTACCTGAAGTTCCTGCTTTCAATCCCCCATCTAAAATAATCTCTATCTCTACCAATATGTAGTCGTTGCTTTGAGAACTGGTTATAGGAAGTGACAGCTGTTGGAGACACAGCTGAACTCCACCCAGAGGCTCTTGACTTTCATGCGCCCTGCCTGTATGCTCATCACAAGCTGCTGTGAGTCTTGCTTCTCATGGCATGAACCTGTGACTTCCTTCAGAAGGCTGACCTTGGAATTCTAGAGCAACTTCGCTGCTCAGAGAGCCAGAAATGCCTGGGAATTTATATCCTTCAAGTGTGACCAACCGGCCCAGTTTGCTTGAGACTGTTTCCCAAGATGTGGAAACTTCATTGCCTAAGGCAAGAAAGTCCCAGGCAAACTGAGATAGTTGGTCACCAAGTACAGCCCCAATACCACTAGTGGGCAGTCCTTAGCCAATATCTGACTAGTGCAGTTTGAAAGCCCAGGTCCCTTGCCTCAAGTTGATACAAACATTCAGGCATAATTAGGCTCTAGAGTTCCTTGCAGGATCCTGGAATTTCCCTTACCTGGTATCTTTCCCTTTATGTCTTATTCCTCCTCTTTCACTTGCAAATGTCTCCTGGAAGCACTTCTTTATAAACCACTAGCATCCCCTCCTCATCTCAGTGAAATATTTCTGGGTAACCCTTCTGAAGAAATCTGCCTTTCTGTGAGTGTTAGAAAATCACAGGATGTTCTCTGGAGTGAGTGTTGCTGGAGAGGAGGCGGGCCACATGGGTTAAATGCGTGGTGGGCATTAAGGGGGCACTTTTTGGGATGAGCACTGGGTGTCATATGTAAGAGATAAATCACTGGGTTCTACTCTTGAAGCCAAGACTAAAGCGTATATTAACTAACTTGAATTTAGATTAAAAATAATAAGAAAAGAAAATCACAGGATGTATCTGTCATTGAAATACTCAAGGCAGCCACAAATTTCCTTTTAGCCAAATTTTTGAGCTTCCTCTCCTGAACAGAAACTGATAATAGAGATATTAGCAGGTGAAAAAGTTCTCTCTTCTTGGTGAGTTTCCTTTTCTTATTTCTTTGGGTCAATGTATAGGTGGTAAAGGTGGTGGAAACCAGAGCAGGGGATAAAGGTTGGCTTGGATGGGCAAAGACACAATTAAAAGGAGAGATACAGAATTTAAATAATAAATCCCACGTGATGAAGATTTGATTACTTCTTACACAGTGGAACTCAAGCAGTACTTTTTCTTGAAAAAAATGAAATCTCCAGCACATTTTAAGAAAATAATTTTCTATACTATAATGCTAGTAGCATATTGTAGTTAATATTTATATATACCTAGAGATATTTTTCTGAAACTGTAAAAAATAAAATATTAAGCTGGTATGGAACTGTCCTTTTATATACGTATATATATATATATACACACACATATATGTGTACATATAAACATATATATATATATTTAAAGGCTCCCCTTAACTGATTTGCTTTCTCTTTGAACCACCGAAGTTACCATATGATGAGGAGTAATTTGCAACAATTTATGAAAAAAAAAAAGAACACCTAATAATAAGGTAGCTGTATATCCTGTATGTTTGATTTAAGGAAAGGGGTTTCCCTTTCAGGACCCTATGAATGTACAAGGTTCAAACAAAGTGCGGGGCACTAATGAACAGACTCTGTTTTCCTGTGCAGGGCCCCTGGACAGAATGACTTCATTCAGGGCTACTGCTCGCGCATGGAAAGTGTTGGTAAAAAGTCCCACAGAGTTCAGACGACCTTTTCCTAACTTTCGTTTTTTTTTCCCCTGTTTGTCTTTCGGGTCTCAGCCAGGGATAACATAAATATTCATCAGCTGATATTTGCAGTAGCTGTGAAGTTATGAATGAGGCCATGCGACTTCCCTTCTATCCCATCTACCAAATGGCAGGTTCTCCACTCAGCTCCCAGCCAAACGACACTTTCCAAAATCCCCAAAGTGTACTAGTAGGCTTTTCAAATTCAGTCTTTTTTTTTTTCTTTAATGCTCAAAGCAGAAATGCTGTCTGCTTAACGTTTACCCTGGGACTATAGAAGAAGAAAAAGAAAAACATTACTTAGCCAAGTTGAAACTTTTGGATGCCTTGACATAACAGACAAACTTGTTAGAAGCTCAACATGCTGGTAACGTATATATCAACTGATGGTGGCAGTTTTCCTTTTTGTATTAAATACCAGACAGATACCTGAGGCATGTATTGTGTGAAGAACAGGGAAAATCACCACAGCTTTGATCTGTTTCTGCTGCTTTGTTAGCCAACCTGGGCAGGTGTTGGAGAGATGTGTGTTAGAAAACACTTGTGAATGAAACAATTATAAGTAGGTCTTTGAGGCTGAGACATAAAAACGAGAAAATTGTTCTGTCATAGAGCCTTGAATGGAGCTGGTCTTCCTGTAATCCAGATTTCCCACCAATCAGCACTTCACACACTTCAGAATCTGCTGTTGTTGTTTTTTTTTAATCTTCCAGATTCTCTCACTCAAATAACACCTGAGTTGAAAGTGAGTTGTAAATGATACAAGAGACAATGGCAGTAAATAGTCCACTGATGAATCAGCCCCAGTCATTAATAAATATAAATAAAACATGGTTTTATAGATATACATGTCAATGTACAATATTCTTTTTTTGACTTTGCTCATCAGTGTATTTCATTCAATACCCAACATTTGGTCTGTCCTTGTCTTTATAGAAATGTTACCTACATATATGCATTAGCCGAGTAATTCTAGAACATGAGAATCATTTTGAACAAGTGTTACTCCAAGTGCCATATTTAGAAGAAACTTCTTGGGAATGTTCTCTATTTCTGAATTTTAAATAACAATTGCAGACCAAAATCTTCTATAAGCACAGTTCTGTACTTTTCCGCATTCAGCCATCTTACCCACACCTGACAGTGGAAATAATTGATTGTCTAAACCACCACACCATAGAGCTGAAGAGCAGGATCTCAGGTATTCAAATAAGGACCAGATCCCAGTCTGGCGAGAATCTGACTGGAACAGATACTCATGGCTGGATTCCTATTTCTGCCTTCATCCTGGAGTCTAGCCTGGCCAGGGCCAGAACAGAAGCCAGAGGCAAGTGCTTAACTGTACTCTCCCTGGCTCCAGCCCTTACCAGAGTAAGACTTGCTGAGGAGCTGTTGGAGGGAATCAAAGGCAATGACCCTCTGTAGGAAAAACTAGACGATAGACAGGAATGATAGATGGTCACACTTGCCCAGAGACATTTGGGAGGCCAGATGAGTTAGAGCAGGCAGGAAAACCTCTCCTTCTCATCCATTCCCTATCCTGAGCATTCTGACCTTGAAGTAACAGAGAGGAGAATTAGATGTTTATCTTTCTCCATGAAACTCTTTTTTTCAAAGCATATCAGATTACAATGTCAAAAAGATTTCCAACTAGATACTCATTATTCTCATGTTATCAGGGCAGAATGTAACCCGATTCAATTGTGGCCTATAAAATCTTGTGTACAAGTGATTCTGTGTTTTGATCTTGGTAACAAGTAAGCAAAGGTTTTTGTTTACTTATTTTTCTTTGTTTTTAAAGGACCTTTTAGCATTAAAAATGACTTACTGGGTTCTAGCCTTTCTTTCATCCCTTTGGATTCTCCAGAAACACTGCATTTTTCCCATCAATACTTCATCTGTTCAGGCACACAGCTAGGATTTTCAACAATACAAGAGAACCTAAGATCAGTTGAGGTATAATATAGTTTTTATAGTTCCATTAGAGGTGACCATGTAATTTATAATCCAAACTGAGAGGTTCTGGGAGTGAATGGAGTATTTACACTGGGGAATGAATATAAAATTGGGACTGTTGCGGGCAAACTGGCATGCAGTTTTCTAGCTGATTCTCTCTACTTACCTTCTGTCTCCACTTTTGTTTTCTGGATAATGAGTTGCTTTCCTATCAGGGGAGTTAATACCACTTTATTTGGCTACTATACCTTATTCATCCTGCATTATCCTGTGGTTGCTTTGGGAGATGCCATCCTCTTTCCGTCTTCCCCTTGATGATCTTAATGATTTCTAAGGCATATCACATGAACAACTATGTGCTCTTCCAACATGTAGAGCCAGTACTATCTAAAGAAAAACAGAAGATTAGGGGCACCTGGATGGCTCAGTTGGTTGATCATCCGATTCTTGATTTCAGGTCAGATCATGATTTTGCAGTTCATGAGATCAAGCCCTGCATCAGGCTCTATGCTGACAGCATGGGATTCTCTCTCTCCTTTTCTACTGCCCTTCACTTGCTCATTCTCACTCTCTCTCTCTCTCTCTCACTCTTTCTCTCTCTCTCTCTCTCCCAAAATAAAGAAATAAACTCAGGAAAAAAAAGGAAAAAGAGAAGATTAGATTATTTCCCTTTTTTTCTGAGAGACTACTTGATGTATACTAGACATCCAACTGTTGGTTCTCTCTACTGAAGTATGCTCAGCTCCTAATGGCAGAATCAAGAAAATTAATAACATAATGGGCCTTGGACTACTTTCATGGTGTCAGTGTCCACAGATGTTCGAAAAGGACACCTTAATGGAATGACAACTTCAACACATTGGTTTGGGCTCCATGATGGCAGCTGACTTCTATCTCCTCTGTGATAAATTCCTTTTACTATTTGGTGATCTTGAAGAATCACTGTATCTCTCTTGCTTCATGTACTTCCTTCAGCATTGTGATGTGGAAAATAAAATTGCACCACTTCAGAGTTTATTGATTTTTTGAAGTAATAATTACCTGAAGTCTACTATTTCAACTGCTGAGAAGTATTCTGACAGAGATTTGCATTAAATAAGTTCTTAAATTTCTTGCCATTATACTTTGATTTATTTTGTTATTAAAACTTTATCAGTTATCTCTAGCTCTTGGCTACTGTTAGTTGACTGACCTTGGATGAGCTGTAATCTTTCTGGGCCAATTTTCTACACTAAAAATGAAAGGGCTGGATTTTTAGCTTTTCTTACACTGCATTCCACAGAATTTTAGTTCTTAATGTATCTTTTTCAAAATGTTTATTTATTTATTTTGAGAGACAGAGAGAGAACTAGTGTGGGAGAGGCAGAGAGAGAGAGGAAGAGATGGAATCCCAAGCAGACTCTACACTGTCAATTCAGAACCTGACGCAGGGCTCCATCTCACAAACTGTGAGTTCATGACTTGAACCGAAATCAAGAGTTGGACGTTTAACCTACTGAGCCACCCAAGCACCCCATTTATTATATTAATTGTAGGTACACACAAAGTGTTTGTGGAAAATACCTAGCTAGATAGAAAATACTTCTAAGCTAGAAGTAACTAGACTTCTTTAACATAAGACTTGAGATACATTAATAGGCAGATGTGTCTTATTAAACCACAAGACTCAACTTTAAATTTACATGATTAATTTATGTACTTCAACAATAAAGAAATTAAGAAGTTAAATTTGCAAGACTGAACACACAAGCTTTGAAATAACATGTTAAATTTCCATCAAATATTCTGTGCTCTTAAACTGACAGTATGGTTCTGGATCACTGACGCGTGGTCAAGCAAACAAAGTAACACACTGCTCACAGTGGGATTTGAGGCAATTTTTGGTCAGCATCAAATTTCCCAGTTGTCAAGTGATTGTGTACCCTTCAGATGTCATAAGATTAAGGTCAAATAATTCATATGTTTCCTGTTTCTATTTTTAATTAAAATATGACCAGAAAACTTTGTTAATTTGTAAAGAGGCCCACAAATTCAGCACACGTGCGCACACACACACACACACACAAACACACACACGGAAAGAAAACAAAGTGCCAAGTCCAAATTAAATATCAGATAAAAAGCAAATAATCTTTTGAGATAAGTATGCATCAAATATTGCATGGGAGATATTTATACTAAGCAAGAATTTGTTGTTCCTAAGAGGAACACTTACTGTTTTGTTCCCAATTAAACTTCCTTACTCTGGAAACAGCAACACTTCTTTTCTTCCCTCTTCTCTCTCCTTCAACATTTGAGATTCAGTGTGGCACTGTGTTCCTACTGTACCTTTTCTCGAACCATGTTTGATTGGTCAAGGAATGCACGAGTGACCCAATTAGCATTCTGCTCTCAGAATATCTTGAATTGTACCTGGAACAAGAACATGAATTCTTCTTGGTAACAGAGCCAGGAGATGTAAATCTAGTGAGCTACAGGTAGCCATATGACCCATCACCTGGAAGTTGCCTAACTGCAGTGAGAAAGCAATAAAGCCAACATTCTGAGAGAACCAAAATGGAAAAAAGGCAAAATAAATTCTTGTTGCTCTCAAATTCCTGGACTCAGGTTTTTCAAGGCTGAACTGCACTCATGTTTTTCTTGTGGCTTGGTATATAGATTAATTTAACACACATTTATCAAATACAGTTTTTCAGATAGTCTGCTGATAATACTGTACCAAAAACAAGACAGAGAGATTCTTTGCTTTCATGGACATGAAAATCTAGCTTCTAGCACTATTTCCTTCTAATTTATCCTTATTGGTGTTTATTTTGTTCTTAGAACAACACAGTATAAGTTTACCCACATATTTACTTAATAGCATGTAAGAAAGTAAAGATTATCATGTCAATTCCAAGACTGTGGTACCTTCCATAAGCATGGCTTGATGTCCAGACATCTTTACCATGTTGTTTGCTCTCTCCTGAACATACTCACTGTGGCAAGAACTGGAAACAATGCTACATGAGTAGAAAGAACAGATTTAAGAGATACTGTCTATTGTTCTTGACATTGCATTTCTGTCATACAAAAGGGTTACTAAGTATTATAGTGAGTGATAATAGAACTCTGACCTCTCAGAGATAAACACTCAAAGCACCAAAGAGCAGTGCAGAAAGCATTGTGCCATTACAGAAAGAGGTCTCTGAGGCCCAGAGATTTGGATGGCATCCCTTACCCCAGTATTCATCATGGCATGACTTCAATATTCAGAGAAATATCTGATGGCATCTAGGGTCCTCTAGAAAATTAAAGGTTATGTCCACAAAACTCCACTCTCCTACTCCTTCACAACTTCCACATAAAGGTACTTAAAAGTTTTTTTTTTTTTAAATAATATATTGTTTTGGTAACTGATATGTTATCATGTGATAGCCAGTGACAAACATAATTATTCATTTTATGAACAGCTCCAATAGTGCAGAAAAGGTATGATTATGAGCATTTTCTAACAGGGTCCCATATTTCTCGAGTTCATTCTTAATTCTTAGTTTGGTGGAAGCAAAAATGTAAATGAGTCTACACTGGAAATATTGTCTCTTATATTCGATTGGACCACTGAGAAAACCTGATGTATGCTTTATTTCTGAATGAGAATAAAGACTCAGAAGGGTCAGCAGTACATAAAATAAATTGAAATTGATATGGAGAATTGGATCCTTGCATGATGTGAATCTTATTATTGTTGTTGCAGCACTATCATCTCTCATGCCCGTCTATTGGGCAAGATAAAAAATACCCCAGGACCATGTGAACCTTCCTCCTTGGGAAGGTTTGGATAAGCAACAAGAATGTGAACATTTATGAAAATTACTAGAGACTCATACTCTTAATTAATGCATTGTATATCATTTTTAATTAACTTTAAAAATTATGTGTTGCTATTTTTAAAAAATTTTTTTAATGTTTTATTTACTTCTAGGAAAGAGAGAGAGAGAGAGAGACAGTGTGAGCAGGGGAGGATCAGAGAGAGAGGGAGTCACAGACTCTGAAACAGGCTCCAGGCTCTGAGCTGGCTGTCAGCACAGAGCCCGACGCGGGGTTCGAACCCACGAACGGAGAGATCATGACCTAAGCGAAAGTCGGATGCTTAACCGACTAAGCCACCCAGATGCCCTGTATGTGTTGCTACTTTTAACTTACCTGAAGTCTTTGAAGCATTTTGGAAGTAGGGGTGCTAACAGAGAAGATATTTAGAGGCAGAGAGGGGCTCCTTAGAGTAGGCATCTCAAATGTGGAGGCAGTTTGGACATGAACCTCCCATGCCCTTTTAACCATGTCCCTCCTGTGAAAGAGCCAACAAGGAGTGTCAGGCTTTCCAAAGACCTTTCTTTCTATGTTTATTTACTTACACTGCATCAATAAAGGATGGACAAGAGGTGGCAAAAGAATTGAAAGCCAATCAAATCATGCTGGATAAATTGTTAACAGACCCGGAATAAGATTGGCCAAGAAACATTTAGCTAAAATAAGGTTTGGGGAAAAATCTGTGGATTTCATTTAGATTGTGTTTACATGACAACAAAGCATCTGGTCAATTTAGTGGAAAGTAGGCAAATTGTTTATGCAGTTGTGCAGACAAAACCACCAGTTGATCCAATGATTGCATTTTCAAATTTATGGATTCTGGCTTTCATATACACTGCCCTGCCATAATCGTGGATATTTAATAGTTGCACAAATTAAAACATTTTTCTCTTTTGTAGATTGACTGTTTACTAATGCCTGAATCTTCTAATATTATGTTGATATATAAGGTTGTTGTATTTTTTTTTCGTGTGTGTGTGTGTGTGTGTGTGTGTGTGGTTGGAATGTTGGAAATAGTGAATGTTAACTTTATTCAGTTAGATTATTGAAGAATATTTTAAAACAGTTTCTTCCTGACTGCTTTTTTAGTGCATTAAAAAAAAATTACTCCTTAGGGCGCCTGGGTGGCTCATTCAGTTAAGTGTCTGACTTAGGCTCAGGTCATGATCTCATAGTCATGGGTTTGAGTCCCAAATTGGGCTCTGTGCTGACACCTCAGCCTGGAGCCTGCTTCGGATTCTGTGTCTCCCTCTCTCTGCCCCTCCTTCACTTGTGCTGTCTCTCTCTCTCAAAATAAATAAACACTAAAAAAAAATAAATAAAAGATAGAAAAATAAAACATCACTACTTAAAACAGGGATGTTCACATTATGACACATATTAAATTTCTGTTATTTAGAAATTCTCAAAAATTTAAGTCATATTGCTCATTAATATTTAAAATAAGTAGCATGGCTATAATGTTAATTAATAATGAAATCAAAACCATATTCTGGAATATGTTAAACCTATTGTCTACTATTATTCAGAAATTTTCCAAAATCTGAGAGGTTTGCTCATTAATATTAAAACCAGATAATTTGGTTATCAACAACACTAAAGGAAAATCAGAACCAAAGTGTGTTCTTGACTTTGGCAATGCTACTTGTTCATATGGCAAAGAAATCTGTGCTTCTGGATCAAGAAGATGAGAAATTTGCTTAGAGAAAGACTCCTTATTGGTGCTGGTTGGCTGCTTAGGATACAGGATTTTGTCTACTCTACAGGACATAATTCATTATGTCTAACAAACTTTGCTCGTTCTTTTCAGATTTCCAAGATGTCAGTCATTACACTGCAAGGCATTTATTATTACTATTATTTTTACAATGGCTTACACATCATATCATTTATTACAGTTTAAAAGGTCATCACTATTCATTATTACATCTTATTGACTAGTGATATTACTATTCCATCTATAGGATGAAAATTAACATTCAGCATTATTTTCTCAAGATATGCTCACTAGTGGCTGGGTTGGGTCATAAATTGAAAACTTCAAAGCAAAACTCTATAGGATCTTTCATAAACAACTGAAAAGATTAATAAGAAAAACAAAAAGCAAAGNATTTAAAAGTGCTACATTTATTATTACAATTGATGCACCTGCCATAAAAGCTACTTTAATAGTTTATGTTTTAATTGGGAAAGCTGCATTGAAAAGTCCTTATGTCATTTTCCCACAATAACAAAGTAGCAAGTTGGGTCCTGAGTCTATTAGACAAAGTTTCTTTGGTGCTTCAGGTTGTTTTGAATGTCTAGATGTATTCAATCCTGTATGGAACCGATAGGCCACATGTGACTACTTAAATTTAAATTAATCAAAATTAAAGAAAGCTGAAGCATTTAATATTGGGTATATTTCAAGTGCCCAATGTGATTGGCTGGCCACATGTAGCAAATAGCTATTATATTGAACAACACAGATATAAAACTTTTTCATCCTCACTGGGCATTCATGGAGTAGCACTGGACTAGAGAATGAGAATCATTAAATAACTTTATAACTTTATTTTAAGGGAACAAATGTCCAAACATTTATAATAACCACTAATATTAATGTTGCTATAACATTATTGGTCAAGCTAACAGAAAAATAGAGAGCAGTACTATAAAAATATGTTAATAATTGATATTGGTTGAGTTGGCTTTTTTGTATTTAAATTAAAAATAAAACACAGCTTGCTAGACACAGTTTTGTTTTGTTTTAAAGACAGAGAGAGAGAGAATGGGAGAGGAGCAGAGGGAGAAGGAAAGAGAGAATCCTAAGTGAGAATTCAAAGCAGGCTCCACAACCCCGGGATCATCATCTGAGCCAAAAAAAAAAGTCAGATGCTCAACTGACTGAGCTACCCAGGTGTCCTGGCATAATTCTGTTTTTAAACTGTGAGTCATGTGATATTTAACATTACCTCACCTGAAACTATTAAAATTCATAGATCAAAAAATAGTTTTACAGACATCAGGTTCTGTTTTATTTTGTTTTGTTTTGGGGGGGAGGGCACAGTTAACAACAAGGGGAAGAAAGCCAGCCAGTGTCCATTTCTCCACATCAAATTCAATGCCAGATAGCAATCCAAAATGTCTGCAAAAAGGAAGTGTGACCCCAAAATATATTCTTATGCAATTCAAATGTAAAAGCATGCAGCAGAGTCTTAAGCACACACAAACTCAAGGAATACAGCTATTCTTGAAAATACAATTTACAAAAAAAAAGCAGGAAACCAAGAAGATGTGCATCAAAGTCAAGAACCAGGGAATGCGGAAGGTCTGAAGATTGTAGTATTGAATCCATTTCAATGAAAACAGATATTGAACAATTTTGGAAATTATTGTTACTTAGGAGGATGCTTTCTGTTTTGATGGTGTAAAAGTAATACTATATTAAGAACACTAGAGACAAGGGAGAGAAAAAAGAGGATAGTAGGTGTAAGAGGCTAGTTTCTTCATCTTTTATAGCAATGAGTTAACTGATACTGTCAACAACTGAAACATATAATGCCAGAAACAAAAAATTACTCCAACTTATTAAGTTTTTCATAATTAAAAAAATATGATGAACAGGCACTTTGATGCTGTATTTATTTTTTGAGAGAAGCATTTACCTTAAAAATTTTCAATGCTTATTTATTTTGAGAGAGAGACAGACAAAGCATGATCAAGGGAGGCACAGAGAGAGAGGGAGACACAGAATTCAAAGCAGGATCCAAGCTCTTAGCTGTTAGCACAGAGCCCAATGCAGGGCTTAGACTCATGAGATGTGAGATCATGACCTGAGCTGAAGTCAGACACTCAACTGACTGAGCCACCCAGGTGCCCCAACATTTAACTGAATTTGAAGAATTCTTTTCAATTTCACTTTCTCTTCTACTAAATTCAGGAACAACTAAATTGGATATTTTACTTAAATGTAAAATTTTTTGTTTGTCCTATTCTAAGTATATATCAAAACTTGTTATGTTATCTCTTCTGATAATAATAATTATTAATCAGACTTTGAATGTCAATTTATAATCCATGATCTGTTCTCACAGAGTTCACCATGCTATGTCTTTATTTCACAGCTAAAAATCTGGGAGTCTTAAGATTAAATAATGTTTCTTTCATTCTGCTAGGTCACTCAGATCTTCAGGATCCTAATCCAGTGTTATTGGGCAGGTGGCCCTGACCTTTATTTAGTGAAGTTAATAATGAAGCTCTAACATATAATGTGAAGCATATTACCATAAACGATTCTATCAATAAGAAGATCGCCCTGTTAGAAAAAGACTGAGGAATTTGACTGTAATGGAAAATAAATCAGCTTTCAAGGTGGATGATCTAACCAGAGAATACAGCTGAGAAACGAAGCCACAATCTCTTCCCCAGTGATGCTGAATCAAATGAACAAACAAAATCAAATTTACTGTTTGCTTAAATTCAGCCCTTGTTTTGGCATTATTCAGGGTGACACAATTCTGGTTTGTAGAAGATCCTGGAAAATCTTCAGTTGAACCTATACTCATTATCTAAAATGATATTTAGGGGAAAAATATCAGTAAAGAAACGAAGAGATAACTGGATAAAAATAAGCACTTCTTATTTCCCCCAACGAACTATGGGCAACCACATTAGGGAGAAAAAAAGATAACTATTGCTCAAGTTAGATTTGGATAAAGACAGGAAATTGCATCTTTTAAAATAGATAAGATTTCCCATCACATAAACATATAATAATAGCCTTGCATCATTTGGGTTAACATTTATATTACCTAAAATAAACTCTCATTATGATGTTGTTCTATTATTGGCATGTGACAGAGTGCTTGTTGAAGCAATATAAGTTCAGAAAGCATCCTCTATCTTTATGTTACAGGAAACCTTCAGATTTTCCTAAACGGACAAACTTTGTTTTGTTGCTATGCAACTGCCATGCAATACAGTCCATCAGACAGTAAATAGATTATGAATTTTACAATGAAAAGTCTTTTCTCCCTGTTTGAGGACAAGCCACAACTTCCTTTCATGCTGTACTAATCCACCACAACCTTCTAAAGCTGTTTCACAAATGCTAATGTTTTGGCAAGATAAATAAATGAATGAATAACACAGCAATGACACAGACATACTTTGCAAACTGCACGCTAAAAAGCATCAATACCATTTGATTCATTCCTATAGGACCATGAGCCTGAGCTCCCCAAGCCCAGTGGAGAGAAGGAAGTTTATTTCACACCCACAATCTTCCAGGGAGCAGATTCTATGCAAGCTTAAACAAAAGAGATTTTGAGAAATTCTGCTGGCAGGCACCCATCCGTGCTACATGTCTCAGGCATGACTCTGTACATGGGCATAAGAGGCATTTTAGCAATGAGGGAGACGTCTGTGAGGACAAGACATTACAGGCATTGAGAACCTGTGACTCATGGGCCAGACATGGGCCACAACCATGTTTAACATGACCTGCTCAATGTTCAAAATGTTAAATATTCACCACCATTTAAAATGTTTATGTAACAACATAGAGATATCCAGCTCTTTTCTTGAAAAATCAGAAAATAATACTGTGCATATATTTTCACAAAAATCAGCAGGAATTGGCTTTCAGCAGAAAAACTGCAAATAACCCAACCATGTAGCTATAGGAAAATGGATAGACAAATTGTGGTATTTTCTACACTGGATTTACTATAGGGCCATAAATAGAACTAACAGCTGATATACTCAACAATACAAATGGACTCTATATACATTGTGCAAAAGAAACCAAAACAAAAGCCATATACTGTATGGTTTCACGTATATGAAGTTAAGAACAACTAATTTGTGGTGTTGGAAGTTAGAATTAGTTTACTTCTGGCAGAGCAGGTACTTTTGGGGATGATGGAAACATTCTGTATTTTGATCTGGGTGGTGGTGGTGGTGGTGGTCACGGGGGTATGCAGGTAAAATGCATTCACCTAGGCACTTAGGTTTCAACCCTTTACACACCTCACTGGAAGCACTTTATACCTCAATAAGAAATAAGATTCAACAAAAAGAGTCAATTGGCTAAGGAGAAGCTGCCCTTTATAGGTGGGGCATGGTCCACATCCAACAACTGGCTCATTACATGATTTGCCTGGCAAATCTGACTTGATGCTTCTTGCTCTCGACTAGATGGGTGGTTCTCAAGGTGTATTGCCCAGACAAGCTGTATCAGCCTCACCTGGAAGCGTGTTAGAAATACAGATTTCCAGCCCCTCCCCAGACCTGCTGCATCAGAATCCATGGTCATGAGGCCTGGCGCTCTGTTTTAACCAGTGCTCCAGGTGATTGTGATATGCTCTGTAGTTTGAGAAATACTACTCTAGAGCACTACACACATTAAATTGGTGACATGCGAGGAAAGCAGGGTTGGCTTATCTTAAAAATGGTCTATCCATTCCCTTTGACCCCTTCCCCACCATATTTCAGAAAACTTAGGAACAGAAAGGTCATTTGGCTTCTTCAGAAAACTTCTATCAAGTTCATGAAACACATTCTCAGCAGGAGACCTGCAACCAACATGCCCCATTTCTGTCTCAGCCATCAGATAGCTTTGGTTTTAGTATTATTACAAAGGGACTGGAGATATGCTCAAAGAAAAGTAAAAGTAAATTGGTCTCTTTCTGATTATGGAAATAATATCTATCATAAAGGCCCCGTGATATAACTCAGAAGAAAAGATGAAAATCTATATTCAAGTAGGTAGCATGGCTGTGGGGGTCATAAAAGTGTCCAGAAACTCACAAATTAAGACCACAAATCCCCATTTTCACATAACTTGCATAAAACTTTCATAGCACACCATGTGTGGATCTCCATTTGTTGGGAAAGTTATCAATTTTTTGTTTTCACCACTCAACCACATACTATGATGTAGTCAAAGAGGACATTCTTTTCTGACAGCAAAGGCATTTCAAAATCAGCTGTGGGAATCAAAGAGGTACTTATTATATATGTATTAACATTAATTGTACAGGCATTAAACAGTTACATGATATGACAGTAATATTCCTTCTTTGCATCTGGAGAAAATATTAAGGAGTAACTATTCCTTTTTATCAGATTAAATGATTCTTTTTTTTTATCAGACTAAATCAATAATTTTAGAAAGAAAGAGCTATGTTTGTGTCCATCATAGTTATTAGGTATGGCCTGGCATTTAAAGGAAGGGAGGAGGGAGGGGAAGAGAGAGACTTGAGAATAATAAAACAAAGTGATACAACAACATAAAAATCATATTTTAGCTAGTGATTTTCTCCATTGTTTTATTTAATATTTCACAATGGTTGAACAACCAGGGAGATGGCAAAGTTATATTTCAAAATTACTTTGGCTACCTCTAATCTGTCAAATGCCCAGTTCGGGGAGTAAATTTAAAACTCACATGACCAGTGCTTTGTGAGCACATGGCCAGTACAGTTGCATAGGATTCCATACTCAGAAGGGGGCCTCACACTTGGGTTTAACGCTCTATGGTTGTTGGATTGAAATTCTTGGTAATTTACCTTTGAGTTTGTGTCTTACAAGTAAAAGTCATTGGGACGGTGAAACATGCGCTAGGGGCTTGGAGCCTAGAATCACGCAATGTCCCATCACCTGCCATCTGCCCACCTCCCCTAAATGAGTCCTTAGTGGCTGGCTCATCCTCCTGCCAGTGATACTGCCACTGTCCAACTCTGACAGGGTTCTGGGAATGAGCATTAAAGAGTCAGAGCATATCACAGGGCAGTGTTCAGGCACCTGTGAGGGTCCACACTTGCTCTGAGAGTAACTTCATGCCCAAGGAAACGGGACATTAAATAGCAAATAAAAGATACCATGACAGGTTAAGAGAAAAACTGTGGAAGGAAAGAAAGGACTTTTTCCTGCTTTTTTGAACAAGGAAATAACATTTTCATCTGACATGATCTTCATAAATTATACAACTGGACCTGCTTATGACTGTAAGTGGAAAAGAAGGAAAAAGAATAAAGAAGAGCTAGAAGATGTAAGAGAGTTAATGGGAGAATAGGGCAGTTACTAGGGTTCAGAGATAAAATGGTTGAATTTCATATTGTTATGAATAGACCAGAAATTCTCTTTTCAAAAATGCTTTATTTGTTTGTGATTAAGAAGCAATATATATATCATAAAATATTCAGATATATGTGGACACTAAAGATGTGAACAGAAATCTACATTCAAAGAAGTAGCATAAGTCAGGGTGTTAAATAGTATCTAGTAAGTCACAAATTACCACCAGCTTGTCCCAATTCTATCAAGGGCTACCTCCTCTGTGTTAGGAATCTAAATCTCCCTTTTCTCCTGGCATCTTCCAACCTTTTGAACCTGAGCTTACAACTTAAGAACATTGCTTTAAGGATATCTAAACACAATGCAGGTTAATAAACAGTAAGATCATTATCTTTTTACCTCAGTGGTAGCTACCTCCAATTTTACCAAAGGATATCTTTTGTTTTTCAGCACTTCAGCCTGCCAGGCGATGACGTTGTCTAAACACATTTTCAATGTTTTCTTTTTAACAGTTAATATATTTCCAGGATGCAAGTCCATTTCTTTCTAAAAGGTTCCTAGGACACCCATTGAAAAGTCAAAAGCAATGAGCTCAAAGGGATTGCTATTTTGTTGGAGAAGAACGACACCCTTTGTATTGAAGTGGGGGATTGCAGACTGTGGTCACCCTCTGCACAGTGTCTCTTTGTCAAGTAATACATGCCTAAGAAAAAAATAATACAGATGGGAAAATATTGTGCACTGTCAGATCTTGGAAACGGCCAAAGGATTTTTCCTCACCAATGTCTTGTCGATGACTTTCACGTTCTGGCACCCTGAGAAAATAATGCATACATTTAATATGACATGAATGCAATAATAATCAGGCAGGTAATCGTTTTCCCAAGGAATGTAAAACTTGACAAATGTAAGGTTTATGATTCAAGGTAGGCTTGCCAAATCTTATGTGGCACGAGACCATTTTTATTACCTAAACAGTCCTTAACACAAAATGACTGGCACATATTTTTATTAACACAAAGAGTATATTCTTTCTGCCACATTTAATAGAGAGTCAGTGGCTGAAAGCTCTCTTTTAGGATATGTCTGCAGCAAATTAAAATGCAGAGTGAGGATTCACAGAATGGCATGCTCTTCACTGAGGTTGTGTCCACACAGGCTCAGCACAGTAGGGTAGATCATTGATCTCGAGAATTCTATCCATAAGGACAATCTGGGTGATATGGATCACAGAAAAGGAAACTCTCATTACCTTCAGAAGTTGATAATTGGGCTTAACATCATTCTTTGCATCTCGAGGTTCATTCGAGTCAAATTCAAAACAGCCACTAGTAATAATGGTGCTTGTTTTTACTTGTTTCTTCAGCAAATATTATTTATGTACCAGGCGCTGCTCTAAACACTGGGGATACTGAATTGGAGGCAACAAAGATCCCTGCCTCATGCTTCTTGTATTCTATAGAGCTAAAGATAATAATGATGCAAGTGATTTAAAAAGCAAATGAAATGATAGATGATTTATAGAAGGTGATAGGTGCTGTGGGAGAAGAATGAAATAACAGGGAAAGAAAACTGGAAACTGAGTAGGTGAGTGGAGGAAGGATTGCCATTTTAAATAGGGTGGTCAGGATGGCACCCTTTGAGAAAATACGATTTAAATGAAGACTTGAAGGATGTGAGGCTGTTAGCCATGTAGATAACTGGGGAAGAGCATCCAGGCAGATGGAACAGTCAGTGCAAGAGCCTTAAGGCTGAAACATGTCTGACATAGTCAGGAAACAGCAGGAGGTAAATGTGCCCTGGGCAAAATAAGCAAGGGTGACGCAGGAGGAGTCGAGGTCAGAGAGGTGACAGAGGTCAAGTCACATAAAGGTCTTGTAGACCATTGTAAGGACCTTGGCGTTTATACTGAGTAAACAAACCAAGAGCCACTGGAAGGTTCTTATCAAAACACTGTCATGTTCTGAATTAATGTGTAAAGAGATCATTCTGACTGCTGTGATCAGGCTGGGAGGGTGAGGTAGGCAAGGATAGACAGACAGACCTGCAATATCAAGGGGAGAGGGGTACGGATTAGAAAGAAACACAGAGGAACTATTGCAATAGTGAGTCAGGTCAAGTTTTGATCACATTTTGCAGATAGAGTTCTTGCAGATGTGAGGGTGTGAGGGAAATGAGGAGTCAAAAATAACTCAAGGTTTTTGAAACAATAGTATTAACATGAACTGAGACTGGAGGGTCTGCAGGTGGAGCAGGTTCAGTGGGAAAAGTGTGCAGTTTCATTTTGGATGGGTAGAGTTTGGGATAACACTTAGACAACTCGATGGAGGTGTTGACTAGCCAGTTAGAGTTTTTTGTTCATGTGTTATGAGATGAGGAGGAGTACAGTGTAGCATTCACCCTTCAGATTCTCACACTTGCCAACATATTCCTGGTGAGACTGTCAAAGATAGAGGATTAGCAACTGTTATTGGCTGAGTACACTGTGGACTTCTCTGTTCAGAGTGCTCTGCACTAGAGATGTAAACATGGATCCAACTTCAAATTTAATTATAACCCAAACGATTCCATCTTCTTCCCCCTCAAGTTTACTTCTCTCCACCAAGGAGCCTGGCTTAAAACCCATGAGTAGAAAAGAAAGTTGGAAAGGAGAATGGCCAGTCTTACCACTCAGAGCCATGGCCAATCGGAATTCTTCTTTCAATATCTCAAGGACGTCTTGAACACCTTTCTCTCCCTAAGCAAGTAAAAAGATACAGATCTTTGGGATATGACTTGATTTATGCATTTATTTCACCATCGTTCTGTTTTATATATTTATTTCTTTATCTTCCAATTACCTGGGAAGCCAAGCCCCAAATGATCGGCCTCCCCACAAACACAGCCTTGGCTCCCAGGGCTAGAGCTTTCAGGACATCAGTGCCTTTCCGAACACCTCCATCCAGGAAGACTTCCACCTTCCCTTCTACAGCTTCCACAATTTCTGGCAAAGCATCAATCTGCAGGGAGAAAAGGTCAATAATGTCACGGTATGCATGGTAAATTGTTACCCAACTCAATCTCCACAGCCATTGACCATCTGACAAGGGTTTAGTGTTAAAGAAGCTAAGCAGGTTTGGAATCAACACTAAAAATTTTCCCTCCTAAAAGAGAAGGGTGCAAATGGTAGTTAGCAAAAACCAACTAAGTTTTCAGTTGAGTGGCTTATTTTTATTTCAAAGTTGAAGACTTTTTTTCTGTTCCAGATGTTGAAATTTAAAGATCATGACTTAATAAAATATAAGCATAATTTTAATACATGTAATGACCTTATATAGCTATGCTTTACAAATTGCAGAAAAATATATTAAATATTTTGCTCATGTAAATTATTCTATATTATTTACTCACTGAAAAATCAATTATTAAATTAATACTTAACTGATCGTGGAAGCAGTGGTACATAAAATTGCAAGCAGGGCTAGTAATGAAAACTTTAGTCTCTGATTTCCTCATCCAATGTATTTTGCATCTAGCTATATATTAGGGAACTTTCTATGAAAATATTTTTCTTGCTTTATTTTTTATTTTTATTTATATATTTTTATTATTTTTTTTAATGCTTATTTATTTTTGAGAGAGAAAGAGAAAGATAGGGCACAAGTGGGGGAGGGGCACAAAGAGAGGGAGGTAGAATCCCAAGCAGACTTCAGCTCTGAGTTGGCAGCACTGAGCCCAATATGGGGCTTGAATTCATGAACCATGAGATCATGAACTTAGCCAAAGTTAGATGCCTAACCGACTGAGCCACCCAGCACCCCTTTCTGTTACGGCCACAGGCACCTTGAAGGTCCTCATCTGGATTGGCAATGGATGATGGGTTTATATCAGCACCAAAGAACACGAGAGACTCACAAAGTTTGATCTGGTAGATTTGCAGTATTATTCCTAATCCTTCACACCACTCTGAAACCACTCCATTTCCAAGGTAACTTTACAGCATTCCTGCTAAAGGAAACAGTGTACACTTGTCTGCTCCTTGACATTGGCCTTGGCCTTGCAACTTACTTTGGCCAATAACATGTGAGCAGAGATGGCAGAGTGCCATTCCTGGACATAGACCTTAAACGACCTCATACATTTCAACTTTCTCTGGCACCTGTGACACTTGCCATGGGAGGAGTACCCCCTGGGCAATGCTCTCTCTTTCCTGGGGCCCCAGACTAGATATTCAGGAATTTAGGAAGTAAAGCTAGCCCAGCTAAGCTGAGCTGACATGAAATTTGGAGCACAGCCAGCTAACCAGTATCAAGTCCAGATCAGCAGCCTGTCCCTGGCCCCCACCAGTTGACACAAAGTTTTATAGGAATAATGACTGCAGATTTAAGTCACTGACTTTGGAATCTGTTGTCTCATAGTATCATGCGGTAATAGCTAATACAGTTGGCTAATAGCCAATACAGTTAATAGCTAATAGCTGATAGAGTTGTCTATTTTTATGTAAATCTTTGCACTTGAGAATGGAAACAATTCACAAGGTGACCTGTAGGCCAAAATCTGTAGAAATAACCCACATTCATTCCAAAAGATTTAAGTATAAAATTAAGTCCAGTCCCCATTTAAAATGTATGCTGAAGAAGCTACGATGCATTCGAGTGCAGTTTTTCTAAACATAATTGTGCTGAAATCACTCAAAGGCTTTCCCACTTCTCCCCTGAAATTTTAGAGGCTAAACTTAAATAGAGTTTTATGTAAAGGGCTGAAGACTAAACCTGGTTACGGATTTGGAGGAAGTGAAGGCAACTTTTGGCATGCAGCCCCTAAGTGTTTGGCAGGTAATGTGATTTTCCCCTTTTCCTTTTGGCTTTTCTGCCTTGCCAAACATGCTTTGGATCCATTTACATATGTCCCTTTACCTATACATAGTCCTCCTTTTACAGTCAGGCAAGTTACATCAACATATAAATGCTACTATTTCCAAGAGATGATGCAAGCTATAATTAAGCGTATTTCCCCATTTGAAACCAAAACCAAAGAAAAATATTAGCTAGCTTGGGTTCAATACACATTTTCAAAGTCACGCAAATCAAGTCTGTTTACGTTATTTCCAATGCCCAACCTGGCCTAAAAGGAAACTAATAAGGATACTTAAAATGCGAATTCTGGGCTATAAAACAGAACCCAGATTGGTGTTTTGTGTGTCTGTGGACAAGGATGTTCTGTCCACTGCTGAGCATTTCTGTCTTCCCCCTTTTTTCTTTCAGTAGCTGCAGTTCTACTGTGTATACATCTCAGAGAATAATTCTGATCAGAGGAGATTAAAAAAATAAATACAGTAGACAAATCCACTATTTTATGACTGTTATGTTTCCTTTTTTCAGCTTATTACACATCTCAGAGACCATTCATTTTGGCTTTTCTTTCCTTAGTGGTTCTTTAGACAACTAATTTTGGGCTCACCTCTGGTGGGGTTAATCTACGGGAAAATGTGGTAAGATCCCAATATACTTGCTAACTCATCCATTCATTCACAGACTTATTAAACACTTTATTGAGGACCTGCTTTACTCAAACCAGTATGCAGACAGTCTAAGTGAGCCAAAAAGAATCCCACAGGGTTGTCACTCGCAATGAGACTTTTTCCCATTCTTGCTTGACATCACATTCTTCCAGGATGTTCCCTGTCCCACAAAACGTCTACTCACAGGGAGCTCTCACCTTTCTATCTTCCTATAGCATCCATTGATACACTCCTGATTGCTGACATTTTGGGTATGGAATTGTTTAAAGGTCTCAAACCAAAGCAATTGAACATAGACAAAAACAGATAAAACCAGAGCTGATTTAGTGAAAAGCAAGAGTCAGAGCCCCTAACCCTTTACCCCACTCTGCTCATACTTTACCAGGAAGCCCTTGGTGGGGTTTCTACTGAGCATGCTTAGAAAACCACTGGTTCCTATAGGCTTGACTATTTGTTATTGCAAGAATGACTGTAATTATTTTCCTCCCTATCTTCATTTCCTTGCAATGTGATGATCCCTCCCATCATGGGGTAGGAGGGGGGGGAATGGGAGTAGAAGAGTCTATTTTCCCATCCCTTGCATCTGAAGTACCCTTGTGACCTACTTTTACCAATAGGATGTAGAGAGAATAGAATAGAGAGAAGCTACAGTGTGCCTATTCTAAGCTTCAATCTCAAGAGGCCTTACGTGTTTGCAATTACCCTCTAGAAAACCTGCCACCTTGAGAGCCAGCCTACCTAATGTGAGACAATGCAGAGCTGTCCCTACTGAGGCCACCCCACACTAGCCTGTCCTAGTCAACTCAGCAGCTGACCACATGCATATGAGTGACCCCCGCCAAAAAGCCCAGAAAAAACTCCTAGCCAATATCAGCCCAAATGGCCAACTCTCAAAATTGTGACATGAATGAATAGCTATTGAATTTTGGTCAGTAACTTTTAGAGTGGTTGTTACACAAAAAAGGCTAACTGATACATCAGTGTATCTCAAAGGTAGAATTACATGGATCCGTTTTAAAAGGAAAAATAAGAGGTATCTAGTGGCTCAGTGGGTTAAGCTTCCAACTTCAGCTCTGGTCATGATATCATGGTTTGTGAGTTCAAGCCCCCCATCAGGCTCTGTGCTGACAGCTCAGAGCCTGGAACCTGCTGCAGATTCTGTGTCTCCCTCTCTCTCTGCTCCTCCCTTGCTCATGCTCTGTGTGTCTCTCTCTCTCAAAAATAAACATTAAAAAAAAGGAAAAATAAAATCTCTTAAATCTCATAGAACATGCCCAAGGACTCAATTTTGGAAATCCTTGACTTAACAACCCAAATATTATATATTATTTTATGGTGATTTTTTATAGATGAACACTTTCACTAGAAAAGAGTGTCATATATAGATGTATATATACATTATATACATCTGTTTTAAAAAAACAATGACACTCCCCTTCACATGCTGTGTGTAAGATATATATATACATATATACATACATATAATTTGGGAGAAAGAGAGAGAGGAGGGAGAGGGGCAGAGGGAAGGAGAGAGAGAATCCCAAGCATGTTCCATCCTCGTTATGGAGCCTGACTCAGGGCTCAATCTCCCGACCCTGAGATCAAGACCTGACTGAGCCCAAATGAAGCACTGGACTCTCAACCAACTGAGCCATCCAGGTGCCCCAAGAATATTTTTAAGCTTAAGGTAGTTTGGGTCCAGTTAGCATTAAAAAAAAAAAAGGAAAGAAAAGAAAAGAAAAGAAAAGAAAAGAAAAGAAAAGAAAAGAAAAGAAAGAAAAGAAAAGAAAAGAAAAGAAGAGAAAAGAAAAGAAAAGAAGAGAAAAGAAAAGAA